>NW_022631079.1:3496988-3655081 GCF_010015895.1 Lontra canadensis
GCGCTGACTTGGTTCCACCATCACACTTGCTAACCGGGCTGTCAGCTGACACCTGTCACTAGCACAAGAAGAGAGGGATCATTTCTTCATTTTTCTCTTTCCCTTTTTGGTGCAGGGGCCTTTCTTTCTGTGCATACCATTTGCCTGCATCTGCAGGCTAATCGCCCTAAAGGTCGAACCAGTCATCATAGCTTAGGCATGACATGTCAAAAAAGTGAGCAAGCCATAGAGAATTTGAGACTATTAGTCAGGGATGGAGTCCCTGGAGAAGCTAGGTGTCAGGACCACGAGTTCAACAAGATAAAACTGAGCTTAAATCATTAGCATTGTTGATGCAACTTTGCCAAGTTCCCTACCCTATAGTTTTCTGTCAGAATTAATTTTTCCCCCATGAGATCCAACTATTCCCAGCTCCCATTCCCCAATTTTGGAGACTTTTGTCCATCAAGAGAATCCTACAGGGAAAGGCACTGGTCTTCGGTATAATAAAAGACTATCTAAATGGAATATGGCATTAATGACTTCCTCTGAAATACTATCAAAATAAAGATGACATTTAAACATTCTTGCTACTACAGCATATAAAAAGAGAATTGCCTCTTATTCTGTGGAGCCCTACAAGTAATAATATTTTTTATGCCAGCAATAGCAGTTACTTCTGTTGGATTCAGGTTTGTCTTTAGCAGGAAAAGTTGGTTCCAGAAGGTTCTGGCTGAAAGACATTGTCCTGGCTAATGTTCTTCATGTAGGATGGAGTCTTATGTAGCATGTTGGCTGAAACATAGTTTGATACTCCATGTTGGAACCCATTGTTCCCTCTTTGAGACTGGCAGGAACACTGGCACAGGGGAGACTTTCAAGGAATACAAAGTATGTTATCCAGAGAGTCAGGAGACCAGAGTCTAGGCTCTACTCTGCTCCTCATTGCTTCATTCAGTATCTGTAGGGTCCTGGACAAACAGCTTTGTGAGTCCCCTGATATAGTCCACATGGATTTATTGTTGGAAAGGAACAAGAGGTGGTTTAGTACTTGCATGGGAAAGGAGGGTATATTCTTCCTGCAGGTTGTCTGAACCGCTGGGTTGGCATGTGGGTAGCGAGCGCCAGGGGCCACTCAAGCCAGGGTGGCCTGTTCAGGAGGCTGGGGGATTCACGAGTGGGAATGCTGCAGGAGGAGGTCGTGTGGGGCAGCGGGAAGGGCATAGCGTGGGAATCAGGAGGCAAGACTTGGAATGGCTCCTCTTCCCCTTTACTGGAATTGAGCATTTCAAACATCTTCCCTGGCTTTTAGGGAGGCATCCTCAGCCACTGAGGGGGTGAGCTGGTTCTGTGGTACCTGGGAATTACTTCTGGCTTGGGCATCTTGTGATTCTGTGATTTCTTTCTGAGGAAGTTGCAGCCGCAGCCTCTGTTTCCATATGGAGCTCTCATAGCCTTCAGTGGACCAGCCCCTTGAGTCTCATCCAAGCGACTGTCTGTGGAACTGAGGGGACTCTCCTATGCTGTTTAGATCACACCTATGCAGTGTGGTTGTGATGGCCTATGATATCATGTGTCGTCAAGTAGAAATGCTTTAGAAGCCGAGGAAGAGAAAGGCAACATTCATATTTCTTTCAGTCTCCATATGGAGATACAGATAGGGAGGTGACTCATGGGCTTGGGGACCTGGGGGATGATCACGTAGTGGTGGATGACTCTTCTTGTGACATAAACGGCAGCAATAAGTATTCAAAGATTAGGTAGCTGGAACTAAGGAAATGTTTCAGGTGGTCCTGGTAGAAGACCCAGGTCCACTATTTTGTTGAAAATAAATTTGGATCTATTCTTAGCTCAGCAAGAGAGATGCAAGAGATACTTTAATCAATGTCTCTGGCTGACAAGAGTCAGGGGATTTAGTTTCATGTGAACATCTATTCCCTTTCAGACACCATGTTTACATCTCACTCTTGTACTCTGTCTTGATGGATGCATACATGTTATAAATATTGTCATTTTTTCAGGACTGAACAAGCCTTCCTGATGCATGAGCTGGTCACAAAAGTAGTTGCTTAGTGCTTGCTGGTGTATGACTAGATCAATACAACGAAAACTCTCCTTTCATTCTGTTCTTTATTGTCATTCTGATTTCCTTCTCCATATGATTAGATTTTATTCAGGTCTCAGGAAATATTTGGAGCTCTTCAACCAGGTTTCTTTCTGGACGGTAATGGTGGAAGAGGGGTGGGGAAGTGAAGAAGGGTCATTTTGTTGCATCTAGATCCTTCCCTCTGAAGAAGATTTCAATGTAGAATTAATTGGGCCTTCAGAGGTGCCTGGGTGGCTCATTCGGTTGAGTGCCCAACACTTAGTCTCAGCTCAGGTCTTGATCTCAGGGTCCTGGGTTCAAGCCCTGCCTTTGGCTCCATGCTGGATGTGGAGCCTACTTAAAAAAAATAATAATTGGCCTTTCAAAGAAGAACCAGTACACCTTCACTTGTTTTCTACTCCTTGTTTCGATGAAACCAGCTCAACAGTACTAACCACAGGCTCTAAGATTTAAGGCCTGGTGTTGAATTTATAAACATTCCATCTTGAAAATGTTATTCTAGGTTGAAAGAGCTCAGTTCAACGAAGAGCACGGCTTCCAAAAGTTCTCGCGACGCCCACCCACCTGGTTGTGCAACGTAGGAGGAGTTTGTACTCACAGATCGAGCCTTCTCTGTGAGCGAGAGTGACAAGTCACATTATTCCTTGGCCGAGGCTGTAGGTTCGTCCCTTTAGTACTCCAGCTAAACCGTGGTAGTAGGAGGCTTCAGTAATGTGGTTCAGGTCCCTGTGGTTTGTGTTTCTGAAGGTGGTTAGCAGTGGGGGGAGTCCCTGAGATTTACCAAATAGTCCCTCCATGCAGAAGTCAGTTGCTGATTCAGGGGAATGGGGATTGTATACTGTGATGGTTAATTTTATGTGTCAACTTGACTGGACTATGGGAAGCTCAAATAAGCTGGTAAGCATTATTCCTGGGTGTATCTGTGAGGGTGTTTTGGAAAAAGTTCCTATTTGAATCAATAAAGTGAGTAAAGGAAATTACCCCCACCAGTGAGACTGGGCATCATATCATTCCTTGAGGACCTGAATAGAACAAAAAGGTGGAAGAAAGGAGAATTTGTTCTCTGCTTTAGCTGGGACATCCATCCTCTCCCACCCTTGGACATCAGTGGTCCTGGTTGTCAGGCTCTGGCTTAGTCTAGGACTTACACCGTTGGTTCTCCTGGTTTGTAGGCCTTCAAGTTTGGACTAGAGCTAGACATTGGCATTCTTGGGCCTCCAGATTGCAGATGGGAGATGGTGGGGCTTCTTAGCCTCCATAATCCTGTGAGCCAACATTTACAGTCAATCATCTTTCTATGTATCTCTATATATCCTGTTGGTTTTGGTTCTCTGGAAAACACTGACTGATACACACACTAAAACATCTTCAAACTATGACTGCATTATTACTTTCATTAACACACAAGGATTTTTTTTCTGAGCATGAAAATGTGTCAGCCACTGGGGACATCTCCACATCAAAGACATGGTTCCATTCCTCAAGGCACTCTCTCTCCAGTGCGGGAGGTTCATGAGCAACCCCAAAGTACGATAGTGGAATGGGAGAAGAGAAGGGGTCTGGGCAGACCCCCAGGATCAGTCAGAGCTGAGCAACCCCTGGGGAACCTGCAAGGGTCAGCGAGGGAAAGAGCTGGGTTGGGTGATCTAAGCTTGGGGGCAATGTATGCAGAAGCACCTTGAAAAGAACATGTGGGGTGGTTCCAGTACAGGTGGTGTGTGTGTATTTTGACGTAAGGTGGGATGGGTAAGTGGTGAGAGCTGAATTTGGGGAGGGAAGCAGAGACCCAGTTATGAAGGTTCTGCCTTGTGTACAATTTGGAGGCCTTTGATCTTCAGCCTCTACTTATAACACAGGGAAGCTTCCAGAGGTTTAAGCATGAGAATGGCATCCACTCGGTAACTCAACAAATACTACCGGGTCCCCACCATGTTCCAGTGCGGTGTAAGGTGCTGAGGTCACTGCAATAAACAAGACCACGTCATGACAGATGTGGTCTGATGGGCATCTTCAAAGGAGCTGGGTGGCAGCAGTGGTGGGGGAGAGGCTGGGTTTGGGGACAAGTGAGAAATGAGAATCCCAGACCCTTGTTCTCCGACCTGTATCAAGCCTGCCTGGTATGTGTCCCTCATTCTCTTCATTCTCTTCAGGAGTCCCCAGGGCAGGGCAGGGCAGGGCAGTAGCTTATCTGAAGTACTAAAAAAAAAAAAAAAAAAAAAAAAAAAAAAAAAAAAAGAAACCCTGGGACCTGGGTAAATATAAATGAGAAGACGGATGAATCAGCCAGCTAGGACATTTATAGAAATAAAAGTCACAGTTTTTGTAGATTACGTTACTAAAAGCCAGAAACACATGAAAGCGAAAGGAAGCCATGCAAAGTGTTTGGGAAGTGATTCCCGGACATGTCCGCGAGGGAGCAAGCAAGTGACGGTGGGGGTATGTGTGCCTGGAGCACCATAGCCAATGGGGTCCGATCTCACGCGGGCGTCAGCTTCCCATTTGCCCCGCTTGTAGGCTGCCCATTCTCCTGTGTGCAGGTGTTCATGGGAAGCGGCCGTAGTGTGCGGGGATGGATGCTGAGGGTGCAGATAGCACAGTGGTGGCATCTGCTGCAGGAGTTCGTAATCCTCGAACACTTTACATTCATTCGTAGGCCTCAGACTCTATTTGCAGTAACACGTACAACACAACAGTCCTAAGGATTAGGTTAGGTCCGGGGTCGTCGTCTGTGGGGGATTTAGCACCCTCCAGGGGCATCAACTTGTATCTGGCATCTCTGCTTGTCCCAGCTGGGAGGGGGACACTACTGGCCTCTAGCCCGTAGGCCAGGGATGCTGCTAAATGTTCTGCCATGCCCCACCCCCCACAGAAACTCTTCAGTCCAAAATGTCACCAGTGCCGAGACTGAGAAACTCTGCCTTGAGTTAATGCTATTTCAGAAAAAGAACTCCCGAGTTTTAGAGAAGTCGAATCACTTTTTTTGGGGCGGGGGGGATTATCAACCCAGTGCATGGCCCAGACAGACTCTAAATCAAGGTTTATCTGCTTCCAAAGCCCATGCTTTTTGATTTATGTTGGTCTGCCTTCCAGAGAGAGAAAGAGAGAGAGAGAGAGAACCAGAATCCCAGAGGCTCACTGAAGAAAACGCTGCATCAGGACTGGCCATGCCTTCTGGCCCAGGACTTCAAAGGAGCTGGCTGGAACTGGAAGGAGGTGGGGAGCAAACACCTTTCCCATCTTTCCCTGGCTTCTCTCTCGTGGGCAAGTTGGGGCAGGCTCCGCGGGCACAGATCCTGGATCCACATACCAGGGCTGGCGAGGTGCCCTCGGCTGGAAGCCCTGACTCCTTCCCAGTGCACAAGGACGCCCTTCTCTGCCAAAGCTGGCTGGTGGCTCTTTCTGGAATGGCAACTCTCCCCATCCCCCCAGGCCTGGACAATCTTCTGGCAGGCATATGTGTTGCAGAGTTACAGGTGGTTCAGACACGGTTTGGAAGGAATCCCAGTTGGGCCTCCTCCCAGGAGCCTCCTGATCACTCACCAGATCAGAACTGGCTGCTCTCAGAATCTCAGGAGTCCTAGCTGCTCCTCGGACCCAGCTTCAAGGGCGGCAAGAGTTTCTGAGAAGCTACGAGCATCTTGGAAGCTGCCACTGATCTGTCCTTTTGCCTCCTTAGGTTGGAAATATTTTTGCAATACCACTGAATTCCCGTTTTTTTTTTTTTTTTTCCTCCTTAAGCAGGGGAGTGAATACCATAATTAAAAGAAGAGGGCAAAGTACGAGGGGAAGAGGGACAGGCTCGAAACTGGGGGATCTATCCAGATACTTTGGGTCTGTACACTTGAGTCATTTTTTTGTGGGAGTCCAAGTGTACCCCAATTTTCTCCACAAGCAGGACAGGCTCTCTTTGAGAATGTCAAGCTCTCTGTAACATCAAGTCTTCTGGTCTCCAGAGCTAACCACCTGCATGGGGGAGTACGCAGCGATCCAATATGCTGGTTCCGGGCTGTTTAATCCAACATTCATTTGATGTTGGTTGGAATTCACATGTGGACCAAGTATAGAAAAACTAAGTGATTCCAGCAGTTTAAGTCCAAAGGGAAACATTAGCCGTTGGTATTCATAAATTTAAACAATACCGCATCTCGGTAATGTGTTTTTGGAGGCACTAACTAGTTTACTTGTTTATTCATAATTCATTTTTTCATTTATTCAACACACAGGTTCTGAGTACTTAACTATGATTAACGCTTTCAGTAGGTGCTGTAGAGACACGAACATACGTACGATAAAGTTCTTGCCATTGAAAAGCTTAAAATCTAATGGGGAAGGAAATACAAAGCACGAGCTCACATTGTGGGATACACATATTGCAGGAGAAGCATGAAAAACTACAGTGGTTCTTTTCGGTCCTGGGCTATGAAATACTTCTGGCGTGGTGATATGGCAGCAAATGTGGGCTACTTTCTTCTTTTTTTTTATTAGAATAATTGGAGAGGAAGAGAAAAATAGTCCTTTCATCTGAGGGGTTGGTAGGGTTTGGGGAAAATAGGGCAAGCAGGTAGGCTTGGGTCCAAAATAATTTCTTTCCTTAAAAACTTCTCGTCCTCTTTTCCCATGGTCATCTCGGTTAACTCAACTAACATTGTATTGCATATCAGCGCTGGTCCAGATGTGGCCTGTGGACCCCGCTGGTCTACAAACTATGGCTATTCCACACTGAGATAAGGACAGAAATTGATGGCAAGTGTTTAGAAGTGGTTCCAGCAATTTGACAGTCCTTTCAAATCTGTTGATGCTCATCATTATACAAAATTGGGGACCGTATTTTGAAAATTCCGTTTTACTAGTAGTTTATTTTTATTACGCTTTCCAAAACATCTGTCACATACTGGAAACAAAATAATATAAAAGCTCTTTCTTACCCTTGGTGGATTGGGAAGCAGTGGTCCCATACATCTGTCCTCCCGCCAGACTAGAAGCTTCTTCAGGAAAGGAGCTCTCTGCCCCACGTTTGTACTTGGCCCCAAGCCTGTGAATACTGCGCGTACTCCTTCAGAATTCATGGAATGAAATGAAAACTTAAATGGGGTTTAGGTCCATCATCAGTGAATTATTTTCAACTGTTAGAAAACCAATTTGGATTTCTGAGCTTAAAGTAGCGCGTGGATTCCTAAGTTCATTCCGTCTTAGGAATCAGCAGTGCCTGATTTTATGGCCCTAGCAATATATTTAAGCTTCAAGGTCGTAGTTCTGAATGCTAATGTTCTCTTCTTTTGTGAATGTGTACCTGCTCCCTTGCCTTATGTCCTCCATGAGCTGCAAGGTTGAATCCTTAGCCCTCTCTGGTTAAATGTAGTATATTGGACCTTTTCCGGTTTTATATTTTTCTTAAAGGGCAGATGCAGGAACCTCCCGCATTATTGTTCTTCTTGTAATGGCCATTGTTTGACTGAGATCTTATTTATTCATTTGATCTACCACATACATCCCAAATGGTTATTATCTACCTAATTCCATTATGCACTTGACACTGTGCTAGGCATTGGGGACACAAAGAAGAGGAACATCTGTTCCCACTCTCAAGGACTTCCATTCTGGTGAGGAGAGGGACACACCAATATGGAAGTGCACAAAGGAATTACAGGTACCAGGCTGAGAAAGAGAAGAGGCACAAGGTCTTTAGGAGAAACAAAAGCAAGATTAGGAGTGGTCCACTCTATGTTGGAAGCTGGAAGAGGCTTCATGGAAGAGGGGTTTCTTTCTTTGTTTCTTTCTTTCTTTCTTTTTTTTTAAGATTTTATTTATTTATTTGACAGAGAGAGATCACAAGTTGGCAGAGAGGCAGGCAGAGAGAGAAGAGAAAGCAGGCTCCCCGCTGAGCAGAGAACCCAATGTGGGGCTTGATCTCAGGAGCCTGAGCCGAAGGCAGAAGCTTAACCCACTGAGCTACCCAGGTGCCCTGGAAGAGGGGTTTCTTGAGTTGGGTTGGAAAGATGAGAAGGTGTTTGTCAAGGAAGACCGCACTATTGGCCAAGAGCACTCAGGGAAGATGTATTGAGGATGACCACAGATTGTCTAGCCCGGTTCAAACCCTGACCACGCCATTCCAGCTGTGTGACGAGGCCCATTAGTTAGCGGACCTGGGCCCCAGGTTTCTTATAAGTAGGATGGGAATAATAATAGCCACGGCTTCATAGGGTTTTATGAATTCTAAAGGAGTGCTTTTACATACGAAGTGTTTGTAACAACAGGTGTTTAGAGAACTCTATGCATTCCAGAATGAAGGCTCAGGCAAATAAACCCAAACAAGCCTGGAGAGTTTCACCGAGGGTCATATCATAGGGAGCCATCTGTATATGCTAAAGGAGTTTCTATTTAGTCCTGCAGATCAGGTGGAAGGACTGAACACCCTTCACAATGACTGACTCTATCAGATCCGTGTTTTAGAGGGTCAGTCTGGCTCAGAATAGCGAATGGAGGGGTGCACTGCCAATCAGAGTCAGCAGCAGCCCTCCGGAGACTCAGCAGCAGCCCTCTGGAGACTCAACGCTCTTCCTGCAAAGACCTATGGAATTCGTGGATGGGGAGAGCGAAAGAAGTGGTCAGTGTCACTGAGATGAAACACGAAGGACTGATTGGTGAGTTACAGGGTTTGGGGGCAGGACATAGTGGACGTAGTGTTGGATGACTTTGCCATCAGCCGGCAGGTGGTTGGTGGGGAGGTAGGGGCTGAGAGCTTTCACGGAGCTAGAAGCTACCAGAGAAGGAGCCAGTGTTGATGGGGAGACGATGAGTTAAAGGTGTTTTGGCATCTGCATGGCATCCACGTGGAGTTTCCTAATAATTAACTGGATCTAGGAATATGGAGTCTGGTGACAGATGTGACCTGGCTCTGTAGAGCTGAAAGCCATCCTGCTTAGAGAAGGCAGTGGCATCTATGCAAGTGGGTGAATGACTTGGGAAATTCTTTTTGTTGCAAGGGCAATGTTGAGTGGACATTGCCCCAAAATAATTTCTTTCTTTCTTTTTTTCCAGCCCCTAAGTGGGGCTTGAACTCACGACCCTGAGATAAAAGCCTGAGCAGAGATCAAGAGTTAGATGCTTAGCCTGGACAACCCTAGGGCCTGTGTGTCTCTTCCTGTAATTTACATCTTCCATGATGACCCCCCTCTAGGTATGGTCCTGCTACCACCATCATCACGGCCAACCTCATCATTGCAACCACCACCATCACCAATATCATTATGCCCCCGTTCTTGCCACTCTCACCAATGCCATCCTTGGCTAATATCCACTGGTCACTTACTATGTCCTGGCACGTGCCGAGGCTTCACGGGCATTCTTCTATGACCCGCCCAGCAGGCACTCCTAATGTTCCCATGTTACAGGCGAGGAAATGGAAGCACGGACCAGTCACACAACTGGCACCACTCATGCATCTGAGAAGTGGCAGGATGCAAACTCAGGTGCACTGGATTATCCCCAGCCTGTCGTTTCCTACCTGAAAACCCGTTCCGGAACCTGGGAGCACGTGACCTGCTGGGAGCCCAGGTACAGAATTTTATCGAGGATTTTGGAGAGTCTCAGAACATTCTGTGTTACCAGTTTTGTCTTATTCACATTTTTAAAAAAATATTTATTTGACAGAGAGAGATCACAAATAGGCAGGCAGAGAGAGAGAGGGAGGGAAGCAGGCTTCCTGCTGAGCAGAGAGCCCGATGCGGGACTCGATCCCAGGACCCTGAGATCATGACCTGAGCTGAAGGCAGCAGCTTAACCCACTGAGCCACTCAGGCACCCTCTTATTCACATTCTTATATCAATTATTAAAGTGAGTCACTGATAGAAATGAGGCTTGCATCCTTCAGAGCTGAAGTACCATGAACTGTGCCAAGCACTTGGTAGGCGTTATTTTATTTGGTTTTCTCAATCAATATCCCCATTCATCAGATGGAAATATCGAGGCTCAGACTGGTGAAGTAACTTGCTACAGCCAGTCAGTGGCGCAGCAGGGATCTGATCACAGAGCTGCATTTTCATGCCATTACTGAGAAATTGGAATAAAATTTTGGACAAAATTAGATAAAATTGGACAGTGAGAGTGTAGGGGAAATGTCAGCTTCGCAAATGGCTCTATCTTCCTAAAGTGCTTATTGTATTTGGGCCTGGTGTTCCAAAGCCTGGTGAGATGAGGCAGAGGCAGAGGAAACACCCAGAGGTGTTCCCTGAGCTGGGCTCTCAGAGCTGCCTGGGGTGGTGTGGGCTCTTCCCCCATGGTTTCCTAATGCACTTGTCCTCTCCCAGCTCAGGCTCACTCACAGCTCCTGGCCAACACTGTGTCTCTTTGCCTCCCACTAATGGGTAAAGTTGTCCACTTACTTGATCCTGACAATTATGGTTTTGAAAGAAGCTTCTGAACGTTTAATCATTGGGAATGCTTAGTCATGAAGAGAATGTCTAAGAGACTTGGAAAGCAAATAAATAATTCTGCCTTACCTCCCTTGGAAGGTGTGGTGGGGGCTGATGGGGTGATAATTTTTGAAATGGATTTGTCAGATACATGCAATATGTTATTAGATCTTGACTCTTGTGCCTTCTAAGTCAGGACGCTCTGGTATGGTCATTCTGAGAGCAGATGAAGAAGTCAAGGCTGGGCAGAGAGTGGCAGGGGAGGGACACCGGGGGCGTGTCGTCAATCAGACACAGAGGCTTTCTAGTTTTGCGAACTTGGACTAATGTTCTAACACCCCTAAGCCTTGGTTTCTTTATCTGAAAAAGCGGGGATACGGAGAGAAGCTCTTCGTAGGGCTCCCGAGACTGTTGCCAAGAGTGACCGCAGAAGAAACAATAGCTATTCTATTATTTTTCTTAATCACGGTCTTGATCTACCTGATAATCTCATCTACACAGACCAGATGGGTGAGCCCCGAGTTGTCCCCTGCTCTTTATTTAGCCTCATTGTTCAGATGGAAGGTTAGAAGGCTGCCCGGTTGCTGACCAGGGATTTTCTTCTGCCCATTAAAATGCTATCATTTACCTGGCACCAATCATGATGAACACAGGGGCGGGACACGGGCCTCACCCCTGGGTTGTCCTGAGCCTGTCCCCTGCTTTAGTGACACAGGAGGCTAAACAGGGGTTTCACCTTACTCAGGGAGAAAAGATTCTGCTGGTTTTGCAAGTCCGGAATTCCACAAATTGGCCAGAGGGTTGTCCCTCTCATCACCCCTGTCCTCAGGTCCTTCTGAGAAAAAAAGAAAGAAAGAAAGAAAGAAAACCAGAAAGAAAAGGAAAAAGCCCTCCACGTCTCTCTTTTCCCAGCCTGCTTCTTTAATTGGGCGGTTTAATTGAGTGTGGCCTGGCTTACAGGGGTGGCTGTGCTGGGGTTTAAAGACCCGATCAGTTGTTTGCACTAGCACTTGTCCTAGTTATTTGATACTTTCTGCTGTAGGTCAAAGTGACTAGACATTCTGGTTTTACAGGGACTGTCCCCACTGACATGGCTCAAAGTGGTTCTTTTTAGCCACTGTATGACGTAATGGGGCCCTTGATTATCCCCCTCTCTCCACACAGACTGGAGACACAAAGGGATTGCTCTTGCAAAATGTTAATTGGAAGGATTAAATATCATCCTTCCCCCCCCCTTTCTTTAAGTGGGGGTTGGAATTAAAATGGAGAAGGTCCAGGGTCGCCTGTAATTGCAATCTGAAAAAAACTGGGGATTCTGAAAAACCAAACTGTGATGTCATTTCTGTCGGAGAAGGCAATACAGATCTTGGTCAGACCTCCTTGGAGAGGCAGGAAAGTGGCCTCATCAGACCAAGCTGAAAACAAAGCGTTGGACCCCCTCGGAACAGAGAGTGCAAGCCAGGGCTAAGGACACTCATCAGAGGAGTGCACTCCAGTCAGGGCCCAGAAGGCGGCCCATGGAACACGGAGCTCCAGCCTTGAACACGCCCTACAGGCTTTTGAGGGAACATTCCCACTGGATCTATGGAAAAGGTTCCATTTGACTTCTAGAATGTTAAATGGATTTTTAGCCAATCAGATGCTAATGTTCTAGGATTACAAGGGAGGTCAGTGCTCCTTGTGTCTGACTCCCAGATGAGGATATTTCGAGAGTGCTTACATGGGTCAGGCCGGGTTGTCCCTGTAAAGAGATCTAAAAGATGCCACGAGAAACTCTTTGCCCATTTGCCAAGTTGCAGTCGTTCTTGATTGGGTTTCTCCCCAGAGCCTGTTTTTATCATTAGACTGAGGGGAACGATGGCAGGGCAAGGTGCTTGAGGGTTATCATTGGGTTGTCTACTTGCCTTTGAGACGTGGTGCGTTAAAGGGTTCAGTTGTGGGCAAGATGGCCCCCTGCCGTTTTAGAAAATGCTGTGTTACAGTGTGTGTGTGTGTGTGTGTGTGTGTGTGTATGTGTGTGTTTTGGGGTGTCTGGCTCAGCCTAGTCATTAGAAGCTCATGAAAGGTTGAATTAATGGTAATTAATGGTAATCTTTGGGGGTGCCTGGGTGGCTCAGTCGGTTAAGCATCTGACTCTTGGTTTTAGCCCAGGTGATGATCTCAGGGTTGTGGGACTGAGCCCGATGTGTTAGGCTCTGTGCTCAGTGTAGAGCCTGCCTGAGGTTCTCTCTCTCCCTCCCCTTCGGCCCTCCCTCCTCCCCCTCTCCTCCTCACTCTCCCTTTGCCCTTCCTCCTGCTTCCTGCTTATGTGCATGTGCAAGCATGCTTTCTCTTTCTCTCTCTTTATATAAAAAAAAAAGTGGTAACCTTTGTATAACTTCTGATATACTTTCTTGGGCTGAACTTTTGGATCTCATGTCATAGGGGAAATGAGTCATTGCCTAATAATAACAATGATGAAAATTATTATTATGGCAGCTAATTTTACTGAGTGCTTACCAAGTGCCAGGGACTGTTCTAAGCATAGATAGATGGGCTTATATGTATAGTATGTATGTGTGTAACTACTCATTTAATATCTGACAACATATAATCTTTACAACATCCTTCCTGCTAGAAACTATTATTATCTTTGGTTTACAAATAGGGAAATCAAGGCACAGTAAAATTGAGTGACTTGGCTCCCGCTACTGAAGCCCAAGTTAGATGTGACAATATTAAAGCATATAGCCAAAGCCTTGATTCACAAGTAGGAAAGTGTGTGTGTGTGTGTGTGTGTGTGTGTGTGTGTGTATGAAATCCTGCCATTTGCAATTGTGTGGATGGACATTGAGGGCATTATGCTATGGGGATTAGGTCAGAGAAGTTTGACTGCCACAAGATCTCACTTATATGTGGACTCTACAAACATTAGACTCAGAGCCCCAGAGCAGCTGTGTTTTGGGGCTGGGCAAAATAGGGGAAAGGGGCTCAAAAGGTACAAACTTCTAGTTATAACAGGAACAGTCCTGGGGAACGTATGGTACAGCAAGGCCACTCAAGTGAACAGTACTGCCTTGTATATTTGAAAGTTGCTAAGAGAATAGATCTGCAAAGTCTTCACAAGAACAAAATTCGCAATGAGATAAGGGGGTGGATGTTAACCTTATTGTGGAAATCATGTTGCAATGTCTGCATAGATCAAGTTACCATGTTGCACCTAAAACTAATCCAATGTTCTATGTCAATTATATCTCAGTAAAACTGGAGAAAGAAGTTTATAACTTTCCATCCAAATGATGGCCCCGCCTACCATTCTCAAACTTTCCTGGGTCACTGAGGGTATATTGCCTCTTTGGTGAAGATTTTTTTTTTTTTTTAACTTCATTGTTCTCCAGCGATACTTCAGTACTTAACACAAAATTCTGCCAAAGTGAATATTCTGACTGTTTGTGGATGACTTGTTGTATGACTGTCCTCTCAAGTGTCTTTCAAGGTGGGACGTGTGCCTTTCCACGGCTCTCTCTAGGCCATTCTACCGACGTGGGGTGGGAGGGCCGCAGCTGGGGACCTAGGCCTTCAGCGTATTCCTCACTCCTACCTTCCTGAGATGATATCTCCCCGTCCCAAGAGGAACTGAAGACTCAGCGTGTCCAGCTCTGCCCAGCTGGTTTATTCCCGAAGGGTCTTTGTACAGAGCTTTGCTCAGAGAGTCTCGGTTACTAAAAAAGCCTATTTTGTTTTCTTTCTCAAAAACAGGCTGTTCAGCTGACACTGGGGTCAAGTCTGGGCCAGGCCTGGCCTCTGGTCTCTATGTCTCCCAGAAGGAACCAAAGCCTACCTTCTCCCTAAAGATGGGATTACCTATTTCTCCCTCCCTGCAGAGTCAAGGGGCATTCCAGGATGAGGCCAGTTCTCAAGAATTTTCAGCCTCTCTTGGGAATCTGAGACTTAGAGTGGCATCTTTTTGGTGGAAATAGGTGGTGTCTACCCATTGTCTCTGAAAATGTAGATTGTCTGACAGATGGCATAAAGCCCCGCCTCCTCCCAGTCTCCCCTTCTTCTCCTTCTCCTTCTTCTCTTTCTCCTCCTCATTCTCCTCCTCCTCTTCCTCTTCCTCCTCCTCCTTCTTCTTTTTCAAGATTTATTTATTTTAGAGAGAGAGAGCAAGCAGGGGGAGGGGCAGAGGGAGAGAGAATACCAAGCAGACTCCCTGCTGAGTGTAGAACCCAACACAGAGCTTGGTCCCAAGGCCTCAAGGTCATGACCTGAGGCAAAACTAAGAGTTGGCTGCTTAACTGACTGAGTGACCCAGGTGCCCCCAGATTTTGTCTTCTTTACCTGGTGAGGGCTTTCTGGTTCTAAGTCCAGATGAAAAAACAGCAACACCACCACAACAAAAAACATGCTTTCAGCAATCAGAAGAGATCTGGGCAATTATTTGGCCTGGCAATTTTCTTTTTCTCTCCTTTCTTCAATCATTCAAAAAAGATAGAATCTAACAAGAAAAGTGTATAAAGCAGATGTACAATAATACAAATGATTATAAAGCAAATAATACCTAGATTTCAGTACCCTGGCCAAGAAATAGAACATCGCTGGCATTCTGCAAGTGTCCTGGGTTTTCTTCAGAGTCACAGCTCTGTCCCTCACTCATGAAGGGAAGCACCACCTTCAATTTCACCTGATATTCTGTGTGATGTGACTATCAGGTCACATTATCTCTAGCATTCTCTTTATATAGATAGGCACATAGTACATCTGTCATTTCATGTCAGTATATTTGTAAGATTTGTATTATCGTGTGCAGCCATCACTTTGCTCCTTTTCATTTCTCTTTAGTTTTCCCATGAAGTAATATGTCAGCATTGATGAATGCATGACCCACACATGGATTGCCCATTTTGGGTTACTACCACAGTGCTGTATAGACATACTTTACACCCATATTGGACACATACTGGCACACCTCTCTCTAGTCTAGGTACCTTGCATTGGGATTGCTGGGTCATGGGGACATGTATATAAGGTCAGACTTCTCACCCTCATCACACTCTGGCCAGCATTTGCCTTTGGCAGACCTTTTACTCTTTTGCCAATCTGATGGATGTGCATGTAGTGGTAGTCTACTGTGGTTTGCGTTTTCATTTCTCTGATTAGCAACGGTGTTGGACAATTTTCCACATGTTTTTTGACCACTTGGATTCACTCTGGGAAGTGTCTATTTATGAATGTCTTTTCCTCATTGGTTTTTCTGTCTTTTTATACTTGATTTGTAGATATTCCTTTCCTATCCTAGAGTTGCATGTCTTTCAAATAATTTCTCTCATCCCATAGCTTGGTTTTTCCCACTTGCAAGATGATGTCTTATGCTAAACCAAAATTCCTTTCTTTTTTTTTTAAAGATTTATTTATTTATTTATTTAACAGACAGAGACCACAAGTAGGCAGAGAGGCAGGCAGAGAGAGATGGAGAAACAGGCTCCCTGCTGAGCAGAGAGCCTGATGTGGGGCTCAATCCCAGGACCCTGAGATCATGACCTGAGCCGAAAGCAGAGGCTTTAACCCACTGAGCCACCCAGGCGCCCCTAAAACAAAATTCTTTTTTTTTTTAAAGATTTTATTTATTTATTTGACAGACAGAGATCACAAGCAGGCAGACAGAGAGATAGGAGAAAGCAGGCTCCCCTTGGAGCAGAGAGCCCGATGTGGGCTTGATCCCAGGACCCTGAGATCATGACCAGAGCTGAAGGCAGAGGCTTAACCCACTGAGCCAACCAGGCACCCCTAAACCAAAATTCTTAATTCAAATGCTCATTTGAATTCAGATGCTCATCCATCATCTGTGATATGGATATTACTTTTTGTATCTTTTTCAGGAAATCGTTCCCTGCCTGAAGATTTCTTTAGTTTTACTCTAAGAGCTTTATAGTTTTGTCTTTCACGTTTAGTTCTTTAATTCTTATGGAGTTGATTTTTACATATGGTGTGAGTTAGGGATCCACTGGCATTTTTTTTTTCCCCCATGAATACCCAATTATCTCCCTACAGTGGGACAGACCATCCTTTCCCCCTCTGGTCACCCCACTGGTCGCTGTATGTACATGTGTCTGTTTCTGAGTTCTACTGTCTTATTTTTCTATCTTTGGGTCAAGATCCCACTGTTTTAGTTCTACAGCTTTAAAATAAGGCATGGCATCTGGTAGAGCAAATTCTCTCACGTTGTTTTTCTTCTTCAAGAGTGTTTTTGCTGTTCTTTCCCCTTTGCATTTCCATATGAGAGAGAGAGAGAGAGAGAGAGTGAGCGCCAAGCTTAAAATCATGCAGGCATCAGTGGGCCATGTCTCCTAAGATCCATTTTTCTTCTGGGATCAAGAATGGTTTCCTACTTCCTCTTTGGGTGCTGAGCAACCTGCATGTGTTTGGTACCATTATACTTCCAACTTCTACCTTAATGGCTTTAACCAGGACCCCTACGAGGTCCTGATATGCTAAAATATTACCACAGAATCATCAAAGGGAATCACAAATATGATTTGTCCAAAGTGTTTGGTGAAATTGGTGGAAATGTGGAATCTTGACTCCCCCCTCTCTGAACACAAGGCCTGGACATAATGCTCCCCACCTATACTTTTCTTTTGATCACCTGCAATACCCTTTGGCTGCTGTGAACCCTGCTCTGCTCATTGCCCGTTGCCTTCAGAAAAATGGATTCACACACCTGGTCAACCACGTGGCCCTTGCTGCCTCCCATGCTCCCTCCCTCTTTTCCTTCTAGTAAATTATTGATTTTTGCCATTAGTCTCATGAACTAGTTTTAAACCACTAAAACATCTGACTTTCTCCAAGACTCTGCTCTAGAGGAACTAGTGAATATAATTTTTTAAAGATGATGCAGTGACCAATTAAACTCTTCCTCCGTGATGAAGGAGGATGGAGAAGGGTGGGGGGCCGGGGGACATCACATGGCACCCTGATCCAGGGTACTCGATGGCCAGGATCTCTGTTCAGTGACATGAAGCCGGAGCTAGACTTAAGGCGACATTCTTGCTTTATGAAGAGTGTAAGCCCTATGCTTCCTGCTTCCCAAGCCAAGTGGAACCCAGGCTTATGTGTAGGAGTCTCTAACAAACCATCATTTATTCATATATTTCTCCCTCCCAGGCCATTTAGGGAGAAGAAAACCGTGATTTGTTTTTTCCTTTCAGTGAGGAAGATGAAAAACAAAACAAGCAAAAGCAAACAAACATCTGAAATCCAGTCCCTAAAATGACGACTTAGAGTTTTGCCAACAAAACAAGGACAGGAGGGCTTGGCTATGGAATTAAGGCTGCAAGGGAAGCCGGCAGACTCCCAGCTCTCAGCCGGGTGTTTTGATGCCAGTGTCCCCTGGCAAAGAGGTTGTCAAGCATTATTTTCCAAATTTTGTTATGAAAACAGTGCTTTTCATTTTCTGAATGTTACAATGTATTATGATATTGAATGTGCTTTTTAAAAATGGGGTTCTTTGTCCCCCCCAATATTGGCCCCCTACTACCCATCACCCTCTGCTTGAGGATCAGCGAACAACACGGGTCAGTTGCCCTACTCATCACACCAGAACTCATAGCCAATTCTGGTGAAAATTCTCCGGGTATGCTCCACAGGAAATCCAACAGCAATCTTTGTGATATTAATGAAGTAAAGTAGGGGAAGGTCGGTGTTTCTCTAAAAGTATAACGTGCATACCGTGGCCCAAGTTTCTTGAGACACTTAAAAATCATCACGTAGACATGAATTATGCTCTAAGGGATCTATGACATTCCAATTGGCTATTAATACCCTTACGAGTTTTGGCTGAATGAGATTTCTCATTTAAGTTCTCCCTAAGCCTTAGGAAGAAACTTCTGATTTTTGTTTCTTGTCCTGTGGCTAGAGAAGTAGATCACTGGCTAATGAGGGAAGAGGATACAAAGAGGAAAATTTGTCCCAAGTCAAGAAATAAATCCAAACCAAGAATTCTTCACAATTCCTTGGGCCTAATATAGTGCAGGGTGTGTAGGCGATAATCAGTAAATATGCTTAAACAAACAGTTTCCTGCCTAGACACACATACTTGAGGGCTAGTCTTGCTGCTTTTGGGGGAAAATGTTGGATGCGGTAGCAGAGGTATAGTGAGGAGAAGACAGAGATCTTGATTTCAAAGGCTGTCTCTGCTACTTACTACATGACCTTGGAGAAATTACTTAACCTTCTGAGCCTTGATCGTATCATCTGTGAAACAGGAATTATAATACTTTGTAATATTATTTATAGGGATTATAAATAAAGTATGAGAAGTGCTGGGCACATACTTGTTTCTCATTAAGTGGTAGCTATTTTTATTGTGGATAATAAAAGAACAACAATATTAACTTCAGCATTTTTTTTTTTTTTTTTAGGGAAAATCTTCCCTGAGCTAGCTCCCTCTTAAATCCCTATAGCGTCTGGCTTTACCCCAAATTTCTGAAACATGTAGCCTTGGTGTGAACTCTGCACCCAGTCCCTTTTCTGTAATCCCCATAGACCCCAAGTTCAGCTGACCCCAAAGTGCCCGAGTCAGAGGGGAATTAATGGGATATTTGGCCAAGAACTCTAAATGGAGATCTTCCAAGGACAGAACATTCTGGAACCCACAGAGTTTTATATCTTCTTCTCACAGTGGCCAGGGTCAGAGCAAAGCTAGAGGAAAACTGGTCTAAGGAGACCCAGACCTAAAAAAGGCTAAGAGCTGTGTGTGTGTGTGTGTGTGTGTGTGTGTGTGTGTTATCAATAATATGGACTGGTACCATATTTAGATTTCTTTTGGCAAACTGGTCAATCTTGTTAGTGGTGATGTTAATTTGAAAAATGAAACAACTTTTAGCAGCTGAAAAGTAATAGTTTTAAAAATTCACTGTAATGATTTGAATGTCATTTTTAATATTATTATATTAATTTTATATGCTATGGCTCCAGTGAGAGTCATTGTCCCATTTTAAATTTGATCATCTTATTCACAAATACAGCTTTTAAAAACATGGAGCGTCATATAATTGATGAAACTATTCTCTTTTAAATTCCCTCAGGTTGTCAGGGGATGGGAGAGGATTTTTTCTTAAATTAACTTAATTAGAGGACAAGTTCTTCCTTTTATTCATCTTTGGATCAGCAGAACCTACTTAGCATAGTGACTGACATACAAAAGGTAAAAAATAAAGGTTTGTGGGATAAATGGAAGAACAAACTATGAAGATACAGCATGGGGGCGGTAGGAAGACCTCCATTTGGGCCTTGGCTCTATCACTCATTTGCTGTGTGACCTAGACAAGTGACTTAACCTCTCTGAGGCACACTCTTCCAATGGTGAGGCAAAGCAGTAACAATACCCAAGGGTTGTTCTGCTCCCCTCACAAGATTGGTATTGGAGTGCAAATGAAGTTGTGGAGATGCTTTGTAAACCAGAATGATGATAAAAAAATATATAGGACTCTTTGCTGTTTTTTTTTTTTTAACTTTATTTACTTACTTGACAGAGAGTAAAAGCAAGGGGGGCGGCAGGCTAAGGGAGAGGGAGAAGCAGGCTCCTTGCACGATGTGGGACTTGATCCCAGGGCCATGGGATCATGACCTGAGCCAAAGGCAGATGCTTAACCAACTGAGCCACCCAGCCAACCCCATCTTTGCTGTTTTTTACATTTTTAGTTGAGTTGCCTATTTGTTTGAGAGGACAAACAAGTTGGGGATAGCTCATATTCTCACTTAGGCCAGGCTGTATAGTGACTTAAATAATGGTAATAATATTGATAATATCATTTATTGAGCAGGTATTATAAGCTAGATACTGTGTTAACCACAGTGCATTAATTTAATCTGCACAACAGCTCTATAATGCAGGAATTATTATTATTTTACGGACAATAAAGTGGGGGCTCAAGTGGCATCCCCCATCATTTGGTCGGTCTGACTCCCAAAATTCATACTCTTTTCACAGTGTCATAATGTCCCTCACATTTGTTCATCCCGGTCTTGCACAGGCTGCTGGAAACCTAACCCTGATCGGCTTTTCTAGCAGCACAAATCCGGGAGCCTTCATCAAATGAAGCTCAAAACAGCCCCCTCCTGATTAAACTAGCCAGGGTCAATTCTGTGTCTGGCAAATAAAAACCATCTGAGATCAGGAGTCGTGACATTCAGTCTGTACAACGTCTCGGCCACTCCAAGACTTTTGCCCCAGGTGGGTCCCCTCCACGGTCCTGTGGCCTGAGCAAAGGGCATGGGAGCACTGTTTCTCAGAGTACTTCCTGACATTGTGCTATAGCTTCTGACAGCCCACTGGTCATTTATTAACATTTTCAGCAGTTTTGGAGGCCACCAACATTACTGGTAGAAATCAACAATGGGGGATTTCTATCACAAGCAGGCAAATGCTCCAAATCAGGTCCCTCTTACCTTCTGGAAGGTTAAACATCTACCAACCCATCACTGTCCCATACCTTATCATTTGTACTTTTCGCTACAGGACACTCTGTGAAATGTGCTGCTAGGTTTCATTCAGTGCCCGGAGCTTCCAGAGACTGCCGCCATGAATCAATCTCCCATCTGAAAAATAGGCTTTGTAAGAACTCTGTTGTTTTCCTTCCTAAGCCTAGAAGCCCCTTTCATGGCTCTTGTCTCCAAAACTTCAGGATCCAGAACGAATGTCACCTTCTTGGGCCTCAAGGGGCTCCCCAGGCAGAATCAGTCATGCCACATTCGAGGCCCCTGCCGCGCTGGGACATGAATGGGCTCACCTCGATCCTGCCCTTTGTAAACAGATCCTCTGTGCTTGCACATGTTCTGCTCTATTCTAGAGGCTCACACAACCCTCATAACTGCCCAAGAAGGCAAGTGCAATGATCAGGCCCATTTTACAGGTGAGGAAACAGAGGCACCGAGTTTAAGTAACTTGCACATGGTCATGAGTGTTTGAGCTTGCCTGGTCTGGCTCAGAGTCCTTGCTCTCAGTGCTCTTGCATCTGTATCCACCCCCCTGAAGATGATGAAGGTGTATGGTTTGTCTTCTTGTTTGTGTGTTTTGAGGCCAAGGTCTGGGTCTTACTCATTTTGGTGTCTGTGCCTACTTGACCCTCGCGGGACCCTTGACCCGTATACCCTAGGGGGTGGATGGCTCTGTGGTTTCCCGGCCGTCTCCTTCTTTTGCAAATCCTTGCATGGAAATACACTTAACAAGGAATTGGGAGGGGAGCTGCTCTGGAAGACAGGTACCCCCCTTGGACGTCTCTGTGCCCCTTGATGCAGGCCCTCCAGCTCTGCCCAGACCCTCTGGCTCCCACAGCATGATTTTGTGGACCGCCGGCTTGGAGCACAGCCTCCAAGTTTCTATGCAGGAAATAAGGTCTCCCTGTCAGCTGTCAGGGCTGAAGACTGAGTGCCGCCAGAGCTCATGTCATGCCCATGATTTAGGGGGAGCGGGGCCCGCAAGGAACGGAGAGGGAAAGCCCTTTGCCAGCCAAGAGATCCCCCCTGTGAAGGACAGCCAGTGACTCTCTGAGGCGGGACAGACCCGCAAGAAGTTCAGCTGGGAGGAGGGGAGACAGAGACAGAGTTGGAAGGACGGGACCCCGCTTCCTGGGAATACTGGATTTGCTGGGCTGCGTGAGCCGCAGGGCACCCTTGCATCTTCGAACGAATGGGCCTCCCAAGGTTAGGCCTTGGCACCAGTGGTCCCCTGCACCTGGACTGGTGGGTCCAGGATCCTGCGTACATATTGGTGTCTCTGGGAAGGCTTCTCTTTTCCCTGTGATACGAAGTAGATCATTAGCATCATTGGGGAATCCATCAGAGGGCCTAGGACAGCTGTTGATATAGCAGCACTCAGTAGCTGCTTGTGGAATACCCGAGCCAGTGCCAAGGACTGTGAACACCCTTCCTGTGATGGCCTGGAGGGAGCCACACTCTCTATTGCACACGCAGCTCAGCTCTCCACCAAGCAATGGCCCTGGGGACATGGCCACAGGTGCTGCTTGGAAAGCTTGCACCCAGAGTCCTCCTACAACCTCCTTTCCTGGCAGATGGTGACTGGGATGGTGGGAGTCATGCTTGGCTCCCATGTGTGGGAGACCATGTGTGTGTGTGTTGGAGGATTGCTGACCTGTCCTTCCTGCTGACGTCCTGCCTCACCAGACATCTCTCTGTATGTCACATGATGATATCTCTATACATGGCCAAGGCCATGTTCACAATCCAGCACACTGTGCAGAAGAGCCTGTTCTCCAGAACGCACCCAGCCCAAGCAAAGCATGACAAGAGATGCCCAGTGACAAGCCCAGGAACAAAGCTCCAGTCAATTTGATCTGCAGTCAGCCAAAATTCTTTCCACCTTCCACCTCTGGGGTGTCTCCAGGACCCAAGGATTGCCTCCCATGGGTCCATCAGACAGCAAGGGGGAGCAGACCGAGAAGGAGCCCAGGAAGACACAACATGTACAACTGCTTGGCTTATTGTTGGCCTTGGTAATAGCAACCACATGGTTCTGCGGAGATCTTGCCATGCCTGGAGGGCTCAGGTCCTGTTCTTATCCAACAAGATCTCTGACTACAGCCAGGCTGAAAGTGACATGGTCTGCTTAGTAACGCTCAATATCCTCTTACGGGATCCTCTGACTCAGAACTCACAGACAGGATGTGATCTCAGCCCCTCGCAAATCCTCATGCCCATGGGCATGGCTGTGGGGTTCCTCCAGTTTTAACTGGGGTGGAAAGAAATAGTAAGCATATGTGTGTGGTAGAGCAAGAGGAATGTCTCAGGGAGGGTCTTGGGGAGGCTCAGGGAGCTCCAGAGGACCGTTTCTTCTTCCTGACTGCTTGCCCTGTCATCCAGCCCTCAGTACTTTATGCAGCGGTGACCAACCAGGAGGCACCTGGCTGGCCTCCTTTTCTCTGGTCTCATAACCTCAACGCATCTTCTGTGCGGGTACCGGAGCCTCTGTACTCAAGACCTGCTTCATCGCATCCAGCATGTTCTGTCCAACCACGCTCTCCCTTCCCCCATCCATTCTGGTCCACAAAGTTGCCCACTACCCTCTCCGAATTCCTACCTTCCCTACCTCCTCGCACTCCCCTCTCTTGCTTCTCCACGGCCAGCTGGTCAGTTTTCTTGTGGTTGAAACCATCTATCCTGTTAGTTCCTCCAACTAAGACTTGAAGTCTATCCTTGCTGGAAAAGCCTGTGTGGCCCACAAGCCCTTCCTGGAAGTACCGCCAACCATCGTCGTTGCCACGGCTGCCATCATTAAGTAGCACGTCCTTCACATCAGGCACTGGGCTAAGGACGTCACAGGAACCCATCTTCAGAATCGTCCTACAAGATGCGCACTATTATTACACCCACTTTACTCACGAGACCACCAAGGATCAAAGAGATGAAATGATTTGTCACAGGCCTCAGGGTGTTAAGCTTACATCAGGGATTTGGACTTAGATTTGTCTAATGTCAAAACCTGAGCTCGTGATCATGATAAGACACAGTCTCCCTCATCAATCCCACGCTCTTCTTACCTTGAACACCTTCAGTGTTTATGTATGTAGTTTGGGATCCATCCTTAGATGCTTGGATTATTAGAGATGAAGAGAGGTTTTTTTTTTTTAAGATTTATTTATTCAATTGAGAGAGAGTGAGTGTGTGTGTGAGCAGGGGGAGTGGCAGAGGGGGAGGGAAAATCTCAAGCAGATTCCCTGAGTGCAGAGCCCGACATGGGGTTTGATCTCATGACCCTGAAATCATGACGTGTGCTGAAATCAAGAGTTGGAAGATTACACTCTGGAGAAAAGTATGGAGGTTCCTCAAGATGTTAAAAATAGAGCTTCCCTATGACCCTGCAATTGTGCTACTGGGTATTTACCCCAAAGATACAGATGTAGTGAAAAGAAGGGCCACATGCACCCCAGTGTTCATAGCAGCAATGTCCATAATAGCCAAACTGTGGAAGGAGCCGAGATGCCCTTCAACAGATGAATTCATGAAGATGTGGTCCAGGTATACAAGGGAATATTACTCAGCCATCAAAAGGTTGAATACCTACCATTTACATTCATGGATGGGACTGGAGGAGATTATGCTGAGTGAAATAAGCCAAGCAGAGAAAGACAATTATCATATGGTTTCACTCATGTGTGGAACATTAGGAATAGTGTGGAAGACCACAGGGGAAGGGAGGGAAAACTGAAGGGGCAGAAATCAGAGAGGAAGATAAACCATATGAGGCTACGGAAACAAACTGAGGATTTCAGAGGGGAGGGGGTTAGAGGGTGGGGTAACAGGGTGATGGGTATTAAGGAGGGCACATGTTAAAATGAGCACTGGGTGTTACACGCAAACAATGAATCATGGAACACTACATTAAAAACTAATGAGGTACATTTAAAAAAAGGAGTTGGAGGCTTAACTGACTGAGCCACCCAGGTGCTCCAACAAAGAGAGATTTTTGAGATCAGATGGTACAAGGCAATCTTTAAAGTTTATTTATTTATTTATTTTTTAAATTTAGTATTTGAGAACATTGAAGATGGAGGAGCAAAGAGACTTGTCTAAGTGGGTTAATGGAGGGAACAGAATCCTACAACCTGAACCTCCCGACTCATTACACAGTCCAGGGCTTGTACTAGAAGAGCAGGTGTCATTCTGGTCTTGGAAATTTGTTCTTTGCCTGCTTCGAAGTGACAGAGCCTGCCTTTTCGATTACAGTATTCATTCTTGAAGGATTAGGGGTCATAGTTTCTACTTTAAAAATATGTTTCCAGTTTCACGTAAGAAGTTGAAAGTCAGTCTTGAAGGAAAGCAAGCAACAAGCAAGCTGTTTGGTGGAGAAAGGACACAAATGCTTACATGGCGGTCCTTGAACGGAAAATGCAGGAGAGGCTGGCAGGGAGGGTCTGGTGCATGGTAAACCCTCAGTAAGCACTTGTCAAGCGAGTGAGTGAATGAATTAAGTCACGTCAAGAGCTAGAGTTGAGTTTGGTCTGGGTGGTGGTTGGCGGGGAGGTGGTGTGTTTCCAGGAATATGGATGCAGTTTTGCAACACAGGACAAATAACCAGCTTTGAATGCTGCTGACAAGCTGGTCTTTAAAGAAAATCGCAACACATGTGTACGAAGAGATGAGTCAGTGAGGAAGAGTTATAGAACCGGACAGGCATGGTGAAGAGATCATCAGCGGTCTCGGATTGCTCAAGTGAATGTGCTGAGCATCTGTACAGCAGCCCCTGGACCATCTCTGCCTACTGGCCGGGGGGATGGGCCTCTGTGTCACATGGTGGCCTCTGGCATTTGGCATTGCTCATCCCAGGGCTCTGAGAGGCGTGATTCCTGCAACGGGTAAAATGCCAGGTGTTTTAGGCATGCTGCTGTATGGTGTTATCTGGCTCGGTGCTTTTCAAACTTTAATGAGCATATGAGTCACTCGAGCATCTTTTGAAAAGGCTAACCCTAATTTAATAGATCTTGCATGGAGCCCAAGAGTCTGTATTTCTGATGAGCTATCAGGTGATGTGGAGGCTGCTGGTCTGACAGCCATACCTGGAGTCCCGTGGTTCTAGAGGCAGCATGGAGAAGCACGTGGGAATGCGTCCGAAGCTGTTCTCTGTTCTGTTCATGGCACCCTCCTCTGATCAAGGATTGACACTCCATGGGCCAGATTGCCAACAACAGGCTGGCCTCCCACTTGGCTGGTGATGATCCTTCCCTTGGGACTCTGGATCCAGGGCACCGTGGGGTTATTATGAGAACATAAATCTAGAAGCATCCAAACTCCTGCTTCCTAGAAATTCACACCAGACATCCACCCCAGGAAGGCCTTAGTCACTCAGAAATTCATGTTTATTCCCAGAGCCTGGTGCATTGGAGACCATCCCCAAATGCCAAATGAACCAACAGAGGAATCGGAAGGAGGCTCTCGACAAAGAATCTATAGTCACCCTACATGTTATTAAAAGTAATTCAATGACAGGATTAAGAACTGAGCCGGAAAATCACCTAACTAAACAAAAAAGAGATGTCTTAAAGACCTTACATGAACTCTTGGGCATATGACTCACAGGGACATCCTACCTCCTCCGTCAAAGCCTACTTGTGCTTTCATATTTGTAAATGAGAGTCAAATAGTTTATTATCAACATAAACAGAATGATGTGGCATCTCACCTTTTGTACAATTTCATCGTCTGCTATTCGTTTAAAAATAACTTTATTGAGATATAATTCACATGTCATAAAACTTACCCTTTAAAGTTGTTGTTTGTACTTATCTTACAACTGACTTTACAAAGCCCGGCTGTCTGTGATAGATGAGAAAAGGTAGTTGAACATGAAGCAGGAGGGGCAGCAGGCAAACGAAAAGATAGGGCTCGTGGAGAGAGACAAGACAAAAATAATACTGAAAGAAACCCAGAGAAGCCCCAAGAAAGCCCAGTAATCTGGAACTGTTTAGTTCAGGGGAAACCCCTCTCTAACAGGCTTCCAAATGTCCCAAGAGGATGACTGTATACAACCCAGTAAATAATGGATGTTCACAAGGATGTCCTCGGGAAACCCCGAGTTATACTCCGTGTCCTCTGCTTAAAAAGGCAGAGATGCCTGTGATCCATTAACACATTCTCATGGCAGTGGTAATAGTAATATATATATATATATTTTAAGTTTTGGGTGTTTTAGGAGTAAGTCCTCAGCTCCGTCCACAATGAGTCAATCCAGGGGGTTTCAGAAAGTTGGTATTTTACGGTATGAGAGGAGAGATGTGACCAGAAGGGCCATCACACACAACGGGCGCTGGGGGCTCGTGGGAGGGAGTTCTCTCCATCACCAAGTGCATGAACAAGGATGCCCAAGCTTCTGGGAGCGTGACTTTCTCTTCCTGATGATCTCCGGCCCTGCCCTTTTTGGCTCCGGTTGCCCTCTGAGACCCTTCTGACCATAAAACTGAAACTTTTCTGGGTGGGAATCAGAAGGGTTCCTGTTCTGAGCTGCAAAGTGAACCCTGAAAGATAACCTCTCCAGTTTTCCTTTGGATTAAAAATCTGAAACTCATCTACTCCCCCGAGCCTTCCCCAGCCGTGCTAGGGTGTAGACACGGACATGCAACGCCAGGATACCATCGTTCACAGCACCCTCACTCTGACTGTGCAATGTGTTTTCTGGTCTTCTGAGGGTCTGGGCCCTTGCACTATGAGACAAACCACTTTCTGACTCTTAATTTCCTCACCTATAACATGGGGATGAGAGTCCCTGCCCGGGTACCTCGCAGGGTCAGTCTGAGATTTGTTAAGAATTTTAAACAGTAGATACAATGTATTGAGTGCCTAGTATTTTTCCAGGCACCCTGTGAAGGGCTTGGCCTATATTACCTCATTTAATCCCTCCATGGACACTTGGATGTCAGTCATGTCATTGTCCCTATTTTACAGAGGAAGATGCTTACACCCGTGGAGGTGACTGGCTCAAGATGACCATAGCCGAGACTGAGGTTTGGAAGGAGGGGTTCTAAGTCCAGAAATTAAACATGGTCACGGCTACAAAAGTGTGTTGGAAGCTGTACAGATCTCAGAAATAGATGAGATCAACGCTCTGAGGTTATCCGACAAGACCACGTTAGAGTCTGCCTCTGACCTCCGCCTTCCTAACTCACCTTCCTGGCTGGCCCCTTTCCAGGCCACAGTGGATGCTAGGACCCTACCAGCCTCCCACGTTGTTTCTGATAGCTCCGGGCCATGAGCCTCTCTGACTACGGGATCTTGGGGATCGTCACTGGGATCTGAGACTTTGCCATCACTGATTTTGACATATCACCGGTATTGGTCTGATCCTACCAGGGAGAGATGCGTCTCCCAAATCTTTGGTAAGGAAGCATCCATACTGTCTTCTCCTTGATTTCTTATCACTGGAGAAGTAATAGGAGATACCGCTGTTTCCCTGGGTGTTCACTCTGCTGATTCTTGGTTTCCTTCCCTTGGTCGATTCTACTCATCTTTGCCTGCCTGCGTGACTCGCTCTGAGAGTATCTCAGTTTTATCCAGGTTCATGCAGCCCGTAAGCACAAGTTACTTCTCCTACTACATTATATACTATACTCTTCATATATATCCCAAACACTCAGAATGGTTTCCTCTCCAGGCTCGGAGCCATAGTGTTTACCATGAAACATGCTCGACGCTGCATTCACCGTCTTCTGACTTCCACTGGTCAAAACCTCCGATGACCCCACTCCTTCACCAGCACTGTCATGCAAGCCTGACATGCGAGGATCCTTCTGACTCTGGTGGCCTGTTCCTCTTTCAGCACCTTCACCGACAGGACACTGTGAACTCTCCACCTTCACCATCCCCGTCCAGGACCACGCCGAGTTCTCTCCCTCGTGCCTTGCCCTTGATACACTTGCTCCTCCGACCAAGATCAGGAAGAGCTGGTGGTGTTCCCAGAGCCCACAGCATGAACCAAGGAAACAAACAAGGCATCCAGATGATAGCACGAATTTCTCTCGAATCAGTAATTCATTGTGACCCGGAATGTTCGAATAAATCGAGACCCGGCCTGACGCCATACTTTACAGACAGAAGAAAATGAACGGAAGTCTAAAACGAAATATGGTTTGGGACATGGACCAAACAAAATGGAAACAGCTTGCAGAGTGATGAAGGCTCAATAAACTTCTTTATGTTTCGATGGGATTGTTTTTGCAGAATGCAAGGGCATGGCTTAAATTTTGTTTTGAAACCTATCTGTGTTACATAACACAGTAACTGTGCCTTTTACCTTGTCCTTGTATGAATGCAAGTACCCTGAGATCTTACATAATGTTCACGCTGCAGTTTAATGGAAAGCAGAAGCTGAAGGCATTTATCACAGCAAATAAAATGCCCGGTGGAGGAGATTATTGTCCATACACATGAGGACAGGTCCTATCTTTCTTTGGAGGTGGCCACCAGGATCAGCAATTTGGGGAGTGGCTAACCGGCTTCCAAAGTCCGGGCAGCCAGAAGTGAGCACAGCGTGGGCTCCTTCCCTGCAAATGCACCCTTCCTGCGTGGCCTATTTGCTGCTTGTCCTGCCCTCTCCTGCTCTTCTTTTAGTCCCTCATGCTCGCAGGGGCTCAAGGTTACTTGCTACCCCTTGGCCTTGGTCACAGTGCCCCTCCCTGAACAGATGACATCTCAGCAGGCTGCATGGGACCCTCCCAGGAGAGTTTACAGGGTTCCCCACGGAGCAGAACCTCTGCTGGTCTCCATTTCCCCAGCGTGGCTCCCGTGTCCTGCATCATCATGGCCGAAGCCTTGTCTGAGAGCCCTGGGATCTGAGGGGCTCATGCCAAGTTCCTCCTCCCTGACCCACTCTGAGCTTTGCCGTAGAGCTTCCGTCCCTTCACGAACCTCTGATTTTCTTTTTTAACGTAGAAGGTTCTTCTTAAGTATTGACAGGTTTTCTTGCTCAGCTTCCTCTCTCTTTGTTCTTCTCCCTTCCTGTGCTCCACTGTCAAAGTTCCGCACAGGCACCGATGGTGTGTGAATATTTGCTATCGAGTAGCATTGTCACTTTATAGTAGATTAAAAAAAATTTTTTTTTCCTGTAAATGGAAAGGGACCAGAGCTTGAAGTCCAGGAAACATCTAGAATCTGAGAATGTAACCTGAGTGGGGAAGGGGATGTAGAAGAACAGGGAACATGGTTTGGACTTTATCCCCCCCCACCCCTTCTTTTCCTCTTCTGGGTTCTCTCCTCCTTTACAGCTATTATTTCACTCTCTAGCTTTTGTTTATTTATTATTTATAAAGGAGGCTGATGTGGAGCTCAATCCCAGGACTCCAAGATCATGACCTGAGCCAGAAGCAGACGCTTAACCCATGAGCCCCCCAGGCGCCCCCCCAACTTCTAGCTTTTAAAAGAACCCCCTCTTCCATGCCTCTATGCAGTGCAGACTCTGTTCCAGCCCCAGGACAAAATCAAAACCCTTTCTAAAAAGCAAATGCAGACTAATTTTCACAGCAGGGGAGAGGCATTTAAGAAATTAATTCATTATGCTGCTTTTGACATTTCTACTTTCAAGGATAAATATTTCTTTAATTATGGCCTCACGAGAAAGCATTTGCTAAGATGGACTCCTATTTATGAAATAGAAGGTTTGCAGACGACCATGGTCAATAGTCCTTGAGGGATGACGATGAGAATGTAAGGAACACACAAAAAAATCTCAGAAGCACAACACAAAAATTTTGGAACTGTTTGGAGGGAGAGACACATACATTGAATAAGTCTGTTGCTTGTTCCCACTGCCGATGTGCCGGAGTTTAATCTCAGGTGTGTTTACACACACACCTGCCCAGAAGCGATCTGTGGCCACTGGGCTCACTGGCCTTGGGTTCTGCCTCTAGGACACTGGTTGCTGATTTAGTTTGGGGGCGGGGGATTGTGGTATTTTCTCACAGGGACTTTAGGATCTTATATCAAAGATGGATGGCATGTCCTGAGTTTGACATTGTCTTTAAAGAACTTCAGCAAGGCAGCTATAAATATATTTTTGGTCACCTTCATCATGAAGATTCCCATACCTAGAAATAGGTTTGAAAAAAGCAAAGCATTTTGTCAGGAGGAGGCCTGAGAGGCACTCATTCTTCATTCTTGACCAAGTGGGTCTACGTCCTACATCTGTCTTAACTCCTTGGCCTTGGCTTTCCTTTGTATCTAGAGTTAGCTGTTGGCTCTGAAGATCCTCACGATAATTTAGATCAATTTTTAGTCTATTTCTTTATTGTTATTTAGGAACTGCTAAGAAAACAGCCCATCAGGGCCAGATCCGCCCCCAAGATTATAGATCTGTATAGCGTTTGATTTGCCTCCTACTTCTCTCTATCTAAAGGCACCATGGCTTATCCCAGTGACACCTTTTCAAACTCCAATCTGACAAATCTCTCTCTCTCTCTCTCTTTTAAAGTATAAAAGCAACAGAACCCATAAAATCGATAGCTCCGTGCTATTTTCTTACAGTGCTATCATTCCAAAATCATTGAACAGATACTGTTCAAATTGAGGTTGTTTGATGTATTTCCTGCCTCAGATCTTCTGTTGGTCATCAGTGATTTTCTTTTTGGTCTTATTTGGCCTAGTTCTAGGGTCCATCTAAAGAGAAACTTACTGTCAAAATAATGCTGAATTTTTTAGGAAGATAGTTCATTGTATCTCTTACAATGCAGAAAAAGAAAAAAGATTTCTGTATTACCGATGATGAAGCAAGAAAATGATCAAGACAAAAAAAAAATAGTCATGTGATCCCTAAATGGAAGATTACAGCTCAGGCTCTTACCTGAGTAGAATTTCTGACTATCTTGGGAAAGACTCAGGGTTCTGTAGTGAAGGCCATAGCTGTGGATAATTTGGTTGCAGTTGCTTTGAATAAATAATGGATTTTTACCTAAGGTGGTGGTCATCTCTGCCAGCAATGACCAAATGAATCAGCACAGTAGGTCAGTAATGTTTCCATGGCCAAAGGTATTCAAGACACAAATTCACAAACATATCAGCAGCCAGAATCCAATCTTTTTCAAGGCTATTCCCCTGCGCCTCTTTCCCTGTATTATACCTACTTCTCTCCCATGGAAGGAGAACCCTGATCACACAGTGGGAAAGAGCCATGACTTTTTCTTCCTTGGGTCCTGAGAACTATGTCAGTCTCTGGTTATGTTTAGGAAGACAGAGGGGTTCTCCTCCTGAAAGTCCAGACCTCATTCTAACAAGTTGATTCTTGTAATTTCAACTCTTTCACTGTTGAGAAATGGCATTTGTAATTTCTCACTGGAAAAAAAAAAAGTGGGGGGAGAAGGAAATTTGAAGCTGTCCTGATGTTACTGCAGAACTGTGGGGGTCCTCATCCGTTCACCAAACCCTCTGTATTCTTCAGCAGTGATTGTGGGAGACTGAGCTCCAGATACCCTCCCTTCCCCACAGATTCTCCCAGCTCTGGTCTTCTGTGAGTTTGAGATATTGTTCTAGGTTCCTCCTCCCCCACGTCCTCACACCTAAGAATGATCTACTGTGGCTTTACCGTCGGGTCAATCCCTTTCTCTTCTCCGGGATGGCCAGTAACTGGTTAGAGGAGGTCAACGGACCCTCATCATGTCTTCAGAGAGCCTCGACTGAACGTGTTCTTGTTGGATTTCTAGTCGTTCTCCTGCAAACTTCTGAACCTCTCTCTTCCTAGAGATTGAGGCCTGAAGTTCATTTCCATGATGAGAGTGGGCAGGTGTGGTCCATGGTCCAGGTGGGGCTCTGAGATCCAGGTGCTGCGCCATCATGTGTTACAGTCCACGTGTCTTCCAGGCAGGAGCTGAGATAGCTGTGAGCTTTTCTCTCTTTTCTTTCCTTTGTTTGTTTTATTTGAAATATAACCCTGAACAATGACTTTTCTTTTCCAGTTTGATTTCAAGTATATTACATAGTTATAGAATATATGAGCAAACACACACACACACACACACACACACACACACACACACACACACACATTTCCTTGTATTCATGGAAGAAGGTAGAAATCACCCATAATCTTACCACCCAGGAGGAGCAACTATTGACCTGGGGTCTTTGTCTTTCATGTAGCTCTGTCTCTGTCAACAGCAGGGAATTTATTTCTTCTTTCTGCTGTTTCTTTCCATGTTGAGGAACATTGTCTTGTCACGATACTCGCAGGCTCTGACCCCACCCCTGGCTTGACTCCTGGGGTACGTGGGGTGTTCCTGGACTGGCAAGTTTGAGAGAGCACCTGGGTATGAAGGGCCCACTTCCTCCTTTTTGCATATTGGAATGTGCTCCTGCCAAGGACATGCGGCCCCACTTGCTGTCCATCATGCAGCAAGCTCAGTGGTAGGTTTGCAGGAGATCTGGGAGAGGTCAGGTGGTTCAGTCTGGCTGACCAGGTGTTCAGGACTAGAAAATTCCTTCACATGAAGATGTACGTCCCAACATAGGAAAACTAGTTGTTGATCAGCCCTTGCAGCAGTGAACGTGAGAGTTGAGTCTTCGTCTGCCCTCCTCTTCTGGGTTTCTGGAACCTGGTGCAGAACTCAGCAGGGGAGAGAGTTGTTGGTTACCGTCCCCCTGGAGTACCAACATCTCACTCTCTCGCTCACCTTGAGGTGTGCTGGACGGGTTGAGGGGAGGACCAGACGCAGCTGGTGCTAAAAGCAGACCCCGCCTCTCCCATCCCTGGGAATCTACTTGCACATCATGGCACAGAGAGAGCTTTGTTTTATCATTGGTGAAGGAGGGGAGACTTTGGATTGATGAAGAAAAGCAGAAAAGCTGCTTTTGACTCACCCTTGATTCAAGGGTGATTATCTCACCCTTGCTCAAGCATTTGTTGGGGCCTGAACTTCTGTGGTCAAAGGGATGCGGGTCCAGATTGCAGAACTGTTCAATAGAAAGTGCCAGTCTTTGGGCCTAGCAGAGCTGCTTTGGGCCCTAGTGACAAAAAGTGGTACAAGATTGGAGAGGGGAACTTTTTGCCAATCTCTGAATCCAACTCAGTAGTATTTGGGTTCTCTGAGGATTGGAAGTGACCCCTTGGTGCAGAAGAACCCATTTTGCCTGTAGGCAACAATGACAGGGATGTTTCATGGGTCAGAGGGTGTGGCCAGGTGGACCAGCACAGAAAGAACTGGGAAGACGCTGAGTCAGACCTGTGGTGGGAATACATGAGATGTTCCTTCAGAGGCACCCTGAAATGACTGGTGAAAATTTTGAGAGGGCCCGATTTCTAGAAAGAATTCTGATAGGAGCCTGAGTTTGGATGGCCCTCCATTTACCTGATAAAGTACATACCATGAGCCAAATACTCTTTTTGGTTCTAAGAGTGAGCAAGATAGACAAGGCTCTAATAGGAGAGAGGGGGAGACAGAGCTAATGATGATAATGGTAACGAAGACGGTTACTTGGACTTGCTGAGGTCTGGGACATTCGTGCGCAACTGCATGTGTAATACTTGCCTATGGTGTATGTACAGCCGTATACGCATTGCCAACTTTTTAATGCACTTCATATATCATCATCGTTTTTTGTAATTAAATATTGTACCAGTACACCATTTTTAATATTTCCTGCAAAGGCTGTGTCCACCCAGCTGTAATGTTGGACGGTTGTGAATCACATTATAACTTAGGATGTTTCATCCCGATGACCAGACTCCAGCCCCACCCCTTAATGTGCCTGAGATTTTCTCCTCATCCTTGGAAGCTGATTTCATCTGTGCTCACACAGTGCCCTTCCCTGTCTCTTCTGATGCTCATCAGCCTTGACTGTCCCTTTATGTGCCTCAGTTTTGGCCTAGCCAGTGGCTGCCTGACCCCTCCTTCTACCCAAGCTGGGCAGGCCCGTGAGGCAGAGTGGGGGGGACAGCCCTTTCATTCACCTGCTTAATTTCTCCCGAAAGTTTCCAAGGCAGTGGCCAGAGTATGGCCCCGTTCGGTGACATTATTCGGTTGCCCTTCCTAGCCCCCCTCCTCCTAGGGCTCAGATGTGCCTCGAGGTCTTTGGGTTGCCAATGCCAGGGAGTAAACTTCTCCTGCCTTAGTGCCTAAGGATCTGAGCCTTTGCTCCAAGGCCTGGTTTAGTTCCTCTGGCTGAACTGCTTCCCAGGACACTTTTCAGCCCCCTTCCCCACCCCGCCCCAGGTGTGGACTCCTGTGCCACCCACCAGTGACCCTGACAAACCCAGCTTCTTCTCCACCCCAGTGGTGACCCCCGTTCAGCTCAGGTTCTCTTGCGGGTCCTCCAACCAATGCTCTAAACATACTCAGACCTCCCTGAACCCCCAGCGTTAAATGTGACACGGCAAGATGCTGTCCCTTCTCCGATAGGCTTATTAGGATTATTAATCATATATCCCTGATTGTTTCTTTTTTCTCATTTGTTTGTTTATTTATTTGCAAGAGAGAGAGTGAGAGAGAACAGAAGCAGGGAGGGAGTGGCAGGCAGAGGGAGAAGCAGGCTGCCTGCTGAGCAGGGAGCCTGATGTGGGGCTCGATCCCAGGACCCTGAGATCATGCCCTGAGTCGAAGGCAGATGCATAACCCACTGAGCCACCCAGGCACCCCATCCCTGGTTGGTTCTTAGGCTAAAATTCCCCAAAGTAAAATTACTGAGCCCAAGAATGTGACCATTTTTAAGGATTTTGATCCAGGCTGCTGCATTTGGCCTGAGGTACTGTGAGTGGACTAGGCCAGCTCTGGCATCAAACTCGGAAGGAATAGAGGCCCCGTTCTGTTTGGAGCAGGACGGTGTCTGGGGCACAGACCTTATGTAAAAGCATCCACATCAGACCTCTCTTTGGCCCACTGACACAAGCATCAAAATGAAGCCCAAGGTCACTGGGGGCAAAAGTCACAAACAAGTCTCTCATTTTCTCCTTCCTACTCAAGCATCACCACCCCCCCAACCCAGCCCTGACTCCCCCGTGGTCACACAGTTTCCCAGGGCTTCTGTCCAGTCAGGTGGGAGGGCTGCTCTCTGACCTCCCAGAGAGATGGTTCCAGAGGCTCCCTTAATCAGCCTGGGACCAGTGCCTTCTCTGGACTGGGCTGCTGAGGGATTCTTGAGTGTGTCGTCAAAAGATCAGGCCCTTTAGATCTCTTCATCCATCTTCCTTCCTTCCTTCCTTCCTTCCTTCCTTTCCTTCTTCCCCTCTTTCCTCCTTTCTTTCCTTCCTTCTTTCTCTCTCTCTCCCTTCCTTCCTTCCATCCTTCCTTTCCTCCTTCCCACCTTTCCTCCTTTCTTTTCTTCCTTCTTTCTCTCTCTTTTCCTTCCTTTCTTTCTTTCTTGGGTTTATTTATTTATTTGAGAGAGAAGGTAGAGCACAAGTGGGTAGGGAGGGAGCAGAGGGAGAAGTACACTCCCTGCTGGGCAGGGAGCCAGATGGGGCTCGATCCCAGGACCCTGAGATCATAACACGAGCCGAAGGCAGATGCTTAACCCACTGACCCACCCATGCACCCCAAGGGATTCCTTCATTTTTCTGAAAAACATCTTCTAGTGATATTCTTTGGCAATAAGGCCCAACACCTGAAGATGATGTTTGCTGACTGTGGGGGAGGGGAGGGCTGAAGCAGCACCTTTCCACCCGCTACCCCGAAATCCTGCCTGCCAGGGTGACCACCTGCGGCTGTGACACTGAGCGTCCCAGGCAAACGGGGACAGTTGGTCTCCCTGTTCCCACATAAGTGCTGCGCTGAAAGTCCCTCCCTTTGGGACACCAACCAGTTAGGCAAGCAGAGGTTGGGGATGCTTTCTCCAGGGGGTCTGATTATAAGGCGGTTGAAATAACTAGGGGCTGAAAACTGGAGGCCCAGGGTTGAGGTCCTCTCTTCCTCTTGGGATGAGCTCAGCCTGGAGATCTTGGGGAGCTAACCTTCCTCCCCGTGTTCCATTTTTCTCATCTGGCAAAGCTGGGAAATGAATTTGCCCTGCCTACCGCCCAGAATGGCTACAAGGATCAGATGTGACATTCCCAGAGAAAGACCTTTGGAAAGGTGAAGAGCTGGGTCAGCCAAACGCGGTTTTATTGTTCTAAGGCATCGATGGTCAATGACACATGAGTTTCGGTGGTGACTTCTTCTATTTATTCCGAATTCCATTTCTCGGCCTCACATTCGGCTCAGGGTAAATAGGCACACACTTCCGATGCTGTACTCTGTGACTGGGGCAGAGTCCACGCTGGACCAGGAGACGGGTTTCTAGCTGAGCAGGAAGCAGCCTCAAGGAGCTGCTGGGAGGACATCCCGGTGACAAGGCTGCGTGTTTACTTTTGGGGCCCACAGACACCTCCCCCCACCTGTGGTCTTTTCCCCACTGCAGTCTCGAAGGAGAGAGGATGAGTTCGGAGTGAGGATGGATGATGATTAATTCAATTCTGGCTGTCACAGGACAAGCTTCTCCCAAGGGCATTCAGTAAATGACTTTTGAGAGTGGCAGAAAGGGGTTGCATTGCGTTTTCTTTTTTCCTTCCCTTCCTTATTTTTTCCCATTTTGTAAGAGCCCAATTTAGTAAAATGGGCCTTTTAGTGGGATGTGTTTTAAATGAGACACTCTGTGGAGCACAAAACACGATAGGCAATGGGAGTGACTTTTTGTGCTCGGCGTTTCTGGTGCCCACATTCTCCTGACTGTAGTTCACTACTTGAGAGAGAGGAAGAGAATGGAAAATGCTGTAGGCACTACAGAGGGCCCATTATCTCAAAATAATCCTTCCCTTTTAGAAAGTCACCGCAGCGAGGCCGGGGGCAGAGAACAGATGTGGCTTCTGGTCAAGAGTACTTAGAACCCAAACCAGAAAGCCGACTACGGGAAGAGTTGACATCCAGGAGACAAAAAGGCCATCCTCAGTTCTAACTGAGCAATAGCATCTAGGCCCTCGCAATGCAGATGCTGTTGTCTGTAGCACAAAAGTCCTGATTTTCCCTTCAACAGAGCTCCGACTATTAAAATAGCATGTCTTGTGTGTAGTTCCCGCACATTCTTTCCATTTTTTTTTTCTGTGTGAGTCAGAGTGCAGATTCTCGACAAGGCCTAAAAGAAAGAAAGCCGTCTAATTTACATGGGCACAAAGTATCCACATCTGGACAGAGTTAGAGTGAGCGGGAATTACTCGCATCATTGAAATATAGGCAGAGCTTCCTTCTCTTGACCATATGAGGCATTTCCATACAATTCCATGAAAGCAAAACCTGAAAGTCTACTTCCTCTTAAAAGGGGCTAACGTGATTCAACCATGACTGGAACTGACCCAAACTTACAGGAACTGACCCAGACCTGAAGGTTGACCCTGAGGGGCACGTGGCCACCAGCCTCTCAGCAACCCTCTGATGCCCCGCATTAAACATGACTGTTGGAGGATGCTAGAACATGCCGTGTCTGGGCCAGGCTGCCCGCGTGGTCTGAGAGCTGTCCCACTTCCAAGCATGGTAGTGAGCAGCAGATGCCGGGAAAGCTGGATGGAAACCATTAATAGCATCAGGCCCTACGCTGGAGGGATCTTGTGCACATTAATGCCAGCTCTGACCGGCATGGTTTCAGTTCTAATTAAGTGTGGAGGAAGGGAATATGAGCATCAGATCCCTGGGCACCGGGGAAGAGACTCTCTGAAGAGATGGTGTCGGCATCAGGGGAAGGGACATAGCCGCCTTTCCCGGGGAGGCTGGGGTCTCCCCAGTACCTCCTTACTGGCATCAGAGGGAGAACCACACACATTTCACAACGGAGCGGATACCTTCACTGCTGTGTAGATGGCAGTAATACTGGTAACGACCTTCATGAGGACACCTATAGTAGGCAACTATAGAAGAGGATGTTGTCAGAGGGCTAACAAGGCAGCAAAGAAATACCATTTTACGGACTTGTTCTCGAAATGACTCTCCGCATTCGATTGGTTTCAGGGCACATCTGGCAGGGTTGTACGCATCTGGCCTTGATGTCTTCATTCTTCCATGGGTCGCCTGACAGCCTCCTGAAGCAGCAGGGCGGTATTACTGCCTTGACGTTTGGCTCCGTCAGAGTTCCTTCTAAGGAGGGTATCGATCTTGATTGAGGAAAAGTTCTTGTTCGTGACAAAAGTGAGACTCTGAGGCATGGTTTCACAGTGCTGAAGGGCAGGGAAGAGAGAGGAAGCCTGTTTTACATGGGATATGGGCTGGGGAGCCTGAGTAGCTTAGTCATTAAGCGTCCGACTCCTGGTTTCAGCTCAGGTCCTGATCTCAGTGTCGTGAGATGGAGCCCAGCGTTGGGCTCGGTCCTCAGCCTAGCTTCTCCTTGAGCTTCTCTCCCTCCCCTCCCCCTCCCCTCACGTTCTTTCCCTCTCTAAAATAAATAAATAAATTTTTACACCAGATATAGGCTGACAAATAAGTGAGTGAGAGGGAGAAGGCGGGTGGAGAGGGGGCGAGTGAGCGAAGACAGCAAGTGGAGCCTGGACGAGGTCCCAGCACTGTGGCTGTTATGGTGGAGGGAGACAAGAACAGAGATCCCTGCCATCCGGCTGGAGGTTGAGTGTACCGCGGGAGTGGAAATCTTGCTTCCCAAAGCCATGGCTTCAGTAAGCTGACCTGCATAAATGTAAATTACTCGAGTGCGTGAATTTGGGGGATTAAGGAACTGATGCGGTGTGCAGAAATGATGAGTGGGAAGACACCGCATCAGCTGAGGAAGCAGGAATTTGGAGGCAGAGACACAGTAAAGGCCTTTCGGTGAATTCTGATCTCCTCTCCTTCTTTTTCCTATCTTAAAACAAAACAAAACAAAACAAAAAAACAAAAAACAAAAAAAACAGCCTGCTGAGTTTTAGTTGGGAACATCCTCATCCTTGTAGAGAACACATTTCTAAGCCTTTTTTTGATGTTGCACGCATGCGTGACATAAGGGAGCCAGCGGATGTGGTAGAGATGTATGGTTGATTTCCAGGTTGTGTCATTGGAAGGAACAAATGTGAACTTTCCTGATTCTTTCCCCATTTTTTTGCTGGCTGGTAAGTGAGGGAGCAGCCACCTTGGACCCAGATGGGGCAGTCACATGTTGAGGACGGTGAAGCTGTCATACTTGTCCTGGTTCGCCAATGTCTGGATTGTCGTCCTTGAGAAGAATCTTATCTGAGATGTCATAAATTGCAGAGCACTATTATTTTACAGAGTCTTAAGAAGAACACACATGATCAATTAAGCTACAACACGGTGCTAAGATGCTATTGATTACAAGACACAGTTCCATTTTAGAATTGTTCAAAAGTGTAAAAAAAAAAGTATTTTAAAACCATTAAAATGTAGTATATCTGTCTTGTTCAAGCAACTGCGCTGTGGGTTTTATTGTGACGGTAGCTTATGCCGTATCCTACTTAACAAAGAATTTGCTATCAGCCCTGGAGTGTTGCCATAACAAAACCATAAAATAAGTTCTGGGTAGCAGGAAGCAAAGAAAAACACCGCAAACTGGAAATCTGGTGAGTCTTGTTGTACCATGGCAAAATATTTGGAAAAATTGTCTGCAATGAAGTCTTGGAAGGCAAAATGTATGGTGCTAGATCCAGAAACTTTTGGGAAACTGGTTGGGAAAACTGGAACATTCATGTGTTCTAGAAGCTCCTTGACACTTTTAGATTGATGACTTCGGGCTATTGACAAGTGGCGACTCCTACTTCAATAATGTTAGAGACCCAAGACCTTCCCAGTTACTTCCCACTAACACTTCTGGTCTAGATAGTGGAAGCTAAGTTGGAAGCAAAAATCAGATGAAGAATGTTGTCTTCCTACTCAAAGCTATGGTTTCAGATAATCCCAAGGAAATTACAGTGAATCAGAAGGATGGGAAGAGAGAGAGGGAGGGAAGGAGGGAGGGGGAAAATAAAGAGGAATAAATATAAGATTAGTTAAAAAAAAAAACCAACTCTATTTGGATAATCTCTTTGGTTGTAGCTACACCCACATGTAATCAACTGGAACCAAATAGAAGCCTGTAATTCTTCCATTCCTAAAACCCCCAAATATGTCCCAAGTAAGAAGTGTCCCCCAAAAGCTGTATGGGTCCCAAGGAAGGTCTGCTCTCCAACACTTACTTCAGATGTGCCAAGTGAGAAGAATGGAGAAGGAAGAAGGTCTCCACGGACAGAGGCAGGATTGAATCAAGGAGATTCGTTCAGTCAGAGGAGAGGAATTTTGGTCACTGATACGGGCAAGTGAGCGCTGTCTTTTCCCATCTTCCCTTTTCCTACTGGGAGTTTTACCCTGCAGTTCCTCTGCCATTTGGTCCCCACCCTTGTGCAGTGGGTGTGTATGTGGGCGGGGGCAGAGAGTGCTCCACTAGGCCCCAGACTATGAAGAACACTGCTCCGCTCTGGGGAGCCCAGACTTGGAGCTGGATACAGGGCCCCGACGGGGTGTGGGCTCGAACCCCTCAGGGATGAGGCAAGTCTGTTTCATGCCACTGTGGGAAGAAGGTGTGAGTGGATCTTTGAGGGGCTGGAGAGGGGGCAGTGGTGGAGACTATGGGAGCTCTCCAGCATCTGTCCTTGCCCTGACTTTATGGATGGAATTTCCTTTTCATGGTTAGACCTATGATGGCCCAGCTCATGACTCCAATGCCAAGTGTCTTTTGCATTGTGCAGCGTGAGAAGTTCTAGGCCACGAGATGTGGGCAGACAAGCTGCGCACCACTCCTGGCGTGTGCCTTGGTCAGGTGTGGGCACACGCTCTGTTCCCCTCTCCTCTCCCTGAAGTCTGGGGGACAGATGTGGCCGGAGCTGGACCAGTTTTCTGGTCTGCCAGCCTCTGCACCATTACTGAGAGAGAATACCTCTGACTTTGTTGAACTTTAAGTCATAAAAGCAATAACCCAAAGCGTGCCTAATCCATGAACTCAAGAGATCTCATGATCTGAATTAGGGATTCCAGTCAAACTTATCTACATCTCAAGGGGCAGATGAGGAGAGAAGATAAGATCCAGCTCTATGGGCCGTCCACTTCTCAGAACAGGCCAGAAAACCTAGACAGGAAGTGGAAATGCTAATATTTCCCCAGCAGCCAAACGCCGGTTCTCTCTCCACCCAAAGATGTGGGTAATTTTTATATGGTCCATCTTTGACACTATTGGCCTATAAGCCAATATTTTACTTCTGTCAGGGCAAAGAAGAGAGACCAAAACACATTTATTTTTTCCCTCCAAACAGGAAAATGAATCCGATCACTTTTAAACCAAGAGAAATGCAAAAGAAACGTCTTTCTAAATTTGTCAGTCAGTAGACTAAACTGGGAAAGTTCTGTTATGGGTTTCTTGAGAGAGATTATGCAAGCCAATCATTAACATTGCCCAGGATTCTGCAAGAGTCCCAAGATTCTTCAAGATTGCTTGGGCGCCATCTTCCTATGTAAGTGCCCCAGATGCTGTGGCCAGGAGTAAATGGACAATAGAACTTGCTCTGTAGCCTCTAGCTAGGCTGTCAGAAGCTTTGATGAAGGGCAACTAAGCAGATGGACATTAAACAAATGCTGATCCAATCACTTATTTCCCCAACCCCCTCACGGAAATATGGACGTTTTACATCCAAAGGAGTCTCGACCAATCGCTGGGTTCCCTTTAGGTTCAGGAATGATTGAACCAGTCTCCCAGGGAGGGGTGGCCGTGGGGCTGGAGGGTGGCTTCCAGCGCCCCCGCCTGCTGTCCCATGTCCCCTGCTGTCTTGAGAACCTGCACTGGGGACCTGTCAGGGGGAGGGTCCCACAATGTCGTGCTCCCAGTGGGGTTTTTCATCAGGTAGCTCAGGGAGCTCCGAGCTGAAGACTTGATATACCCACTCCTTGTTGTATAAATCGGGGCACGCAGAGGTTGAGTAACTAACTGGCCCCTGGTCATACAGCTAGTAAAGGCCTGGGACAAGATTCAGACCCAAGGAGGTGGTTGCCTCAGGATTTGCTTGGAGGGAGAGCCCACACTTTGAACCACCACGCTCTACACCACTGTGACAGTGATCTGCTGGGACACCGTCTGCAGTCTCATCTCTGGCGGGGGTCAAAGTCTTCGCCAGGTCTTCTAAGAATGGACCCCACATTTAGAAGCTGATTCTAAGTATGATCCCCAGGGTGCGGGAATCTCCCATAAACAGGAATGGTTGCTGAAGGGGATTGAAAAAAACCCTCTGTTTTCTTTAGAACAAGAACCTCCAAGTTACATGGGAAAGCACCACATGATTTTTGTGAATTGAAGTCAATTTGGCACCAGCAGAAATAACCTTAGGAACAAAGTTTGTATACAGTATGTTCTTACGGAAACCGCATGGGAACGCAGAGTAAACTGTTAAAGATAGACCCTTCTTTCTGGGGCTGCGTTAGCTGTCTCTGGGTGGGGACAGCAAATTGCTTCGTTTATAAGCTTTGTACATCAAAAACTAGATCTGCTTACACTTTAAAACCAAAAGGAGGAGAAAAACTTATTTTTAGCTATCTGAAATTTAAACCAAACCCAATGTTGACATATGGATGTTTTAGGCGGCAAAATGTCAGAAGATTTCTCAGAGATGACACGAGACAATGTCTGATTACAGCTGTACAGGTTCTTTTCTTGTAACTGGATTAATAGCTACTGGACCACTGGGCTAAAGATAATGGGTTTCTCAGAATTCGGGCAGGCTGCCAGGGATTGGAGTTATCATGTGGGAACCCAGTTCAGTCCCATGAGAATGAGAATATCAGTCAGAGAAAGAATTTTTGGTGTTGTGGGTGGGTCCATTGTGTGGCCAAAGGGCTCTATCCTTGTAAGAGGTTTAATTTTTAAAAAATTTATTTGTGGGGGTGCCTGGGTGGCTCAGTGGGTTGGGGCCTCTGCCTTTGGCTCGGGTCATGATCCCGGGGTCCTGGGATCGAGCTCCACATTGAGCTCTCTGCTCGGCGGAGAGCCTGCTTCCTCCTCTCTCTCTGCCTGCCTCTCTGCCTACTTGTGATCTCTGTCTGTCAAATAAATAAATAAAATCTTTAAAAAAAGAAAAAAATTATTTGTGTGCATGTGTGTGTGTGATAGATATTATACTTAATCATTTATGTAAATTCAAAAAAAGATCTTAATCTAAAGAAATTCATCCCCTACTCAAATAACCACTCCACATTTTGGGGTGGGTCTTTCCACCTCGATAGATTTGTAAATATTGACTAGGTGAATAGATTCAAGATACAGATTGTTATGCAGACATATCCATCTGTAGATTATTTTTACTCTATAAAAAATGGGCTGAAACCATCCATACAACTGGGGAGCCTGCCTTTCTTCTATTTTGATGTTTTCCAATGTGATATTTCACTGAGCGTTTTTCCATGCCATTGAGTATCTCTCAGCACCATTACTTTTATTTATATCCCATTTTGGTTCAGACATGGCCTTGCTCTTTACTCAACCCAGACCTGTCGTGGTAGAGGTCACCCGAAGATCGGCATGCCCTAATCCCTGGGATCTGTGACTGTGATACGACACCACAAAAGGAATTTTACAGATGGAATTAAGGTTGCCCGTTTTCAGGGAGGGAGATTATCCTGGGTTGTCAGCTGGTCTAATGTAATCACATGGGTAGTTCCTGGCCCAAGAGGGAGGCAGTGGCCCAGGTCACAGAGATGGGGGGGAAGGAAGGGTTTGAGGGGGGAAGGGGTAGGTGTGGCGAGGAGTGGTTCTGTGGCTCAGAACATGGAGGACGGGAACCATGGACCCGCAGATGTGAGTGGTTTCTAGAATCTGGGAGTGCCCTTAGCTGAGGTCCAGCAAGAAAATGAGGGGCTCAGTTTTGCTATGGCAAGGAAACTGGGACCAATGCTCCCCTACGACCCCCTGGAGAGAGTACAGCCCCACTGATACCTTGACCTTAGCTCAGTGAGACTCAAAGTGGAGATCCTGCCCAGCCTGCTGGATGTACACAACTGAGATAATGAACTTGGGTTGTTCTAGCCCCAGAGCCGGTTGTAATATGTTAATTGCAAGAGCAATAGAAAGCTAATGCACCTGTTGTTGGCTTTCTATGACATTTTCAATGTTTCCTTGAGAAATAATGCCATAATGAACATCTTTGTAGCTACAACTTGGTGTGTCTCTTTGGCTATTTCTCTAAGATAAGTTCATTTAAGGGGAGCCCCTGGGTCAGTGGCATATGAAAATTTCAGGCTTTTGATGTGTGGTCCATTTTCAGATTTAAAGAGCATTAGGGACAATGCTAGGGACAGATTGGGACAAAGGACTCAGGAGGGCCACCATACCTTTCTTTCAGCTATGGGTTCTGGTCATTGGTTTCCATAGTGTGTACAAGGTAACTATCCTCCTTGTAGCTGGGTACAGTGCCTTTGTGTTTTCTACATTGATTGAAATATTCCTATGTTAGTGGAATCATTGCCAACTCAAATGCTGTTTGAGAAGCTCTTTATAGTGAAGCTACTCCCTAAAATTTGGAATATTAGTCTAAGTGCATCAGATGACTCTTCGAATCAAAATGGAATTTGCTGTGCTCTTCAAATACCACTTGTGCTGGCATTAGGGAAGGGTGGGTGGTAGGTCAAATACCCATTACTGGGCAAACAACCAGAAGTGTGTTTGTTTTATAGGTTCTCTCCATATATATTAGTCAGAGTTGGTCAGAGGCTAACTACCTCTTTTACGAGCCTTGAGGGTGTCTGTGCTCAAATACACGTAACACATCAGAACTGAGAATTGTTGCTTGAGGGGCACCTGGGTGGCTCAGTCATTTAAGCATCTGCCTTCTGCTCGGGTCATGATCCCGGGGTCTTGGGATTAAGTCCTGCATCCATCTCCTTGCTCAGTGGGGAGCCTGTTTCTCTCTCTCTCTACCCCCCTCAAATAAATAAATAATTTTTTTTTTTTTTTAAAGGAAAAGAATTGTTGCTTGGGAGGCTGCTGATAGAGGCAAATCATTTAAGAAAAAGTGTCACCCTGGCTGACTGGGTGTCACTTTAGCTGTGTCCCCAGCTCTATGCGAGTCCCCATCTTTCATGCTTGGGATGGCTTACAGTTTGAAACAACATCAGGTTTCAGATAACGTAGTTCACATTTTGGCTGTTTATTCTTCTCTGGAGCTAAGCACTGATCACAGGTTTTTTTTTTTTTTTTTTTTTTTTTAATGCAAAACACATGGGGATAAACCCTGAGGACTACTCAGTGATATTCATGTCTGAAATAATGAATGATAAATAAGTAGCCACATTAAGAAATTTCACTTTACAAAAGGACCCAATTCAGTGTCTCTTGTTTTTTTTAGAAGATTTTATTTATTTATTTGTCAGAGAGAGAGAATACAAGCAGGGCAAGCGGTAGGCAGAGGGAGAAAGAGAGCAGGATCCCCACTGAGCAGATAGCCTGATGCAGGGCTCCATCGCAGGACCCTGAGATCATGACATGAGCCAAAGGCTCACTTAACTGACTGAGCCACCCAGGTGCCCCTCAGTGTTCTTTTAAATACTAAAAGTCTCTGGGGATCTAACATCACACTTAGTTTGCAGAACTCAGAAGTATATATAAGTAATGTATGGTAGGGGTACATCTCTCTTTTTCTCTCTGTCTTTATTTCTGTCTGTCTTTCTGTGTGTGTGCACACACAAGGACGTGTGTGTGTGTGTGTGTGTGTGTGTGTGTGTGTGTGATTTTTCAGTTTGCATGATGTCAACCAGCTATTGCTTTTTGCAAATCAGAAACTTCATCAACGGTGAATCTCTCTCCTTTCTTAAAATTGGGACTCTAGTCAGTGACTGTGGAGACAGTACCATTAGCAAGTTGAGATGTAGAAAGGCAGTCCAGTAGAATGGAATGGTTTTGAATTCTACTTCCTTAACATATAACAGATGTGTTTCTTGGGGGTATTTTCTTTAAACTCTCTGAGCCTCAGTTTACTGCTTTCTAAAATGGAGACAATATTAATCTTGCAGAAAGTTTATTACTTAGCTCACTGCTTGGTACAGGTTTGGGGTTCGGTGAAGAATGACATGTTAGTTTTCTATTATTTCATAGTAATATTCAGGTGCAGGGGGCCAAATCTGTATTTCTTTTTGGATCCAAGCCGTGATAGCTGGAATGTCTTACATGTAGAAGCAAGAATATAACAAATGAACAGATGAATTAATAAGAGAAATGTGGGGTTTCTCTTTAATTCATCCTAAATTCTTGTCAGCCAGTGTGTGAAGTTACTCTAATGGAAATAATTTATTAGATAGATCAAACCTTCTTTCATACTTTTATATAACTTCATAAATAGTTGCTGGGGGGCACCTGGGTGGCTCAGTTGGTAAGTATTGCACTCTTGGCTACAGCTCAGGTCATGATCTCAGGATCATGAGAGTGAGCCCCGTGCTGGGCTCCACGCTCTGTGGAGAGTCTGCTTGAGATTCTCTCTCCCTCTGCTCCTCCCCCCACATGCATTCTTCCTCTTAAAAAAATCTTTAAAAAACCCTTACTTGTTTCTTTGTTTATATATGAACACTCTCAATTAAACACACAACTTTTCCATAAATATACAATCTTAATGCATCTAATAAACTTTCTTCTTCATGAAAGAGCATTTTTAATTGGATATTTGAAATTAAAGTGTCATTTGAACCCAAACAGTATTGTCCTGTTCGAAAGTCTTTGGTGATCTCCCATGTTTTGTAGCCTAAATCTATACCATTTTTTTTTCTGATTTTACCTCAGTACTTAACGCTTACCATATTATTTTTTATAATTCCAATAAGCTACAAGCTATCTTTTGTTGATCTCGAGTTGGTCTATACAACATCCAAATGCATTAATGCTCTAGTGAACCTCCCTTATTTTGTCTTTTCAATAATGTCCAACAATAGCCAGTTATATGGCCTCGTTGCCTAAATCCATGGTAAGCATGTAGCCCAAACTGATCAGTGTATCTTATCCTCCTGACCACAGGGATTGGTTCAGGCATGGCACTTGGGCAAGTAACCAAGATGGCCCAATCAGAGGCAATCTTGAGATGCCTGCTGGGGCCATGGAGGAGAGAGAGAATGTGAGCCTACAGCCAATGTTAGTTGTTATTATTATTATTATTATTTTATTATTTGCAACATTTCAGAGCCTTCCCGAATACAAAGTCAACACAGGGAAAAGCAGAACTGACAGACGGAGAGAGATACTGTTCTGGTGGTGGCAGGTGAGTCTCTAAAGATGGACCCCTGTACTTTTCAATGACATGAGCCAAGGAATTCCCTCTCCATCCTGAGCCAATCTGAGTTAGATATTCTGACCAACACAAATACTTTCTTGCTGGAAACCGTGGTTCTCACTTCCCAGATCCTCTCTCTCTCTCAACTTCTTTACTTGCTAAGGAACTACTTTCTTTGAAGTCTTCATTTAAGTTCCAGCTCCTTGATGATGCCTTAGCCAACGACCCAGGGACGCTCTTCTTATAACCAGTTGAGAATTAGCACATATGTCCTTGGACAGTCATTCAGCTCTTTGAGTGTACATTCTGCTTCCTGAGCATTCCAGTATCTTGCATGTTTTTCAGTGAGTGTTGATTGGGATGACAGTGGAATGGAATCACCAGTATGCATCTTTTCTTAAATCCTGGCTTGAAGAATCATGCTAGAGAACACAGACGGGTCTCCTTCCCTTTCATTTTCTTTTTTTCTCAGCCAAATGCCTGAAAAGAAAAAAAAAAAAACAGAGTTCAGTTACAAAGTCCTTCTACACATTCATGAGAACTATTATTATGTCTGTGGGCTCAGTCCACTGAGGTGAGATAACCCATCTTTTTGGGTCAATATGTCATCTGAGCAGTAGGCCAAGAAAATTGTCCAGACACTGCAATTAGTTGAGGACAAACTGTAAAGTTCTTATTATTTATGAATGTAATGCCAAGACAATCTAGTGATACATGGACTCAAATAGAAATCAATATATTATTATATTTTATACAATATGTTCCATTTTATCTCAAAAGCTCAGCTCTCTAGAACGTTCTGTTGCAACCATGCTTCTGTCCCGAGGAGCCTCTCTGTAGTCCTGAGGCACTGCAGGTCTGAAATGGTCAGACAGCTCTTGGTCACCAAAGTACCGATGCCCAGAGCCTATGGAGAAGGAGCAGAATTTGCAGTAACCTCATTTTGGGGGGTATATGGATGCCTTTCATTGTGCAGGCTATTGAGATAAGAGAAGAACTAGTTTTTGTTTTTGTTTTTTGTTTTTCTAAAATCTCCAGGTGCTTTGCCTTTCCTTTAGCATCAGCTGATCAAAAAACACAGCCTTGGAGATCGTCATCAGTAATACAGATAGAGACAGTCAGTGATCCAGTAAATTCCAACTGGGTGTGTCATCAAAAAGAACATGGGAGCAGGAGGGGTTTAAAAGTATTGGTTTTGCTTGTTACCATCAATACAACACAGATTCATTCATTAGTCATTTGCCTCTACGATTGTCACTTTTCAATCCCTACCACCTGCCACCCCATTGGTTATTAAAACCTGATCGTGTTGTCTTTGAGACATCACTCTGTCTGTCCCTCTGTCTTCATTTTCATTGTCACTGGACTAGCTTTGGTCTCACTCAAACTACTGTCCCCTTAACTGGTCTTCTTTCCTTCGTGTTCTTTTTTCAATTCTTTCTTCATACTGACAAGTTTGTTTTGTTAGAACAATGAGATGATATATGGCCTCAAACCTTCTAAAGGTTCTTTATCTTTTATTTAACACATTCCAAACTCCTGGTCATGGTCCTTGGTATTTTCCATGATGTGGTTCCAAGCTAACTTTCACATTTTATTTGGTTACTTTCGTCGTGTAAGGACATGGTGTAGGTTGAGCATTGTTTTCTTTACTCAGTAGACACATTTGTGACTAAGTCCTATGAATCAATGAAATATTTTGATGTCAGTGCTATCCTAGATTTTTCGAGAACTGTTATGTGATGAAGTGTTAGAGAAAAAGAAACATCAGGCTTAATCTAACAAAGAAATGTAATTCTTAAAAATACGCTATTAAATCTGCATCACTGGGCTACAAAAACAATACAAATTTAATCAATATCCTTTGAAATAAAATGTTACCAAGCACATTGAAAAACATTGCCAAAAGCATCTTCTGGTCTTGATTTTACTAATCAATTTTAATGGAAAAGTCTTTTCTCACCAAGGGTCTGTTAATATTTCCAGGAATCAGGTCCCCAAACTCTTCTTTCCTGGAAAGTGTTGCTCAACTGTGAGTTTCTAATGTAAGGAGCCCAGAGATTACAAGTGAAGACCAGCAGAGATAAGGAAAGCCATAGTCTGAGCAATCCCAAAGTAAATAAATAAAACTAAATCAGCTGTTAAAATAAAAAAGAGAGAGAGAGAGAGAGAGAGAGAGAGAGAGATTTTCCAGCTTGGTTAGCAGACACAAAGACAGAGAATTTAAGTAGGCTTGAAACAAACCCATCACTTTTTGCTAAACAGCGACTGGGAAGTGGAACAAAGTATTCTGGGGGTTGAGGACAAGGAAAGAAGTTATCTTAGAAGACCACTCTTGTTACATAAATCTCAGCAGAACAGAGTAAAATCTGCTAATCCCATCTTTTTTTTTTTTTAAACCACAAGTATGGAGTGAACATCTTCCATACATTATATATATCACGTACATGCGTAGCCAACTCCTCATGCCTCGCTATTAAAATCACCTAACACCCTCCCTTTCCTCCAGGATCATGTATTTACACATGTCATCTCTGTTCATCTCTCGCCTCTCTGTGGAAACCCAGCAGAGCAATGTTGAGGGACCCAGTCAAGGTCACAGTGTGATGAAAGTGCTTGGGAGCTGGACGAGAACCCAAGACATCCATACAGTGCCACCCGCATGAGTTCACATGGCTGGGTAAGGCGCATTGCAATTGCATGCATGTTTAAGTGATAGATCAGTGTTAAATGGTAACACATGTAGTACTTCCCACTGAAGATATGTTCTTGGCTAAGTCTGTTGGAAAATATTATATGAAGATTTCTCCATGGCAAAAAAATTTTTTTTTTTGAGCAAAGTTTAAACAAAAAAGAATAAGCTCGGAAGCCCAGAATATTCCCACCCCCATTTTTCCAGGAATGACAGTGGCCCTAGCAACCTCATTTTACCAAGACTTTAAGTAGGAAGGTAGAATTGCACAGTTCTGGTATTCTTTCTAGAGAGAATCATCAAATGTAAGCAAAACCATGTCCCGAAGTAGAAAGTAATGTAACAAAGCACATTCTTCTTGGAAAGAAACAAAAACCTTTGACAACATTGTGCATTTAGGTCTCATAAATGCCTAACCAGAGCATCCCCAGTGCTGGGAGATGCGTAGGAACCACAGCAGCTGACCTAGGAACCCAATCCTTTGGCAGGTTGAGAAACACTGACGTCTGCTAAAAAGGCTTTTCAGAAATGCAATAGGACTCAAGCATTTGGGGAAGGTAAAAATGTTCCTGAGTAATCTGTTGTGGGTATAAACTAATCCATTTTTAGCATTTGTGTAGGCAAGAATCAATCTAACCATTGAAAAATGGCTGGAGAAAATCTTAAGGAGAACCAATGGGATTAACCTTCAACATCTCCCAACAAGTTAAGGTCACACGGTGGGACAGGTGCTTAGTTCTCACCGACTATCTCCTGTTCCCACATCTCTCAGCCCCTTTGTAGGTAGATGGTCAATGGGCCAAAACATTTAAAAGTTGAGGTGCTGGGATGCAGGACTGGCTCAGTCAGGAGAACATGCAACTCTTGATCGTGGGTTTAAGCCTCCCTTTGGGCATAGAGATTACTAAAATAAAATAAAATAAAATATATATATATATATTTTAAAAGCCAACGTGCTACCTTGGGCTTTCTCTTCTGATGCCATGGTGACCTTGAAACTATGATTTCATAGCTATTTCATGCAAGCAGATTGAGTCCTGAGCTGCCGGGAAGGACCTCTGCATAGGCAGAGATTTTGTGGGGAAGAGAAATAGGTAAACCAGTGAGATTTAGGGAAGTGTTTGTTTCTACAGCACAACCTATCTTATTCAGACCAATACACAGAAGATTGAAATCACTGTTGTCCTAGAGGAACTTGAGTAATTATCATTAACATCTCAGTTTCTTAGGATTCAACTCGTGTCTTTCTCACTCTTAGGACACAGGGACATAATTGTAAAATCTCAGACAATCCTTTCACATGGACAGTAAAACCCTACATTTGGTATTAAATTTACATAAAAACAAATATTGGCTCTGAAATATTTGTCTGTCTCTACTGGACACGTGCCTTGTTCTTGAAAATAAATTCTCAGCTGTCTTTCTGTTTTGAAATTTTCTCAAATGCACTTTGATCTACTTGACATTCAGTGGACGACATTCTTTCTTTCTGATAAACTATTCATCTACCGTCTCTTTGAAAACATCCCTTCTTACCATAACAGCATTAGGGATTTTTTTTTTTTTTTTACTAAGCTGTTAATATGACATTTCTGATGTCAGACATATTCCATTACAACAGCTATTTTATAAAATCGGGCTTTACAAGCAGAGTATTCAACTATAGGTGATTATCAAACAGAGATGGTGGTTACACGGCTTGTCCCTTTGGACCACACCCCATGAATGCTACAAGGATGGCCCCTACGAGGAGCTACAAGGATGCACCGTGTCAAAGGTCCACCACACAAAGCTCCAGTGGCTGAGCTCTCACATCGTCCCTGTCCAAACACTAATTTGCATGCCTTTTGGGGTTTATTTCAAAATGAAATATTTAGCTTTTGAAAAAACCAGCTTCAATTTCTAGGAAATGCTCAATAGTGACAGTTAACTACTATGGTCACCAGCTGAACAATATAAGTAGATAGAATATGTGACAACTTCTTGTTCATTTGATCTTTAGTTTGCTAACTAAAATTATCACACTTTGGGAGTCTCTTTTTAAAATTCTTTTTGCATGTCGTTGACATACACGTGATGTTAGTTTCAGGTATACAACATACTGGTTCAATGATTCCATATGTTATGTTGTGCTCACCACAATGCAGGAACCATCTGTCAGCACACACACTATTACAGAAGCGCTGATGATATTCCCTCTGCTGTGCCTTCCTCCCCATGACTGACTTACTCATTTGATAACTGGAAGCCAGTATCTCCCTCTCCCCTTCACCCATTTTGCCCATCCCCCACCCCACTTCCCTCTGGCACCCATCACTTTGTTCTCTGTATGTCTCGGTCTGATTCTGTTTTTTATTAGTTTGTTTTGCATCCTGAATTCCACACATAAGTGAAATCATAGGGTGTTTGTCTGTGTCTGAGTGACTTATCTCCTTTAACACAATACTTTCTAGATCGATCTGTGTTGTCACAAATGGCAAGATCTCATTCTTTTTTTATGGTTGAGTAATATTCCATTGTATATACATGCCACGTCTTCTTTATCCATTCATCTGTTGATGGACACTGGGGCAGCCTCCATATTTTGGCTCTCTTCAACAATGTTGCAGTAAACAGAGAGGTGAATTAGTGCTTGAATTAATGTTTTCGTTTTCTGTGGGTAAATACCCTATAGTAGAATTGCTCGATCGTATGTTATTTCTATTTTTAATTTTTTGAGGAAACTCCATACTGCCTTCCACAGTGCCTGTTTTTTAAATGACTCATCTCTTAACAAATCTTTGATTGGCACACAATGCAGCAAAGCACTCGGGGACAGAAGTTCATGGCACTGATGTTGTCCTTGGGTATAAGAAATGTTTTTGTCCATTTGTTGCATCTTTACAAGTGTCCCAGTTGAGAGTGGTGGGTAGATTTCAAACCCTGACTCCCTGCTCCTTCAACATTGCCCAACCCCCCTTCAAAATATCATAACCACCCCTGTGTTGGTCTCCTTCTGGACCAGGGATGACTAATTGGTGACATGAAGTGTGTTTGCAAACAAGGGCTGTGGGAAGAGGGCATTTGCTGGGGGTCAGCCCTAAGTTTGGTGTTCCTGCTCTTTGATGTTTTTCCTTTAACTTCTCTGACCTCTGGGCTTTGATGTTTTTCCTTTAACTTCTCTGACCTGCTGTCTTCATCTTAGATCCCTGTTTAACATCTCAGGATGTATTTGTCTCCCTAGACTTTCAGCCTATCATCTGCTCTGACATAGACGCAAGGCTTATTCTTTCTCTTTCTCGGACCTGGACTTCTCATCCACCATCTGTTCTGATCTTGGCGACTCAACTGAGACTCAGAGCCAGGTCTGAATCCTTGGCTGTACACTCTTCTGCTGTCTACACCCTGACCTGACCCATGGAGACAAGACAAACATAGGCGATGCAATTGGAGACTGTGGCACAGAAAGGGGAGGTCCGTGTGGATTATAGAGATGAGGGGAGATTTTGCAGGGGGAGGGGGATGGGACTTAAAGGGTGGATTAACTCTGCCTTCCCTCTTCCCCTTGGTAGAAATGTTGCATGAGCCCACATGCAGTCAAAAGGAATTTCTTCAGTATGCTGTAATATTGAGGTTCTTTGAATTCCCACCAATCTTTCTAGTTTCTGCCTATTACAGGATTTTTCTGTTATCAACTTCTTGTGCTTTGAGTTGGTTGGGCATAAGATTCTGTCCGTGTGTTCTCCCCTTCCGTCGCCCTCACTTGCTTATGCACATCTGTGCTTGCTTATTTTCCATCTTTCAGGTCATAGTTTGTGGCCCAGAAAGCTCATCTCAGAGTTAGAGCAATCCAGCCGGCCATGTCTGCCATATTGTGTGCAACCGTCCACGTTATATACCGAACAGTGAGGTCCAGGGTGGGTCTGGTCCAGAGCACAGGAAGGTTTCCAGGGCCAAGTGGCAAGCCTGCCCTGGCTCTGCCTGGTCTGATTCAGGCCTTGGAAGGGGAGGCAGAGAACTGTGCCAGGAGCTTTCTCTAAGAGCTCCTGTTCTTAGACCTGGCAGGCCTGGCTCAGTGACAGCGACATGTGTGGGGGTCAGGATATGTGCTCCTTTACCAGGGACTTTGGCAGCTCCTACAGTTGTGGGAGCAACTCCCAAGTCTTTCCACCCATGCTAGCTTCACTTGGGGGCTCCTCTCTTACCTCTCCCGGACCCAGCAGCTCCCTTCTCCCAATGAGCTTTGCATAGTGTGTCTACCCGGTGTAGCGAGTAGGAGATTTTTGGAGAAATTAAGACCCTACATCCTGTCCGGAGCTTTGGAATCTTAGTCACAGGGAATTCTATAGGGTGAGAAGTACTTTGCTCTTAAGAAAAGCATGCCAGATCTTTTGATTTTTTTCCCCTCATTTAAAGAAACCAGATGCAGAGGTTGGGGGCTGGGAGGTAAGTGAGATGGGCTGAGCCCTCGGGCTAGGCATCCTGGGTTGGTTCGGTGTTAGTAGAGACCAACTTTGGATGGCTTCTGACAGCAGAGTGACTCAGTCAAAGCTACTCTCCATCTTTAAAATTAGCAGCGATGGAGTTACGTGCAGGAGAAAGTCCGAGACCAGGAAACTGGAGCCCAACTATAACTGTGAACCAGGTCCAGATTCCTCACTTGGCTGTAAAATGAGAGCCATGGACAATGTTCCCAAAGTCCTGTCTGTGGGACCAGCCTGGGATTTACGACGCTGGCTCTGGCTTCAGTGTACCTCTGAGACCACACTGTCCCTTGCTTTGTACACCCTGCTGGCAGCTGTCCCCTCGCCCTTTCAGCCTGGGTTGGCTGATATGTCCCCTTCTCTACCTTTGCCTCTGGCCCATCATGACAGAGAGCTTTTTTGTTCAACCAGAGCATAGATACCAACAGGGTCTCTGGAGGTATCCCAAGTAGATAAGGGAACTCCTCAATGGAACAGCCAGAGTGACCCGTGTTCTGGACCGACCCCCCAGGACACTCTATTTTCCACACCACCTTCCAGACATCAGTTTAAAAACTTCAACTGTGGAGCCTTGCTGACTGGATGACATGAGCAAAATAACCTCGCTTCTCCCCTGCGCCCCTGCTTTGTACCTCAATTTTCTTGTCTATAAAATAAGCCAACACTATCGGCCTCGTACACACAGTATGAGGATCCCATGGGCAAATATTTTGTGACGGGTTTAGAATAAGACCTGCTATGTCGTGAGTACTTGTAAAACACCCATGGAGCCATGAAGCATAGCAGGTATGCTATTTTAAAAAAATCAATGAACAGGTCCCCAAATAAAATAAGCTTTTTGGAAAATCTGGGTTGATCAAAGTCAAATACATTTTTCCCCCTTTCATACTCAAAATACTTAGTGCGATGCTCAGCAGGGGAATTTTGTAACTTCACTGGAGCCTGTGGAATTTTTCTTGACACTTCCCAAGTTTCCTTAACCGTGGAGTTGTTTTAATGGAATATGTAATACTGCTGCAGGGAGCACAGGTGTGTCTCCTGGAACACAGTTTGAGAAGTGCAGCTCTGGGTACGTAGACCCTGCTCCCCAGCACGCGCAACTTTCATCCAAGTTCTCTTCTGCTGGCTTGGTCCTCAGGCTCTCCTGTACCATCATTCTGCTCATTATACCATCTTCTATTTATACTGTTCACATTTGTATGTGAACATACATGCCTTTCGTATTTATACCCTCACTTGAGCAATTACTTCCTAATTTTAAAGATTGAGGATAGCTAAGATGGAATCCCTCTGTTTAAAGAAGCAACCAGGGGTGCCTGGATGGCTCAGTGGGTTGAACCTCTGCCTTCAGCTCGGGTCATGGTCTCAGGGTCCTGGGATCGAGCCCCACGCCGGGCTTCCTGCTCGGCAGGGAGCCTACTTCCCCCTCTCTCTCAGCCTGCCTTTCTGCCTACTTGTGATCTCTCTCTCTGTGTCAAATCAATACATAAAAATCTTTAAAAAAAATAAATAAAAATTTAAAAAAATAAAGAAGCAACCAAAGATTAGTGTCTACTGACATTGAGTTAGCAATAGCAGCCCCAGCCCAAGGTCATGGCCCAGCTCACCTGTCTCTGCCTGTCGCTGACCTGGTGGCCGGCTGCTGGCTCTGGTAAGAAGGAGAGGTGTTCTCTGAGCTGCTGGGGTCATTGGGACCCATGCAGCTGTATCCATGGTGTTTAGGCTTGTGTTGTTTTTGTACAGGCTGGAAATCCTTCTCCTTATACTCCTGATATGACCTCTAAACAACAAAATGCTCTTACCTGCCATGTGACTCAGTATTTCACGGTCTTCTAGAGAGCCCATGTAGCGGGGGGCTACATCTCCCGGGAAAGTATGTGCCCATGTGTGCGTGGACTCTGCCTGAGGACAATGAGAACCACAGGGATTGGGTTAGGAATTAGAGCCTCCTGGGACAAGGACCTTGGGGGCCCCTTATTACCCAAACACGTCTTCCCAGGAGACAGACCCTTCCCAAACCAGACCAAGTCACCTCTTTCTCTCACCTGTCGGTGATACCTTCTGACTTACTTGCTGGAACGCCCTCCCCAGCGCCACCCTGAGCTGTTTTGCCTCTGAATCTTTGCTTGAATAACCTGGTTTTCATGAATTCTGTCAGAAATCACAGGATCTTGAGCCCAGACTCAAGATGATGCCACATGCTTCCCCACTGCCTATCCCTTCTCTGCCCATCAGGAGATCCGGGGCCCCCTCTTCTGTTTACACAGGTCTCATATGCTCTGTATTCAGTCCACCCCTCCTTCTGTCTGCACTCCATCCTGGCTCTTGGGGAAGACGTGATCTCCGCTCACAGAGAATAGCATATTTGAGGGCAGGGACTGTGCTGTTTTTATCCATCTCCCCAGACACATCTTAACAGGTTTGTTCCAAAAAAATTTTTTGCTAAGTCAACTAGTGTCTATAATGTGGTTTCCTCGTTGTGTCGCAGGCAACAGACATATGTCTGCTGAGCGCTATTGAATCTGTGTTGATCAGGACTTAGTCTTCTCTAAGTGTTTGTGGGCAGAGGTGATTTTTCTCCTAAGTCTCCTAGTCTCCTAAGTTTCTCCTAGTCTCCTAAGCTCACTAGCTGTGAAACAGTGTGTACATGCATAAGAATGGCATTCAAGTCCCTCCACGTCTGGGCTCATTATACCTTCAAGCTCTTGGAGATGGGGTGTAAACTCTCCAAATTCTCTTTGACAAATAACTGGGAGTAAAGTGGGGTTTCTCGCCCTCCGCGTGGTTCACATTCTGCACTGGGTCATTCTTTGCTGTGGCTAGCTGTCCTATGCGGGCTTTTAGGACCCTCTCCGTCTCTACCGAGCGGAGTCAGTAGAACCATGCCCCCCATCCCCGCCCTGGAAAGAACAGTAACCCGGTCGTCTCGGGACGTTGTGAGATGTGGAGGGTACAATCACTCCTGGTTGAGAACTGGTGATCTAGAGATCTGCAGGGTTTTTCTAGGAAGTTGGGAGGTATCTCCCTCATCTGGAATCCACAACAAATGAACGTGGCCAGGGTTAGGCAAATACTTTCTCAAAAAGCAGGAATAAGCAGTGCGCGGTCTAGGTCTCACTGGTGGAGTCAGAAATAGATCACAGCATGGGGGATGTCGGGGTAAACCAAAGAAAACCAAGAGGTAGTTAGATTGGTGCTGTTCAAAGCTGTCCCTGAACCACATCCTTCAGAGAAAGGACAGAACATGGAGTTTCCTGGGCCTTTCTCTGGATCCACTATAATGAAATTTAGATTGTTAACAATTTCCAATGGGATTCTTAGGTACCCCCAATTTAAGAATGACTGCATTAGACAATGCTGCTTATTTATTTCTTTATCTTTTAAGACATTCTTTATTTTTAAATGAATAGAGATGGTGTATTTATAGCACACACATGCGCGTGCACGCACACACACACACACACACAACCCTGGGCTTTGATATAATAAAAAGTAGTGTACCTTACTTTGTTTTCTCTTTTCCACTTGAAACTTAATTGTCTCCTAAACCCTAACACAATCCATATGTTTGTGGGAAAAAAAAAAAATCCCCCCGCCTTGAATGTGAGGCTGTTTGGGCACACTTGGTTAAATCTGTCCAATCCTGAGACTGGGGGTAGGGGGGTTGGGTCCACATTGCTTTTTCAGGGCCGTGGGGGCACCCAGAACATGCATCGCCCCATTTTCCGCTCTGCTCGGTCTGTGCTTCTTCTTCCTGACCAGGAGGAGGTATTTTGGAAACTTAGAAGGAGACATAAAAAGGAAGGCAAGCTCAGATAAGTTGCTTTTTGGCAAAAGAATAGGATAAAATGCATTGTAATTGCTACTAAATTAGTTACCTTATCTGATTCAGAGCAGTGTTTTTATAAGCAAAACCCTAAACTCTTCACCCCCAGCTCCCCCGGGTATACTGAAATTAAAGTCACCGCAGCTCTGAAGCTAATGAACGCATTCATTTCGGTGCCGAGACTACGTGCTATTGGTGGCCTTCGATACCTTCCCCTGCCCGGCAACAGGGCTCGGACATCAGGAGATCTGTAACGTCTTGCTGATTGCAATTTAGGGCTGCACCATGTCGTGGACCCTACAGTTTGGCACCAAAAGGCATCTGGCTATCGATCTGTGCACTAAGCTACATGGAGGATTTTCCTAGGGTTCATGACAGATTGGGAGCAGGAAGGTACCCGGACAAGGCACGGACCCCTAGAAAGAGCTCATTCAGTGTCCTTGCTTCCTGGAATCGAGATAATTAGTACCCCAGAGCTTGTGTGCCTAACAGGGAAAACAGACAATGATGCTAGGGGAGATCTTTATTGAAAAGACAGACCGACCTGGTGTTGCATTGGAACCGTGTCTCTGGTTCAAAAACAGCCCCATTGTCGTCCCTGCTGAGCAGACAGGTCGAAATGTAAACACAGCTATATTCAGGAATGTGACACCACTGGAGGTCTTCCCTGACTTTCTGGCCACAATCTCTCAGATTTACGTTTCTAGGGCCTTCCTTTCTTGCTGTATTAGCACACTTGTTCTTATTTGCCGAGCAGTTAGGCTGGTGTCTGTGTGTTTGCAGCTTACAGAGTTGTAGATAAAAGACCACATGGGGACCCAGAGACCCAAAGGCAGAGGGACGAAGTTTTCACAGACATTTGCCAAATGCTCCTTCCTTGTACTCATGCTTGAGACTAGAGAATGGAGGGATCGCTCTTGTTAGCCCGGCTCGCCTAGCATTCTGGCATCCTACAATTTTGTACATTTCTTCAGGAAAAGGGAAAGGAAAACGGTAGGGTGGGGTTGGGGAGGGTGGTTTGTCTTTCAGTGTTTTGGTTGGAGAAACAGGGAGATGTGGTGTTTTATTCATAGGCAAATTCTTCCAGCAAATCTTTTGAAAGCTGGAAGGATTTTATAGATCTTCTCTACCACTCTATTCCCTCTATGTTAGCCTTGTCCCCAAATCAGAAAGTGTCCTCGGGAGATAGAATGGTGGGCCTCAATCCTTTACCCACACCCTTTGCCGTGTGGCTTGGCCGCCCCTCCCACAAAGGCAGAGTAAAATTTCCCATGGTCTTGTGACCTGCTTTGGTCAATGGGGTGTGATGACCACACATCAGTTCTGTACTTGGGCCGTAAGAGGTATCACTTCTCCCATCTCTAGAAGAGCTTTCTCCTACATAGCTGCATCCTGTCTGCCTGGGGACCGGAGGGATACACAGGGAATCTATGACATTGACTCAGAGCTACAACTCGGGGCAGAGCTGTCCAGCTGAGCCCAGCCTCCATGATCTATCCTCGTGGACAAGGATAAATGATTATTGTCTTAATCAGTAACAAATGATAGCCAACCAATGCAATGTCCTTAATCCTTCTAATTTCCAAGTTCATACATCAATTACCAGCTTGATAGGTTTAGAAGCAAAGATAAATTTTCTAGCCCCCTTCAAAATGCTGCAATGCTGCAAGACCTGATTCTACTCCTCAGCTTCGGTGACCCACTCTGCCAGAGACCAGCTCTTGTTTCTAATTACAAATGGTCTCTGGGGGAGGGATGATGTCTTCTGATCTCTGTGTCCAGAGCAAGGAGATTGCGCACGAGACAGTAGAGCCCAGGAGGAAAGGGCTTGGCTTTGGGATCCAACAATCTTGGAATTAAGTGAAGCTTTTGTCACTTAACAATGTTGTAGCTTTGGCGAGGCCGCTTAACTCCTCTGAATCTCCTTTTCCCCAACTGGTGAGGTCGTTGGGAGAGTTAGTGGAGAGAGTGTTCAGCAAGTGCCCAGTACATATTCGGTGGTAAAGAAATGGCAGCTGTCCCGTGTGCAGAATAAATCGATGTGTGCAGATTTCTGGCCATGCTGGGGACCTGGCTCCCCCCTACCCATTCCTTCCTGCCACATTAGGCACCTGCCCTGGGTTCTTTCCAGTGCCTGGTAGATCTGTACTGTCTTCTTTCCCTAGTCCCTACTCAGTAAACTCCTTTGTGCGTGGCTGTCCCAGGCGGAGGGTGCTGACCGTTATGTGGATGACCTCTAAAGATGAATCTGAGTTCTGTCTTCTCTCTGTACTGCCCCCTCCCCAACCAGTTTTTACATTGAAGTCTTCACCTCTCATGCGAGGATATTTGGAGATCCGGCTTTTGGGAGGTATGTAAGGCTCACGAGGTCATAAGGGTGGGGCCCGGATCCTAGGTGTTGGTGTCCTTCTAATGAGAGGAGGAAACACAAACTGATTCTCTCTCCTATTCACTCTCGTGCTCTGTCTGCATGTGCCCACAGGAGAGGCTGAGTGAGGCCACAGCAGGAAGGAGGTTCTCCGTCTGCAAGCCCGGGAGCAGGTCCTCATCAAAAACCAGACATGCTGGCCCCTGATTCCGGGCGTCCAGCTCCCAGGGCTGTGAGCAAATGAACTTCTGTTGTTTCGACCACCCTGTCTGCGGTGTTTTGTTATGGGAGCCCGGGTGGACTAAAGTTCCCTGTGTGGCTGATACTGTCCCTGATGCATTTTGCAGTGAAAGATTCTGAGGTTCAGCAAGATGCCGCGACTTGCCCTGCTTCTACCTCCCGCAGTTGTGAGAGCTGTGTTCCCTCTCACGGCCTCTCTCCAGAGCTTGTGCAGGGACACTCTGTGGTTCTGGGTCCCACGGGCTCTCAGCACCTCAGCTGCTGCAGGCCATGCTCAGACCCAGGGCAGGGAACCCTCAGCCAGCCGCCCATGGAAGGCCTGATGCCACGGGGGCGGAGCCCTGGCCCTCAGCTCCACTTTCAGAGGTGGAGAGAAGCAAGAATGTGCTTTTGGTTGGAGTGGGACTTCCAGAACAGCCCAGCAATACCAGACGGGTATCCACCTAGAAAAGAAGATGCCCCCAAGAAACTTTTTTTTTTTTTTTGGTAGTAATAAATTCTTTATAGTGTAAGTAATTCTATTCAATGCATATTTTATCAAGTCTCTGCCTGGCATCAGAAAAGTAGCTGGTTATATAATATTTATAAATATTAATAGAAGTACAACAGAATATTATTTCTGCAATACCTCTCAGTTTATCTTCCCTCAGTGATAAGTTGGTTTCTCTCCCCGCACTGTTTTCACCATGGAGGTCCCAGAGGAAGCCCCAGGGCAAAAAGCTTCTTGGAAAGGGACAAGTGGGAGATGTCGGGGGAAATTTCTGTCCCACAGAGAGGCTGCGTTAGCCGTTTTGCCCCCAGTGAGATGTGGAGATAGGAGAGAAAGCCGGGTGGGGAGGTGCCCAGGGCCCTACCTCCCTGCTCACTCCACTCCCAGATAACACCCTGAGCTAGTGGGCAGGAGAGGGAGGTGGTGCTGTGTGGTAGAAACATCTAGAAGGCTGATGGTGACAGAGACTCTTGTATCCAGTGGCCTGCTTTCCTCCACGTGGAGCGAGGTGCTCTGAGCCTCGGTGACAGATTTTTCTCAACCTCAGCACAGTGGACATTTTGGCCTGAGTTATTTTGTCACGGGGGGGGCTGTCCTGTGCGTTTTGGGATGGCTAGCAGTATCTCGGGCCTCTACCTATCAGAGGCCAATAGTGTTTTTCCAATGGCGACAACCAGAACTGTCTATTATTGCCAGAACTATTATCCAGAGTGTCCCGGGGGCAAAATTGTGCCTGCTCCAAGCAGAGAGCTGGAAGTGATGGCTGGGTCTGCGGCGTGTGGTATAGCAATCTGGGGACCTCACTGCTGAGACAGCCAGGACCGAAGCAGGGCTGTGGGTCCCAGGCCCTCATTGTCCATTTATAATGACACCTTTTTGGTGCAAGGCGCTGGCAAGGGGAGGCACTCTAGATGACATCAAGGTGATTGAGCCATCCCCCCACCACCCCAGTATTCCAACCAGAGAAGGTAAGGTACCATTAACTAACAAATTCAAAAATCCCTCCTCAACCGCCCAGTGCAGTGGGAGAACTCCTCAGGAATTTTAGATCAGTAAAGAAACAATTAAAAAGCTGTATTTTCTGGGGCGCTTGGGTGGCTCAGTGGGTGAAGCCTCTGACTCTTGATCTCAGCGTTATGAGTTCAAGTCCCACGTTGAGTTCCACGCTGGGCATGGATTCTACTTAAAAACCAAACCAAGCAAAACAAAACAAAACAACCCAAAACACTACATTTTCTTTGAACACCTGCAGAGCAGTGTGAGGGCGCGTGAGTCCATGGTGGGGTAATAATAGGAATAAGAACAACAACAACACGAGCATACATTAAGCGCCTGCTGCATGCTGAGCACCTTGCAAGAGTCAACTCATTGAGCTCCTGGCGAGCAGGTTTAGGAGGTAGATGTTTCTATTGTGGCCTTTTCCTTCCCTTTGAAGAAGAAGAGGTGCCTCTGAGCTCATCTCTTGGTCCGAGGCATTGTGGCTATAAAGCGATTGACGGAGCGTGGCTCCAAACCCAGACAAGGGGACTCTGGCGCCCACGTGCCCCTTTGCTCCACCACGCTGCCGCCTTCTCGCCATGGTGTTTGTATCGATGGCCCAAGTTCATTCATCTGTTCCTATTTCCTAGCTGTAGGATGAATGGTGCCTTTCTGCTTCTTTCTCGCAGCTAGGCTTTAAGAGAACGTTTCTAGGATTTGATTCCTGTTGAGCACTGATTGCTTGTCTCTCAGTAGCTCACACACTCTCAAGACGGAGAAGGAACTAAGGGAGCGTTTGTTGCGCTAGATTATTTGTGGCAAAGAATTTGCTGCACCCAGAGGAACAAAGGTCCATTTATGTATAGGCCACACGGGTGTGTGTCACACTGAGTCACACTGAGTACCATAAGCAGAGTGCCATCGAGGTTAACCCCTGGCCCTAAGAAGTGGCCCCCAGCAACCATGCTTTGTAGCTAAAGTTACTGGATACTTCTTAGCGCGTCCCCTGCCATTCTACAACAGCGGAGGAGGGCACATTTTCAAAGATAAACGTTAATTACATGAAAATGGGTCTTTTTGTTTGTAACAGCTATCATTTACATGGTCACCATAACAGAGACCTTCCTTAGCCATCAGCTCCTTGTCTGGGTTTGAAAAGTCTGTAGGACAATCATTGGATATCTGCAATGGCCTTCTCCTTTCAGGAAGGCTGTCTTTAGAGTTTTGTGAGAAAAGATTTTTTTTTTCTTTTGAATCATTGGTGTTGGCTAGCTTTAACGATGCTGGAAATTAATTTTTATTTTCTATTTAAATGTGGGTTGTGGTAGGTTAAAGATGGCTGGAAGTTTCCCAGCACTCCCCCCATGGAGCGGTGGGTTCGGTCTCCACCCACATCTGGGTTGGCTTGTGATGTTTGACCAATAAGATCCAGGGAAAGTGATGCTGGGCCAGCTCTGGGCCTCGCCTTTAAGAGTTCTAGCAGCTTCTCCCCTGGCCCATCAAAACGCCAGCTGAGGCTCCCCGTGGGGAGTCTGACTGCCATGCTGTGAGAAACAGGAGCCATGTGGGGGGCCCTGGAGGGTGAGGTGCCAAGTGTGGAGACAGAGAGAGTGGGGTGAAGAGAGGAAAAGGGAGGGAGGGAGGGAGGCAGACACACAGACAGCTGAGGGAAGAGCCCATCTCAGAATCCTGGAAATGGAACCTCAGCCCCAGCTGGAGTCCGAGATGAGTCATCCCGCTGAGCTCTTCCCCATTTCTTCACCCACAAAAATGGCGAGCAAAAAAATGGTTGCTTTAAGCCCCCAGGTTTGTGGTAGTCTGTTACACAGTAACAGAGAACTGACTTTCCAGTTACTACCTACCGACACGCACCGCTGTTTCCGCACCGGTGTGGTCCACGCAGAAGTTGACCGCATCACCCTCCAGTTAAAAGGGAAGAAGAAAAGACCCGGCTCCACTGCCTTCCCTCAGCTTTAAAAGCTCCTGGTGGGGAAACCTCTCTGACGTTCTGTGGTGTCCAGCTGAGGTCCAGGACCAAGTATTCTCCACCACAAAGACCCCAGCCCTACTCCGTAAAAAGTCACTTAACTTTCAGAGAGTAAATAGTTTCCAAAAATGGAGTGCGGGGGGGGGGGGCGGGGGAGGCAGCGGGAGGGGAACATTTCCCTGTGCAAATGATGAGAATTTTATGCTTAGTGAGAAAACTGGGGAAAGTAGTTAAAAGTGATCCCCCAAAGAATACGAGGACGGAGAAAAATGGAAAGAGAGAAAAACATCAACATCAGACCAGCACTTTACAGAGCGGTTTCAAGGATCATTTGCATCAGAATTGCATAGGACATTTGTTAAAAATAAAGGTTCCAGAGCTCCATTCTGGACCTACAGAATCAGGCTCCATGGGGGTGGAAAGAGAAATTTTCAGCAGCTCTCCAGGTGGTTCTTGTGCTCATTGAAGTCTGAGAATGGTTGCCTTAGATTTGTTTTACAAACAAATTTCATGAAACATTTTCTGGGAAGTCAATGCAAATTTCAGCTTTGATTTATTGCATCCTTCCTAATGCCTGCATGCACACACAAGCCTGTGTACACACACGCGCACACACACATACACTCACACACGAGGTGTGTAAGCTTCTAGTGGGAATGGGAGGAAGAGGATGGAAGTGAGCTAATTGAAATCTTCATGTGTGGTTTTTAGACCTCAAGACCCACCCGCCCTCCATGTTGGCTTATCTTCTTCCCTTTAGCATTTCTTTTATGCATGAAGCATCCTCCCCTCCCCACCACTTTCAGGTTTTCTGGCCACAAGGGAAATTCCCAGGTGCAAGAACACTCAGTCCTCAGGCTCAGGAAAGACTCTGATGTGAATCTTTGAAGATGGAGGAACTGAAACATTAAAGGGTCCAGGTGCCAAGAGATTTGAGCTGGAGTCCCAAAGGGGAATTTGTTTTCAACACAAATACTAATAATACAGTAATTGTGCCGTGAATATTTACAGTGTGTTGAGTGCTCTGATCAGCATGGCCCTTGTTCTCTTGGGGGGGTGTCAGGGTGGGTAAGTCAGGCCAAGTATGGGGAAAGTGGGGACCTGGGGAATTTGTGCTGAACGTGGATTCCTTTGTCTCCTTCCGCCGGACAGCTTTTGGTTCCAGGCCTCATCCTCATTAACCCTTCGGTCATGGAGCCTTCTGCAAGTGGTCTTACCCACCGGAGGAGGTAAAACTGAGAACCGATCAGAAGCTGAGAAAAGCATCAGGTTAAAAACGCCTGTTTTCGTTCCTTAGACACCAAACAGCCCAGTGCTGTTTAAACGTTACCCACTCTTCAAGATTTAGCTCAAACGCCAAATTCTCCATGAAGCACTGACCGTGATACAAATAGTATTATTATAGTCTTAGGTTTATCCCGATGAATGTTATCATATTACCTCCAGCAACATAGAAATATGTATAATATACCAGTTTGAAGATGCTACCCTTGTTACTACACTATTTATTAATACCTATAACAATACTGCTGCTATCCAGTTAAAACAGTATGAGCTGGAGAAGAGTAACACCCACAGGGAAGCCTGGGTGGCTCAGTCAGTTAAGCGTCTGCCTTTGGCTCAGGTCATGATCTCCAGGTACTGGAATCGAGCCCCACATCGGGCTCCTTGCTCATCAGGAAGTCGGCTCCTCCCTCTCCATCTGCCACTCTCCCCCACTCATGCTGGCTCTCTCTCAAATAAATAAATAAAATCTTAAAAAAAAAAAGTGACTATCCCTACAGCAATGGCTGACAATTACTGAGCCCTTCCTGGGTGTACTGTCTAGCCTGCCATAAGCACCACTGAACACTTCCCAGCGTTCCGTAGGGGGGCCTCAAGGTGCTCTCCCTGCAAATGAGACAAAGCTTCTGTCAGCCACTGAATGACCAGACCACAGTTTGCACCCACAGCCCCTCCTCCTCATCAGCTGGTCTCCTTCCTCACTCACTTGGGGCCAGACCCTCCTCTGTCCCCGCTTTGGTGCAAGCACTTGACTTTCTGCCTTTCATTATCATGATACAGGAGTTGCCAGTGCCTGGAGGGCAGAATATGGTTTGCCTCCTAGAGCCTTAGCCCCGTGCAGTGGAAATGTCTGGTTAAAATTCCACACTCCGGCAGGGTCAGGCTTGCGGATGGCAGCGGCCACCCAGCTGCTCCTGCATTCAGGTCCAGGATGGAGCTGATTATTTACAACTTATTCCTAGTGATGGCAGAAGGGAATCCCTACAGGATTTCCATGCCAGTTCCTTCCTGCAAGGACCAAGGCAGTTATCACCCAAACACTTGCAAAGTGTCAATCAAATTTATGAACAGTCTTATTAAGCTATATGATACTATGATATGATATAGAAAAATGTACAGTGAGCACCTATCATGTGCTGAGTGTTCTGCTAAATCCTTTGTGAAATCATCTCATACCCCTTACCATAGCTCTTTGAAGCAGATTATTATCTTTTCCCTATTGATGAAAGTCGAAGAACTTGCCCAAAGTCGTGCAGCCAGTGAGTCACAGGGTTTGGATTTGAAATCCAGTTTGACTCCTAAGTCTGTGCTTTTCATCAATTAATCACTCTTCTAGCCAACTGATTTTGCCCTTCCTTCCTCCTTGCTTTCTTTCCAAGAACACTTAATTGAATGCTTCCTCTGTATGAGGTATGTCCGTTGAATGATGCAAAAGTGAGCAAGCAAGTCACAGTCCTTGCCCTGACAAGATACGGGGCAGAGTCAGGAGACAAAAGAAGCAATTATGGAACTCCGTGGGGAAGGCTATGATAGAGCCTGCAGTGTAGACTGAGAAGAGGTGGGCTGGCCATGATGCCCGGGTACCACGCTTCGTTCTCGAAGTGCAGGTGAATCTTCTTGGCTAACCTCTGGGCTCCTTGTCAGCAGCCCCACTGTGTATGACGATGCTGCATTTCAGAGAGATTGGAGCCCTGGCTCAAGGCCACACAGACAGCAAGTGGCAGGGCCGTTCTTCCAAGCCCCGTCTGTAGTACCCAAGGCTAGTGTTTTCCTTAGTAGACCAAGTCACCAGGGGCTGATAGAAAGTAATTAAAATGGAATGGCTGCCTTTTCCTATGGTAAACAATGCATTTTCTACTAAATAAAATGGAGTTAAATTTTTCCTAGGCAAACCTCATCCCTCTACACATTTTAGAGGGGAAAAAAAGTCCCCAGGTCCTGTGTTTTGATGATTTTTTTCTATGAGGGCCATCGAGGAAACTTTAAGATAATCAACAGACCCCCTGATAGTTATTTCAAGTTCTACTCTAATGGAGTTCACTAGGCTAGTCGTTCCTTGGTTCATATTCATCTAGCTTTCGAGCCGGCCCTTGTTGGATTAATAGCTAAGAACCAGCTTCATTTTGGGCTGTGATGAACTGATCAAAGACTAGTGCTCGATGCAGAAACACCAAGGGGCTGACGTACTTGATTGTTGGTTCCTGGGTCTTCAGACCATCGCTGTTGACTCACTTCAAGTCTTGGGACATCTAACGTCTTGCTGGTCCTCCTAATTTTCTTTATTTTTTGTAAAATAAACACAATGGTGTGGATTGGCTTCAGAAGAAGGGTCAATGGTCCTGCTGCTCTAAGATTATTACATATGCCCTGGAAGAGGAGATGAAGGTGTTTCAGAAGCAGGATTCTTCAAGCGTCATGGAAAACTTCGACTTCTCTGAAAATGTGTTTCACGGGAGTCCAACCCTGCTTCTGAACCATTGACGAGACCATCAACAGAGCAGCACAGTCCCCAATGTAAGTCTGTGCTCCTTGATCTGAACTAGCCTCTCCACCATCATAGCAGCTACATGGGTTTACGGAGCTGTCTTTGTGCTTCTTGAGCTACTGTAGTGGTGGCAGAGGGTCCAGGAAAGCTTTCCCCAGTAAAAGTCTCTGTTAAACTTCCACCATCCCTCGCTTGCGGACTGCCCGTCTACCCGGTAACGTTCTCAAGCGTCTCCACTCTTTGCACACACCTTATACTCTGAACCGCGCCCTGCATTTTACTGGTGTCCGATTACATTTTTAAAAACTGTCCTTGTGGACAGTGTTTGGACGTGAGACAATTAATTTCCTGTGTCATGTGTGGATTTTCAGAACAATGCCAGAGGGGCTAAGAATACGGTTTCTCTCTTGACTACAAAAAACGTTTTTAACATCTGCCCAGGGCTAGAGTTTTATCTCTCCCAGTGTATTAAAAATCCTATGCTGGAGAGTCAGTGTTAAAGGAAGGATATTTAAGTAGTCGAGTGCTTTTGAAATCATCTTTTTGAGTTCTGAGATACCGCTGAAGAGTAAAAGGCCCCAGCTGGCACCAACCCTACTTACCTGAAAGCGATATTTAAACAGAGAAGTCTGGTTTCCCTCTACCGCATCCTCTTTGCCCCACCTGTCCACTATTTTTTCATTCGCTGAAACTCAGGAGTAGTTGGCTGAGGTGGTAGGCTGCCAGTTCAACAGACTAGTGAAAGTTACTCTCATCAGACCAGAGTCCAAGCAAGTTCAAGCTCCGCAGAGCTAAGCCATCATTTCTCCTTCTCCTTAGTACTCAATAAAAACACTGAGTCACCCTAATATGTCTTAAAAAAAAAAAAAGGCATTGATCTTCTGTGTAAGGAAAAGATGACTCTGAGCAACACTTATCACAGTTTCTTGTGAAAGACACTACACTGTGGAAGCGTTAAGCCAGAGCCTTGTTTGCCTTACGTGATACCAAATTAGGGATACGAGGGGTCACACTGCAAGTAAAAGTGTGCTATAAACACTGCTATAAACAGGTGACTCCCGGGCTACATGGATCCTGAAATATGTCTTGCTTGACCTACACAGAACTAGCATTTAAAATTATCTCCAGCTTCTGAAAGTAGGGAGGCAAGAAAATCCAGGAGAACATCTTTATGATCTTATGTTAGACACAACGTCCTTAAACTAAACACCAAAATCATGATCCATGAAAGGAAAAAAAATAGAAAAGCTGCACTTTGGCAAAATTAAAAACATATGTTTTTGAGAGGCACTCTTAGAGCAATGAAAGATCAGACACAGAGTGGAAGAAGTACTTGAAAATCACATATCCGATAAAGGCTGTATATTCAGATTAAATAAGGAAACCTCAACACTCAACAATTAAAAAAGTAAGTAAATAAATAAATAACCCTATACAAAGAGGCAGAAGATGTAAATAGACACTTCACCAAAGATGTATGGACAGCAAATAAATACACAGAAAGATGCCTAACTGAATTAGTAGTTAGGGGAACGCATGATAAAAACCAGAGTGAGACACCACTGCAGATCTATGAAAATGACTAAAATGAAAAAGACTGATCATCCCAAGCGTTAGCAGGCATGCAGAGCAAATGAGCTCTCACGCATTGCTGGGGCAGTTGGGCGGGCGGGGAGCAGAGGGGGGCGGGGAATGTAAGGTGGTATAGCCATTCTGGAGAGAGTTTGCTTGTTTCTTAAATATGTAGCTATTGCTGGACCCAGCTGTTCTGCTCCTAGGTGTTTATCCAAGAGAAACAAAAGCACATGTCCAAAGACTTACTTTATTCTAGCCCTCCCGCCCCCGCCCCCCCCAAACTAGAAACAATCCAAACATTTGTTAACAGATGAGTGGATAAACAAATTGAGGCATACACATATAATAGAATACTACTCAGCCGTTTTAAGAAGGAATGAACTACTGATACACACATTATGAATGAGTCTCAGATAATTATGCTGAATGCAAAAAAAAAAAAAAAGACCCAAAAAAGTACATACTCTATGATTCCAATTATATAAAATTCCAGAGAATGCAAAAGAACCTGTGGGAGCAGAAAGCAGATCTGTGCTTGTCCGGGAATGGGGATGAGGGTGAGAAGGACGGATTATAAAGGTTCACAAAATAACTCTCAGGAGTGCTGGATATGTTCACCATCTCCAGTATGGTTCTGACTCCCAAGTGAATGTGCTTACTAAGTTGTACATTTTAAATAGGTACAATTTATTGTATGTCAATTATATTGCAACACAACTGTTAAAAAATGAGTAGATTCCATCTGAAATTTTTGGATGTAACATTTATCCCCAAAATTTCATGGCTATGGGCCTGTATCCTGTAGGACACAAAGTGGCTGGAGCTGGGAGCCCTGCTCACATTCAACATGGCATCCCTCCGTAGTGCACCACACTCTCTTAAACAGCTTGGCTTCTCCTCTTGAATGAAGCTGCCTGCTTGGCCTTTGCAGGCCCTGAGTTAAGACCCCTCAGCCTTGCCATGCCTCTCACAGGCAGTTCAGTCTTTAAACGTTGCCTTTGCTTCCCACATGAAGTTCCCCTTAGATTTCTCTAGAGTGAGCCTGGTGTCAAAGATCACATGAGAGAAGGGACTCAAAAACTTCATGAGTGTGACACACTTCTCTGGGCTCCCACAAATGTTACCTTGCCTGCTCAGGAGGCTGATCTCAACACTTCAACGTCCATCAATGACCCTGGCTAGCGTGAACCAAAAGAATGCTTTATTGAAAGAGAAGAGTTGATAAAGCTTCTATAATCTTCTATGTCTAAAATCACAAGGCTCAAAAGTTGAGCAGGGCATTTCCCCACCTGACAATCAGCCTGTCCTTGGTTGAACATTTTCTACAAGCTGGGACTTGGCTGGCCTGATTCTGTCCCCAGTTCCCTGTGGCTGCTTTGAGAATCCCTATCTGCTTCCCCAGGTTCTCTGACAAAGTCTACTTGGGTTCTCTAGATTTTGGCAGGGAGAGGCCAGGAATCCCTGTGCTGATGTGGCTAATAATTATAACACTTCCCATTAACCAGGGACAGATTAGGACTTTCCTTCTTTTGAGATCTATGCCTTCTGATTATGGCATGGAGGCATGGCCATAAACAACAGATGTGAGACCCTAGCATGGGGTCATTGTGTCTGCTTTTTACTACTTTGCAGCCACACCTCGTCTATGTGATGTTGGATTCTCTGCCTGTCTAACTTATATCACCACTCCTTTAGGAGAGGCTGGGACTTCTTTTCCAGCTTATACAGAACTGAAGAAGCTGTCAGCACTTCGTAAATAATCAGTATCCAAGCCAGCACAGTGATCCCTACAAATTATGACCCTCAGGCTCTGAAGACTAAGAAAAATGTTCGGTTGTGCAATTTTCCACTCTTTTAATTCTCGACAGTGTGGGTCGTGTTAGTCCTAGTTTAATATTATAATCCAAAAAATATTTGACTCTGAATGCAGAATGAGGCTCAGGAACCACCCAGGCCAGTGTATTCTTAGATGACTCATGGTAGCTGGTCGGGCTGTTTTGACCTTTCCTGTGTGTGCAGACTGGTGGGACTTTTGTCCCTCCACTGCCTACATGCACTCACCACACACGTGGTAATAGAATAATGGTGCCATTTTCCTTTCTCTTCTTCTTAATATCTTGTGAAGAAGGACTGGCTCAGCCTTGCAGTTGAGGTGGACAGAAGATCACCTTGTGTGTGTGCTGACATTCCACTTAGAGTGGACTTGAGCTCTACTCAACAGTGACTCTTTATCAATCTCGGCCCCCACTTGAAGAAACGGCATGTCCCTTGGGTGTGTAGGGTGATTTACAAACTGTTCTTGAGACGTTGCAAGGCTCTTTCTCTACCTGCGGTGTCTGGGGGAGGCATGTACTAGGGTTTACAATGTGGCACTAAGGGAGAGTGGCCTGGGTTTGGTTCTGAGGACCAGCTTTGGCTTGAACCCAATCTGAAAAGTCCCTGCATGGTAGTCTATTCTGTAAGAAGCATTTCCAGACCAGACACTTGATTTCATGCCTCCTTCTTCAAAACCCTTTCTGTGAAATAAAATCTTTTGATTTGTTCCATTTTTCAACCTTCCTTTTCTATAAAGCCAGTTGTATCTATTTTTTCTTTTGAGTATCAATACCATCATCTCTTGTTTTGTCACACTTTGTGTTCAAAATTTGTTAATAGGCAGGTGCTTTCAAGGTAGACTTCAGAATCCTGGAACTATCATTCAAATCCCACCTACTCCTCAATCCCTTCCCAGTTTGTGTGACATTCACTGATTCTATGAGATGCTCAGTTTGAGAGGCTCATTGAGAGAGAATGTAGGCAGGACGTGTGACCTAGACTCTGAGGCTAAGAGACACTTTGCAGAGGAAGTGATGTCTATGCTAAAACCTGACTGTGAATCGGAGTTACCCAGTTGAAAGACAGGGAAAGGTGTTCTTGGTGGGTGGAATGCCATGTGCGAAGCCCAAAGGGGAGACAGCATAGCACAGTCGGGAGCTAAAGTCAGTGTGGCATAGCTGGAAGGCAGAGTGGGTCGGCCAGGTGCTGGGAAGGCGAAGACCAAAGTCAGAAAGCAGGGACCAGCTCCTGTTGGACTTGAAAGTCTGGTGCGTTAGACTTTGTTCTAAGGTCAGTGTTAGTACGTTTTAAGAGGCTGGGGAGGGTGTGGGGGGGACACTGTTAAGACTGAGCTTTTAAAAAGATCATTCTTGCTTCCTTGAGGATGGTAGATCAGAAGACAGCAGGATAAACAGACTGGAAGCCCAACGGGAGGCTGTAATTCAGAAACGAGATGAAGTAGGAACATGGAGAGTACAAGAACTGTGAGCAAACTAGAGATATATGGGGTCGGGCTGGTTCCGAATACATCACCTGAGGGCATCATGTCATATACTCCCCTGCCAGGCCACCCTTGCTCCTCTCCATGGATACAAATCCTACCCACACCAAAGCTCTCTCTACGTGAAGCCTTCTCTGACCTTCAGCCCCCAGAATCCATATACATACACGTAAGCTTTCCCCCCATGCCCCTTATTTCGTGGAGAGACCTAATTTACAAAGTCAGTTCTTATTTCCATCATGTATTTCTTTTCTCCAGGGGATGGCAAGCATTGGGAACAGAAACCATGTCGGCGGTACATCTTTCTATTCCCTCCTCCTTAGTAATTCCAACCTTATCTCACGCAACTTGGATGAACCATCACAATCTGTCCTGCTGACCACCTGTGACCTTGTTTTGCTTCCAAGCATTTGCAGGTTGTTCTCATGCAGGTCTCATTTTGAAAGGCACATCTAGTGGGTCAGTCTAGTGATTCATGCACCCATCCATCCATCCCCCCACCCAACCATCCATTCGTTCATTTGTTGGCTACGCTATTCTTCATTCACTTAACACGTCCTTACTAGGTGTCTGCTATGTCCCAGGCACCATTCTAGGGCTGATTCTTTGCCTTTGACCAAACTCTCCATTTTTTCTTGGAAACTGAGTTTCTCAGCACAGAGCCAGGCCCCCTCTCCTGTTGGCCACAGTAAATGAGTACTGAATATACTGGAAATGTTTTTGTGCTCTAAGCACCACTTAGCACGTGGTACCCAGATGAGTCACAGCACAGGAGGGGAATAAGGTGTGGAAAGACTCCTTTGGCTTCCCAGGTGGAGCACTAGTCTTCCTATGGTTGGCTAATATTCTGCCCACGGGACTCAGACCTTAGTATTTGAATGTGTACTGGGCTGAGTTAATCCCGTCCTGTTTTTTTTTAAATAATTCCTGATGTTTACCCAGTTGAAAGAGAATTAGAAGAGCACCAGCTACTCCCTGAAGAATGTGGGAGTCCTAATGCAAAGTTCTTCATGTCAAGAAAACTCTTGGCTTTTGTCCCTGTCACTGTCCCAGCTCTGAGCCTGCCATTTCCCTGCCCTCCGCCCTCCTAAGAATGGGCACTAGACTCACTGTGGTTTGGGAGGGAAGCTTCTGAGTTCCCAGATTCTTCTGAACTTCACTTGCTTTAAGTGATTTTCACTGTACTGTTGCATCAGAGCCCTGTTTTTGGGCAAAGAAGTTGCCATATACGATTAAAAATAATTTGGGGGGGGCAGGATCTCTACCGGGAATTGAACAAACAATGTACTGTCTGAAGCTGGTTCCAAATTCCTAATGCATCTGCTTTGTACAGTCCCCATTTCATAAAACTACAATTCCTCGTTTGTCTGAGTTCTTTCTGCTTGTGCATTGCAAGGGTCACACCCCTTTAGTTCTGGCCCCAGAGGCACCTTCCCAAGTTTGGGAGAGCTCTCATTTGAAGTCACAGAAGCCCTAAATAATGCAGTTCTTACAAGCATCCCAGCTCAGCACTTACAAGCTACCCTACTGCTTTTCTTGACCAGGGCAGATGTTGGAAAACGTCTGAATCCTCTGTTCATTTCCTGGACAGACTTCCCAGCCCTGATCCATTTTCTGTCCAAAGACACCATCTTAGATTCTGATACTTCCCCGAGTTTCTCTCTTGAAACTCTCCAGCTGAGCAGATATGGCCGCCCAGCCGACATCAGATGTCTTATGGAATTATTTTATCTCAAGACGAATTTTGAGTCTATGGATCAGAAGTTTGACCGTGGCCCTGGGTCTTAATCTCAGCTGTGATCGTAAAAATTTTCCCAATTTGCATATGCCTCCTTTAAACTTAGATATTTGATTTTGTTTGTTTGCTTTTGACACTGACTCTATCACTGGCTCACATTAATTTGCCAGTAACAAAATCCTAGTCTAAACTGGCTTGCACACAATAATGCACATTGGCTTACATAACTGGAACACATAAACTGGAACATTTAGGGGACATGTTCAGGCCCAGCAAGATTCAGCGTTCTGAGAGGGATTTTTGGGACTCAGTTTCTCCCCATTTCTTGGCTCTGCTGTCTGTGAGCATTGACGTCAGTCTTATATTTCATGAGCAGGAGTGGTAGGTCTTCCCAGCAATAGCGAGCACAACCTCTTTTCCAGACGCCGTGGGAAAAGGTGGGTTTCTCTGCCCTAGATGTTCAGTAGAATCCTGAACCTGACTCTTGTTGACCCATACCATCCCTGAACCAATCACTCTCGGTAGGGGTAGGCTGATGAGCACATGACATCCCTGAGGGGAGGAGATTGGGCTGGAGTCCGGGCAGAGAACCCTGAACACAACAGAAAGAAGAGACACCCACCACAGCTCCTAAGTCAGGTGGGAACCAGGACTCCCTTTCTCTTTCCTCGATGTCTGCCCGAGGATCCAGGGTTGGGTTTGAAGAAGAGCTCATGCTGTAAAACCATTCCATGCTCAGTCGTGGGGTCTGCAGGACCGTAATCATACACATGTGTATGTTATATTGACATTGCTTGACATGACTTCAGTTTCTGTGTGGTGGTTATTGTGACCTTTTCCCTCCAGTTTTTGTCTTCAGTTTTCTTTCCCTTTTGTGCTATATTTAAAAATGGGGCATTCTAGAGTACATTTTCAAAATTCTTCCTTTAAAAAGTTAATATGTCGCTTTGGATGCCGTTTGTAGAGGCTGAATAAACAAATGGGAAGTGGTCACTTTTATAAAGTTTATGTAATTCAACTGTTAGAAGAGATCTGTTAGCATTATCTGAAATGAGATGGAATTGAAAGGAAGCAGAGATTAGTGTACAAGATCCTGTGACTGTATGAGATATTTGGCTTGGTACAAATTTACTATACAAAATACTTTGTATTGCCCTCGACAAAATTCACCAGAATGTCCTTCTTCCAACTCCTTATTCCCCTAAACCTCACATGCCAGACAAAGAGGACACCAAAGCTTATCTGTGGTTATTATTCTTAGTGCTACTTGATAGGCCTGAATTCCACACATGAAATTTAAAGAGAAGTCAGAGAACTCCTACTGCCTCTGTGATTATTAGTATTACAATTACTATTACTAAGAAGTGTATTAAAGATGGCACCCAATTATTGAGTGCTTACTATGTGTACTGACTAGAGGAAGTTTGCTTCTGACCGGTTCTGGGGTGGTCCTCACTTGGCTGGTGTGTAATGTGTCCACCGTCACCCTTTGGGGACCAGGCACAGTTTTGTGCAACAGTGAGGTCCCATGTTGCTGCTCCTCACATTTGGGACCTTCGTTCCCTATCAGTCCTCGCACAAATAAGTCGTTGGTAAATGCTGCTACTTGCTCCTTCCCTTGTCATATTTGGGAAAGAAGAACTTGGGGATATTGATGAAGATGGGTTGGAAATGATTGCACTATTGATAAAAGCTGTATTTCTTCTATGTCATGTCTTTTTTTTTTTTTTCACTTTGAAAGCCTGATGGCTTGTTTATTTATTTTTAGAAAGGGGGAGAGGCAGAGGGAAAGAGAGAATCTTAAGCAGATTCTATGCCCACCACAAAGCCCAATGTGGGGCTCCATCTCATGATCCTGAGATCATGATCTGAGCCTAAATCAAAAGCCGACTGCTTAACCAACTGAGCCACCCAGGTGATCCAGCTTCATGGCTAATATTATCTTCATCCCCCAATAAACCTACAGTAGACAGCCCCTCCCCCCCATCTGAAGCTTCGCTTTCCCAGGCTTCAGTTACCTGTGGTCAACCACAGTCTTGAAGTAGATGATCCTTCTTCTGAAATACTGTCATAAGGTCACTAGTAGTCAATGGCTGCATAACAACACCTATGTCGTTGGCCTCACTTCATCTCATCACGTTAGTATTTTATTATCTCACATCATTACAAGAGGAAGGGTGAGTACAGTCCAATAAAATCTATGCCATGTCTTAATCACTGGAAAAGAAGCAGGAATCAATCCATTCCTGGACGTTAGCATCTCGAGAAGAACAGGAGGCTCTCAATTAAGATCAGGCTCAAAGTTCCAAGGTATCAGCAGGAAAGGCTGTAGCCTTGCTCAAACCAGCTTAAGCAAGACAGAGAATTTGTTGGCTAACATCATTGAAAAGCTTCAGGCACAGCTAGGTTGTAGGCTTAAATGAAGTCATCAGACATCCATGTCTTTCCACTTTTCATCTCTGCTTTTCTCTCTTGGCTTCATACTCCAGAAGGTTCTCTTCTTCCAGCAACAGAATGGCCACCAGATGCTTCATACTTACAGTCTATCAGCTTTCAAGTCCAGTAGAAAGACAGTATCTCTTTCTTAAGACTTCTAGCACAAATCCTGAGAATGATACTTTGGTTTGAGTCACACACGCACTTCCTGAATCCATTACTGAAAGAGGGAAAGAGAACTGGCCAGGCCTAGATCGTTTGCTGTCCTCTGGAGCATAGGAGTGGAATGAACCCCTCCATGGAAATGCTGGAAATGTATAGAAAGGTGGTTTTCCAAAAGAAAGTCAGGGAGAAGGAGGATCAAAAGAACAGACCAGCAAGCAAACAAACCTGAATGTCCACCACACATTTCCTAGAATTCAATTTCTCCATCTGGAAGTAACTCCACCTCCGGAATGCTGTGCTCCCAGGTACCCAATGAGGTGACAAAGCAGGCAGAGAAGGTGTGGCATGTGGGCCACTTCCAAGGGCGGGTTAAGGGGACAGAAGAGTGCTCTGGGCACTCTGGGGGTCCAGTAGGCCTGGAGGCTCCTGTAACAGAGATGAGAGTGGTTCCTGATTAGGGAGATGGGTGGGAGAGAAGGAGATCAGTCCCGAGGAAAACCAGACTGATTCTCAGACATCCATTTGGGGGTGGCTATTAAGTAAGCTTTGTGGAACACTTGAAAGGCCTGCACTGTGCTGTGCCCCCACTGGGCTGCATTCTCGATGTGTGAAATTGAGAGGTCACACCCACCGCCACCCTGACGACTAGCAAATGAGGATGAAATGACAAATTGCAGCAGCACTAAGGACAGTCAGGAACAGGAGTGATGTGGGTGGCACTGAATGAATTAGAGGTCTTCTGGAAGGACTTGCGTTCCTACACTTTACAGAAATCACTTTTTCATCAGTTGGGTAAAAATATTAAAAAGAGTTGTGATTTATGTTTCAACCTGCTTAATAAAAAAAGAAATATAACAAAACCCAAAGAAACATCTTGTGTTCCAGTAGCCGAAAAGCGATCCTTACTCCAGGAGTGGTTTTTGATAGAGAAAGCCAAGAAACCTTTGGTTCAGAGCAGGGAATCCTGGGTACAGGATAATAGAATAAATTATAGGCCATCCAGAAAAATAAAACAGAGGGCCTTGGCCACGAGGGGAAACCCATGTTGTGGAGACACTCCGTAGAAAATTCTTATAACTTGTAGCAAAATAAAAATTCTTAGGACTTTTCTAAACTCAGAAACTTAATTCAGTTTGATGGTAGAGAAAAATTCTTATTGATTTCAAATTAAAAAAAAAAAAACAGGAAAGAGAAACAATAAGACACCCTATCTTTTGCTTTCCTGCGCTGCGATTAGTGCCAGAGGGCTGGGCTTTGGGGGCTAACTGATGCCACCCGGCGGGAATGGTAACCTTCAACGTGGACCGGGGGCAGCTCCTCTCTCTTCGAGTGGATATTGGCCAAAGCAGCCAGGCCCGTGCCTGTCAAAGATATAAGCTCAGTATGGCATATGGGATTAGAGAGGGATCATGGAACCTCAGACATTTCCAAGAAAAATGAATAATCAAAGCCCAGGCCGTGGACGATCTGCCAATCATTAACCTCCCCCCACCTTTCCATAATGGTGGGCAGGCTGCCGGGGATGAGGGCTGCAGATGGGAAGCATGCTTTCCTGGGGTTTTGTTCTGTTCTCTGGGCTCCTCTTAAGCACCCAAAGTATCCATTTCCTGGCACCAGCAAAGATTTGGAGCACGGGGGTCCCATTCACTCTCTGCATTGCTTGCACAGCTGGCTGGACCCTGGAACACTTGAAAGGGCTAGTGGGAACCACTGTCCTAGCTCTCCACCTCTGGCTTGCTAGAGGAGGCCTCCGCTGACCTGTCCCTCCTCGACTCTCAACTTCCCGACCCACTTCGAATATTGCTGCCTGATTCACAGTCTTAGAATGATGCCCTCTGTCTCACAAATGGACAAGGACGCCCCTTTCTTTCCAGGAGAGTCCTGGAATGCCTTCCTCTCAGGCCCAAGTCCCCTGTCCCGGCTAGCCTTCAAACATTTTGCTTGTGCCTTTCTTCAACTCTTCTTCTCTCCCTTCCCTGGGCCTGAATGTTCCCTCTGCACCAGCCCCAACCTGCCTGTCACCTGCCCTATTCAGACGGCCCCAGCTCCCAAGGATTGCCCTTAGACAGATTGCTTGGGTCGTGCAGAATCTCCCCTGCTCCTTGGGACATCAACTGCATCCCACTTTCTCTTTCTTTTTAGCACATTTTTATATGCTTAAGTTCGTGAGACCATCAATTCCTTCCTCTTGTATTTCTCGGAAGGGTCAACACATAATAGATGTTTACAATTATTTATTGAGTAAGTGAACAGGTAAACCAAATGGTGTCAGAAAGCACTAAACACATTCTTGTTATCTGAGTAAAATAGAGGTTAGAAAAACGATAACCTACCCCCATTTTGGCTTTTTCTGGATCTGAACTTGATTGGGTGGTAGGTCAGGGTGCCTGCCCCTGACCTGTCTTGTTCTAATCCACCTCAGGAGAAGGTACCAGAAGTATGTGCCATCAGAACATTCCCGTTGGGGTGCCTGGGTGGCTCAGTGGGTTAAAGCCTCTGCCTTTGGCTTTGGTCATGATCCCAGGGTCCTGGGATTGAGCCCTGCTTCGGGCTCTCTGCTCAGCGGGGAGCCTGCTTCCCTCTCTCTCTCTCTCTCTCTCTGCCTGCCTCTCTGCCTACTTGTGATCTCTGTCAAATAAACAAATAAAATATTAAAAAAAAAAAAAAAGAACATTCGCGCTATATCCATCCTCGGCTTACAGACCTATAGTGCTTTCTTATTGGTATAATGTCAAGAGCAAACCCACACCTCAACTTCTTGGGGGTCTCATGGCTACTTGCTTTTATCAGCTCCCAGCAAGCTTAGCCTGCCCGCTTCCTACCTTATTCGACTTCCCAGTTCTGACCTCATTTGAGGGGAGGGCTGACGAGCCAGCCTTTGCCACATCCCTCCCTATGGCACCAGGCTGCCTCCCCTACCTCCTGGGCACAGAGCCGGGGCCTTCTGAAGTTTTATCTTTAAAAAGCCGAGTAAAAACTCCTCTTCTGGCTGGAGGACCAAAGGGACAGGGGAAGGGGCAGAAATCTGATTCACCATTCAGGGTCTGTGACTTGTCGAGATTAAAAAAAATAAACAAAAGCAGGAATATTTGAAGCATTAAAGACACATCAATGACTTCCAGCTTGTGCTCTTTTCTTTTGAACTCTCATCTTGTGAATGTTGTTGTGTCCCCATTCCTGAGTGCCTTTGCCTCTTTCTGGGGTCTGAGCCCACCCTTTGAGGGAAAACTCTGCTAGGGGACGGGAAGCCGGGGAAAGCACAGCTATCCCTGAGCCAAGTTGTCCCCCTCCCCAGTGGCTCAGCAAACCCATGTGCCCATTCCCTTCCTGCTGAAGGAGCTGGTGCCCCGCCTACAGGCTGCAGATTGGGGCGTCTAGGGTGCCTGGGACACCCAGGTGGCTGGGACTTCCAGGAGCACGTGCCCCCCCTGCCCCACTAGGTGGCCCCTGAATCACAGGTGAGGGGGTTGACAGCCTTGAAAGAGAAGGAGCACTGCCTGCTCTATACTTCCCTGAGGCTTCAGGGTCACAGGCAGGGCACGGCCCTGCTCATGGTGGCCTTGAGCATCTGTGAGAAAGGCAGAGGCCAAAAGAACATTTTCGTGAAAGGGATCGGAGATGTACATCTTCCTTAGATGGATAAGAAAACAGGGGCCCAACGCTGCCTGTAAAATCGTTCTTGGAGTTTCTCATTCACTCATTCATGCCATCTGCAAATGTTTCTCTAAGGCTTGCTAGGTGTGAGGCAGGGGATACAAGGATGCGTGCTGGTTGGAAGTGGAGCTAGGGACTCGGAGGCTCTCATTCCTGGTGGTACCGTGTCCCCGACACAAAAGAACAAGGCTGTGTGTTCATTAATTACTTGACTTGACCATGTGCCCCACACCTACCTGATTCCAGGCAGTGTGTGCAGCTGCTGGATGTAATTATACCATCCTGATGGATATAGGGGGCATGAGGTCTCTGAAGCCCAGGGAGGTTGCACAGCATGTGGGATCCCACAGCTAGGAAGGGGAGGAGTTGAGCTGAGCAGGAGGTCCATTGGACTGTCCTGGGCTGGTCCCCTTGCGTCCTCAGACTCCACCCTCCCCACCAAGGGCTGCTCTGCTTTTTACCACCACACCTTGGCAAATGCAGACCCCTCACTTGGTGGGCCTTCTTTTCTCCCTCCGTACCTGTGTGTTCTCACTTGTCGCCTAGAACTCCCATCTTGATTAGCTCAGACGTCGGGACTGCTTAGGGTCGATGCAATCTGGCCAGCGATCTGTGGGCCAAGCTGGCTATTCAGGGAGACATCGTTCCTTCCTTCTGATGCATTTTCTTTCGTCAGGCTCTACTGACAAGCCCGGGTCAGACTGGCAGACAGTACCATGTTGCAAACAAATGTGTGTCACTGGCCCTTCAGGAAAAGAAGGAAGACCTTGACCTGTCTTCTTTCCTCTAGCCTGGAATAAATTGCTACTTGCCTGGGACGGGGTGGTTATTGGCTAATCCTGTGGCTGTGTCAGGGAGACAGAATAATCAGATATTGCAATGACTGGACTTATATTTTGTGGGTCATCAGCTTTCAGGGAATTATAAGAAATATGCTTACCACCAATACTGTACTAATCATAATGTAATTTTCTTGCTGGTTTTTTTGCTGCTGGTCCTGTGGTCAGCAATTACCGCTCTGATAGGAGTTGAGGTGCTACAGAAAAGCCCAGGAAGCCAGGGGATCCTGCCACTAACCAGATCAGTGAGTTTGAGGCATTCAGCCTTTCACTTCAGAGTTCCATTTCCTCTTCTGTAAAACAAACATGTTGAATTAGATTTGGTTGGTTAACGCGTGTTGCATGCCTGCCATCGCTCTCTGCTCCTGGGCCCATAGCAGACATCACTAATCAATTGTGGCACTCTTTCCTTTAATCTCTGATGGCCCGGGATCCTTCTAAACCCAATATTCCAGCGGGGCCCTCCATAGATTGGAGTTGGCACGAGAATGAAAATCTATTTGCTAGATGACCTCTGGCGCCTTGGCTCTCATGAGTTGCCTGGAGCAAATCGTGCTGGATGGGAAGCTGGATGGCGCAGAGTTTGTTGGTATTATCAAGCACTGAGCATCTGACCACTCAACTGAGGTTTTTTCTTTCTTTCTCATTCCTCTCCTTCAGTTCACTGATTACCCAGGCCAACGCGGCTGTTACAAACTATGGTAGGAATATGTCTATAGTCGTGGGTGGGTAGGCCCACGTGAATGGTGACAAGGGTGGTCTGGTCAGCAAGGCTCTATGCCTAAGACTTCGGCTTCTCTCTGAAGCCCTCTTTCCTCATGGAAATAGGCAGAAACTGGCAAGCCCACTCTCGAATCCCTCTGACCCACAGCACTAGGCTGGGACGTGCCATTCTGTTACCGTGAGTGGGATTTGAAATAGGACCTTCCTTAGCAGATTCAAAGCCCACTGGGAATCAGGGAGGGGGTGCTAGTTCCCTTTTGGATTCCCAGCCTGATTCCACCACTCATAGATTGTTTGAGCTCTGATGAGCTACTTGACCCCTTTCTGCCTCAGTTCTTCATTCCTTAAACAGGAAAATAACAACAGTCTATAGGTTAGGGGTTCATCCAGCAATCAGGTGAGATCACGGATCCAAGTACTTACAAGACCGCCTATTATCACATTGTTTTTGTTCTAGTAAAATCACAGCCTAGCGTAGTGCTGGACAACATGGGGCGCTAACATATGGGAATGAATTTCATTTTTCAATGACCACCAGAGGTGAGCATCTGCCTTTGAAGACAGACCCAAGAACCATTGGGAAGATGAATAGGACCGACTCTGTCCACGGGATGGTGGGGAACTGAAGGGGGCAGAGTCAGAACAAAGGGTCTGGAGCCATCTGCCTCTGAGGACATGGCACCTTGATCTCATCGGGTCCTCAAAACAGACTTGTGAGCTCAAGCTCAAGGCAGTCCTACCCCTGTATGATTACTGAGGGGAGGCTGAGGCCCAGAGAAGTTATGCAACTTGCCCAAGGACACACAGCTTGTGAAGGACAGAGCCTGGGCTCTGACTCCAGGCTCTGCTGTCTCCTCCACTCGCCCTGCTTCCTGTTCTCTCCAGGAACATATTTCAGTTGTGGGTTTCCCAGTGGTTTTTTTTTCTCATCGGCATCAAGAAAAAGCAATTTTATCAATTTAACATAAACAGTGTGTCGATCTTCCTCAAATTCTTCAACCCAGGTCAAATGTTGGCTTTATTTTGTGGCTACAAGAAACCATAAATGTAGAAATGAGCAAAACTAGTCCCACCAAAGGAGTCTGCAATGCATGCCCAGGCGTGATCGTGGAAAAAGAGGACAGGAACAGCATATAATGCTTAATGAAACGTGTTAAGGGACAGAACTGGGCTTTTATTCGAAACACGATCTTCATGTTGCTGCCAAACAAAATAAAACAAGTATCAAACAGGCACAAACCACTGTTGGGCGTGTTTCCCAAAAGACTTGGATACAATGTGAAACCAGGAGTTTGCATGTTGCCCTTTTACAAAAGAATACAGAGATATGTGCCTTCTAAGCAGACAGGACTTTCAGTTTTCTTTTCCAGGCTGGGGATACAATTGCAAGGGACCGTTATCAATTCGTCCCTCCCCTCATTCCTCCCAGAGGCCAGGACATGCAGGAAACCTATTTTGCAAAGCTGTACCAAGTCACCATGACTTGCAATGAGAAGTTCTGAGTCACCAGAAGCCCCCATGTCTTCGCAGAGTGTAGGCACACCGTTTGTTAGATAAATTGACTAAAAAACCCTCCTACTCCAAGCTGCTTTGAGTTGATGTTTGCTCCTTAAATCCAAAGAAGTTTTTATTGGCATGGTCCAGCTTTCTCTAACAGACACACAGGTCAGCGGCTCATTCCGACGGCCAGGAAAATGTTCTTTATTTTAATGTTTAACATGGTGATTTACTGTGTGTTTAACGTGTTCCAGAATCGGCACAAAATTTTTACTGCCGGAGTTCACTGAAGCCGCACAACCATTTGGGTCAATATGTACAATTTAGCCTACACAGTCAGCAATGATACCATTGGAACCCAAGCTAACAGAGTAGAAACTAAGAATGAGAGTTGTAACAGGTGATCTGACCCAAGTTCACACAAACAGTCCATGCCAGAGCTGCTATCAGAACCTAGAGCGGGGCACATCGATTAATGTTTCTTAGCTTTGGTTTCCTAACTGTGAAATGGGACAACAGTATCTGCGAGGAAGAAATGTTTTCAGACCTAAGGATACACACATAAAAGTGCCTAACACAGGGCCTGGCACTCAGTGCTTGTTAAATATTTGTTTAAAATGACAGTAAGGCAAGGATTCCTTTTTTTTTTCTTTTCTTTCTTTCTTTCTTTCTTTCTTCTTTCTTTTTTTTTTTTTTTTGTAAGGCAAGGATTCTTTTTTTTTTTTTTTTAAGATTTTATTTATTTATTTGACAGAAATAGAGATCACAGTAGGCAGGCAGAGAGAGAGGGGAAAGCAGGCTCTCTGCTGAGCAGAGAGCCTGATGTGGGGCTTGATCCCAGGAGCCTGAGATCATGACCTGAGCCAAAGGCAGAGGCTTAACTCACTGAGCCACCCAGGTGCCCCAAGGCAAGGATTCTTAATTGGGGTTCATAGATGGGCTCTAGGCGATCTGATTACTCCCCCAAATTACACACAACATTTTACATATATATCAATGTCCATTTTGGGGTGGGGCAGGGGGAAAGTGTTTGCTTCCAGCGGTTTTCACACCGGTCTGTGCTGCCTACCAACCCACACTCCCACCCAAAGCAAAAAATATATACTTTAAAGGAAACAAGATTCTCCCTTACCTGAACTCACCTCTCACTCAGTCCCAAGAAGGAAGAGTTTTGCCAAGTTGTGAGCCAGGTGGAGATTTCACGTGATCAGTAAAGAAGAGATCAGTAAAGAAGAGAAAGGCCTGACTTCTGCCCGGGCCACCCTGCCCTCTGGGCTGTGGCCTGTGTCATTTCTCTCCCTTGGTGATCTGTGTGGCTCAACCTGTTGGCACTGGGCTGCCTCCTCCCAGGGAGACACTGGAGGAGAGGTGGGCCTTTTAGGTCTCCCTGTCCCAGGCAAGCAAACCCTTGGTACATGGTTCTGAGCCTCACTGGTTGGGGCATGGGGGCCCAAATCTAGGGTGTGTCATCTTTTTTTGCCAGATTTCCTTATCTCGATCTCACTGGTGGTGACTTATAAGCAGGAGACAATTTGGAGATCGAGATTCCTCCTGATATCTCTCTGCCTCTCAATAGAATAATTTAACTTTTTTTTAAAGCACCTTTTGTGATTAGACACACACACAGCGACACATACACACACACACACACATAGGAGCAAAGTCTCAGATGGAAGGCTTCCAACCATTTGACTGGCTTTAACTGATAAAGATCTAGGCAATTTTATTTCCTATTTTAGCTTCAAAATTTGGGAAAGGAATTTCATGAAGAAAATCATAAATTTTTTTGTCTCTTTTTAACATACAATCCAAATAATAGCACGAAACGTTTATTGAGCACTTACTTTAAGCTTGCAACTAAGTTAATGTGTTACATACATTATTATTATTCCCCCAAGCACCCCCATAAGACTGGACATGCTATTATTCCCATTCATAGATTAAGAAACCTTGGAGAGGAGAAAGAACCTATCCAAAGTCACCTGATGGGTGTCTTACTGGAAGCTTCAATTGCTCAGTTGTCACTGACTTGCCTCACCAGACAGTAGGAAGTGTGTGGTGTGGGCGTGGGCCACCATCAGTGAAGACACTTGGGTTTAATTTTCACCTCTCCCCTAGCAGGAAAAATCAGTTCTTAGTGTTTTCTCCCAACAAAGCAGGTATCCCGATAGCCGTCTCCCACTACATCAAGGAGGTGACATCTTCCTGAGTGGACACACACGTTCCCAAAAGACAAAAGGTTACTTAGCTTAATTCATACATTCTAGATTCTTAGAGGTCAGCCAGTGATGACCTACCTTCTGAACTCTGTGGTGAAGAAAATCCAGGTTGGTTACTCTCTATTGAGCCAGCAAGTGCTAGAAATTTCAGTTTCATTAACACCCTCTATCTTCTCACTTCCCTACTCATTAAATAATAGAATTGTTGTATTAGTCAGCTTGGGTTGCCATAACAAAGTAGCATGGGCCGGGAGGTTGAGACAACACACATTAATTTCTCACTGTTCTGGGAAATCCAAGATCAAGATCCTGGCTAGTCTGGTTCCCGATAAGGACCTTCTTCTTGGCTTACCGATGCCACCTTCTTGCTCTGTGCTTTCTCTTTCCTCCTCTTCGTATAGGACCATGGATGCCATAGTGAGGTCTCCCACCTGCCATGAACCCATTTAACTCCAGTTGCCTCCCAAACACTTAATATCTGGGGGGCATCTGGGTGGCTCCCTCCATTAAGTGGCCAGTTCTAAATTCTAATTTATGTCATGATCTCAGAGTCATGAGATTGAAGCCCATGTTGAGCTCCATGTTCAGTGTGGAATCTGCTTGAGGATTTTCTCTCTCTCTATCTCCCTATGCCCCTCTTCTGGCATGCACCCTCTGTCTCTAAATAGATAAAAAAAAAAAAATCTTAAAAAGAAAAAAAACGACAAAGACCTAATATCTTTAAGAACCATCACACAAATGTTTGGAGGCGACCCAACTCAGTCCATAGCAATTGGGGCTTAAAACAACGAGGGACCAACACAGGGCTGTTGACATTATTTTACTAAGTAAATAATTATTTAATTAAAGTTAATTGAATTTGATTAATTAACATGGGAATAGCCTGGAGGAAGGCCCTTTAAATGAAATGTGTGAAGCTCTGTAAAACACTCAAGCCAGTGTCCTAATTCTTCACTTCACTCTGGACTGACGGAACTTTGTCACGGAATGAATTTTGTGAGCCATTGCTGTTGAAAGGTTTTGCGTGAGTTTACGATTAAAGAGACAGGAAGTTTGCTTTGTTTTTAACAACTTGTGCAGTTTCCCTAATTTTTTAACTGTTGGGACTCTGCTCCGAGGTGAAGATATCAGGAACAGCCCCTGATGGACATTCTAAGCTAAGATGGGTTATTCAGCCCCATTTCCAGGACATCCTAGTGGACAATTTTCGCTCTTTATCTCTTCATGTTGTATATCATCCTTGGTTATTCAGTGTAAAATGATAATTTCAATCTTTGATGAATATCTAGACTCAGAGGTATTAACCCCTGGCAGCAAATGTCTATCCCAACTAACCATATACCAATAATATGGTTATTCTTAAAGAATAACCATATTATTTAATGTAGCTGGAGAATTTCAGTTAGGACTCATGACATCCTGGCTCCAGCTGGGACTTCAAATCATGTTTCCAGAACACAAAGAACACTTGATAAAGCTGGAGAGAAATATTTTCTGAAAATATGTCACCAGGCAGCTTGGGAGTGATTTAACAGAACCATCCTACGGGGTATGAATTTAACCTTTGATCTCTGAAATGAAGGTCAGCAAATTTGTTTTTACTTTACATCTCTTATAATCAACTCAATGTCTGGGTAAAGCAGTCTCTGAAGAAGAGGCTGTGTTTGCGGATAAGTGACACATTCACCCTCCAATTTTTAGCCACTTAACCCCCTCTTCCCTGAATTAAATTCTACTGTTTCCCTCAACTTTTTTTGTGTGTGTGTGTGTGAGAAGAAATAAAAAGATACTGGTTTTTATCTGTCCATTCACTTGCTGTCTTCTTGCCAATCCATACTTTCAACCAGGATGGGCAAAGTATAGCCCACGGGCTAAGTCCAACCCACTTTCTTTGTAAATAAAGTTTTATTGGAACACAACTAGGCTTATTCACGTAAGCATCTTCTCTGACTGCTTTCATGTGGCAATGAGAGTGCTGAGTAGTTGCAACAGAGACTGTTAGTCCCACAAAGCCTAAAATATTTACTTTCTGGGCCTTTACACACGATGTTTGCCAACCCCTGCTTTAAATCAAAGAGAGAGGCTTGGAGTAGTGACATTGTGAAAATACATCCTTAGCCCAGATCCAGCAATGGCTTGGAGGGTAAGTGAGGATGGACACCGGTTTCAATCCAAATATTCACTTCGCAGAATCAAAGCCAGAATAACACCAAGCTGATGAAAAGAACACTAGTTGGGCATGCATTGTAATGAGGTCTAGACACAGCAGCTAAATTTATCCCTCTGATTCTCCGGCAGCCAATCTAATAAAAATACGCTAGGGTAGAGATGAACCCAGGATCCTCAGCGAATGTCAGCCATTTGGGAATACAAGTTCCTTCTCCGCAGCAGATGTGTGGCTCAAAGTTCATCACAAAGTGCACTCGCAGGGAGAGCACAGCATGTGTTGTTCTGGGGGGGACCAGCACTGGCCTGTCCATGGGTAAAGGACACTGGCAAACAGTGGAGGTGGGGCCCAGGCAAGAACTTAGAACAAAACAGTTTTAACCCTTTCTGGGCATGACTTCAGTTACTTTTTAAATAATGATGATTCTGTATAAGACATGCCTGTAGAAATTTAAGCACAAGAATGAAACGCATTCCTTGACCATCCTTGCCAGTCATCCTGCAGGGGCCCGCGGTTCCAAACTCCAACCTCCATGCCCCTGTCTCAGAGGTGATGTGCATAGACTTCCTCGGCTTCCCTCTCCAACCCAGCTAGCCGGGTTCTCATCTCAGGCCTGGATTTGTACTTCTTTCCTGGAAGAACAAGGGCACAGACCTGAGGCTGAGCTTGTGGGTGGCCAGATTTTCCTGCTTTCTAGAGGACAGGGCTTTGCTTCTTCAGGTCCTCCCTTCTTATAGACTCTTTTCATCTTCCTAACATGCTTGGGTCTTACCTGTACTAAAAATATGAAAAATCGGGGGGTGCCTGGGTGGCTTAGTTGGTTAAGTGTCTGCCTTCGGCTCAGATCACCATCCTAGGGTCGGGGTCCCTGCTCAGTGTGGAGTCTGCCTCTCCCTCTCCTTCTGCTCCTCGCCTGACACTTGTGCCCTCTCTCTCACTCTCAAATTAATAAATAGAAAGGTTTTTTTTTTTTTTTAAATGAATAATCAGGGGCACCTGGGTGGCTCAGTGGATTAAGCTTCTGCTTTCTGCTCAGGTCATGACCTCGGGGTCCTGGGATCGAGCCCCACATCAGGCTCTCTGCTCAGGGGGGAGCCTGCTTCCCTCTCTCTCTCTGCCTGCCCCTCTGTCAACTTGTGATCTCTTGTCTGTCAAATAGATAAATAAAATCTTTAAAAAAAAAGAAAAATCAAAGGCCAGAATACATCCCTTCCTCGACTTTGCTGTTCTCTTTTCTACTTGTCTTCCTGTTGTCTCTCTGTAAACCAGGATAGGGCTAGATTATGATGACAAACAGCCCCTCCCTCTGGGTGGCCTCACAAGAATATGTTGCCTCTTCGTGCCCACAGAAGAGCAGGTGCACTGAGAAACCATCTTCCACATGCTGGGAAGGGGAGCAGAATCAGGTACTGGTGAATTCAGTGATGCTTTCCGTGGAGACCAAACTTCTGTAAGGAGGTGTGTGCCCAGTGTCATAACTTCCTCGGTGTTGACTCACTGCCCCTTGGCCCATATCTTCTGAAATCTGGCCTGTGTCACCATCACTACACTCAAATTCAGAAACAACCTTTTCTCATACTGGCCTCTTAGTTGTATATCTGAATGTATTTTCTGGGTTACTTTTTCCTTGATTTCTACAGAATTTGACCCAAACTTCAATCTCTTTCTTCCTGAATCCCCCTTTTGGCTTACATGACAGCATTTACAGCATTTTCCAGTTTCCCCATGTCCTTTTCAACCCCCTTTGTTTGCAGAATCCTTCACTCATTTCTCTTGCTCTCCCTTCCATTCCATGTAGGAAGTCCAGAGTCTGCAGTCTGTCTTTGCACTCCCTTGGGCTTCAGCCTTCTGTTCTAAGTAACTCTCCAGACCATCCGTCTGTCCATCCATCCATCCGCCCACCCATCCATCCACCTACCCATCTCTCCATCTGTTCATCCATCTGTCCATCAATCCATCCCTCCCTCCTTCCCTTCCTCCTTCCCTCCCTCCCTCCATCTGTCCATCTATCCATCCCTTTCTCCTGAGCTTGGGCTACACTTCAAATTTTCACCTGCCTTACACTTACACTTCTAAATTAATGTAAATGCAGGGGCGCCTGGGTGGCTCAGTGGGTTAAAGCCTCTGCCTTCGGCTCAGGTCATGATCCCAGGGTCCTGGGATCGAGCCCCACATCGGGCTCTCTGCTCAGCAGGGAGCCTGCTTCCTCCTCTCTCTCTGCCTGCCTCTCTGCCTGCTTGTGATCTTTGTCTGTCAAATAAATAAGTAAAATCTTTAAAAAAAATAAATTAATGTAAATGCATAGTTTCTCCAAAAACCAACCTTTCCCCTGACCTAAAAATTTCTGTTAGTGGAACCGTATCAGTTAGAATGCTATGTTATGCTACAGCTACAAGTGACATAACAGCCCAACTCAACTGGCCTAAAATATAAGGAAACGTATTATTCTAAGTAATGAGAAGTCTAGGTGCTCCTCTGGGCTCTAGCCTGCCCTGCGGGTCAGTCCTGACTTGTGTTGGCTCCTGTCATGGTGGGTAGTAGACATCCACAGCAGCCCCTGGGATCACATGCACCTACGCCAGCCTTCAGAAAGAGAAGCCAACTCTTCTCTGAGCTTCTTTTTAAGAATGATAAAACCTTTCCCAGAAATCTCCCTAGAAGTCTTCCTTTTGGTTCTCTAAGGAAAAAATTAGTAACAGTTTTATTGAGATATAATGGAATCAAATATCAACCTATTTAAAGTGAACAATTCAATGGTTTCTACAGTCACAGAATTGGCAACCATTGCCACAATCAATTTTAGAAGATTTATATTGCCCTTGAAGAAATCCTGTGTCCATTAATAGGGACTCTGACAACTACTAACCTACCTTCTGTCTTTATGTGGATCTGCCAATTCTGAACATCTCATTTAAATGGAGTCATATAACAAGTGGTCTTCTGTGTGGGAGTTCTTTCACTTAGTCGAATGTTTTGAGGCCTCTCCATGTTGTTCCATGAATCAGCATTTCATTCTCTTTTTATTGTCACATAATGTTCCATTGTATGGATGTACCACATTCTGTTTATCCATTCTCTACTTGGTACATATTTGGGTTGTTTCCACTCATTTGCTTCTTTTTGCCAAGAATTTTGCCATAAGCTCATGCCCAGTCTGCTTCCTGGCCAGCAAATGGAGCCACCTGAGTGTCCTGAACAATTCAATACTCACCCCCACCCCCTGGGGCTGATCATAGGTGCATCTTCTCTGAAACAGTGGTCACTTAGAAGAAGGTGAATATTTGAACAAAATGTTGGAAGGTGGGGGGTGATGGGGAATGTGGGGTAGGAAAGCAAAACAAAACAAAAAACGAGGGTGTGCAATGGGAAACAGCCAACATTTTTTTAACCCTGCAACTTTGGCTCTTTCTTTTTGCTGACCAGTGATATCCAGTAAGTAGCCAGGCCTTTTTTTTTTTTTTTTTTTTTTTAAGATTTCTTTCTTTCTTTGAGAGAGAGAGAGAAATGATGAGCAGGGAGAGGGGCAGAAGGAGAGGGAGAGACAGAGAGAATCCCAAGCAGACTCTGTGTTGCTCACAGAGCCCCATGCAGGCCTCGATCTCATGACCCTGAGATCATGACCTGAGCTGAAATCAAGAGTCGGACGCTTAACTGACTGAGCCACCCAGGCAGCCACGGTCCTGTATATTTGATCTCTGCAGTGCCTCCTTCTCTCTCCCCTTCCCTCCCACATCTACTGCTCCCTCTCCAAGCCCATTGCCATGTTACTGCCCATTTGCTTTCTTCCTGAGTTGCTTACCCCAGGCTTTCTGTTGTGTCTACCTTACACATCTTGGTGAGCACAAGCTTTTCACAGCATACATCTGCTAGAAACACCACAACCCCTGTTCAAAAGTCTTCCACAGCAACACTGCCTGGAAAACCAGGTTATTTCATCATTCACACATTTAAAGTTGCCTTCGTTGTAACTTCAAATATTTTTTCTTCTATGTGACAAATTCCTTTCTCTCTTTATGAAAAGCTGGCCCATTCTTTGAGGCATCCCAAATAATAATAACAATAGCTAACATCGATTAAGTTGTTATATTTGCCTGCCCTGTTCTAATACTTATTGAGATTATTTCATTGATTCCTCATAAGAAATCTGTGAGGTCCCTCTCCCACTTCCTCTCCCACCCCCTCTCACTCTCTCACTCTTTCTCCCGTTTCTTTTTTTTTTCTTTTTTAAAGATTTTATTTATTTATTTGACTGAGAGAGAGGGAACACAAACAGGGGGAGTGGGAGAGGGAGAAACAGGCTTCCCAACGAACAGGGAGCCCTATGTAGGGCTCGATCCCAGTCCCCTGGGACCATGACCTGAGCAGAAGGCAGATGCTTAACAACTGAGCCACCCAGGTGCCCTCTTTCTCCCGTTTCTTAAAGGAGACTTCAGACTCTCAGCCCATGTTTGTGGCGACTGAATGCTCGTCCCCGTGGTGATGTGATCCTTGACTTGACAGGTGCTGCAGGACTGAAGGAAGTGGGGCCACAGGGACCTCAATGGAGCCATCTTTCCCTCAAGTCACACCTCCTGGTATACAGGGCTTGACGACCTTCTGGTGTCTGTGCTCCACGTTTCCAAGGTCTGGGCTCGAGGAGACTCAATTCTAGGTGCCACCTGCCAGGTATGACATAGCAAAGACAAGCAACGATAGTAACAAGGACTCAGGCACTGTGATGAGTGCCCTATGTGCTCCCGTCTCAGGTCTCTCCTACTTCAACTCCCCATAAGCACCCTCATTTCATCAGTGGGGAAACTGGGGCCCAGAGAGGGTAAGCAACTTGGCCAATGTGGCACAGGCAGGAAACGCCAGAGGCAGAATTGCCAACCGGGTCTGCCTGACTCCAGACCCCTTCCTCTTCACCTCCCAGCCCCAACAAGCCGCCTCCACAGTTGGCAGGCCTGGTTGGACCGTGGTCTGCAAGCAATTAGCCCCAGCAGCTCTCCAGCAAACTCAAGAAATAATCCAATCTGTAGAAGGGGAGGGGAGAGCCATCTTAAAAGAGAAAGCTTTTTTCCTCCCCAGCTGGCTGAGGGGGAGCACTTTGCCACAGGCTGCTAAGGGCAAGGAAGGGGCGGAATATTCACTGAACCCTCATTCTCCCAATTGTTTGTCGGTGACATTGAGCTCACACTCCAGGGAAAATGCAGGGCCTGAATTTGAAATGTCGTCCAAAGCCATTCAGCTGGGGCTTTAAAAAGAGGCTTTTGTTGGTGAAATTCTCTTCACTGTCCTGACTCTCCCTGGGCTCGAGGGTTGCCTGATAAAATACATGATAATCCGTTCAACTTGAATTTGAGATCAACAACGAATGTTTTAGTATAAGTATGTCCCATGCAATATTTGGGACATACTCATACAAAAACAGTATTCATTGTTTATCTGAAATTCGAATTCTTTATTTGCTGAATCTGGCAACCCCGCCTGATCTTGGAGGAGAAGCCTGATCTCTTCTGCTTTGTGCTCAACCAGAATCCAACAGGGTATGTCATTCTTGTGAAGGAAACAGAATCTAGGGACACATTTTAGAAAGCTGCATGCCTCTGCTTACTCTACGGTTCTCCTTTAAGGAGACTTTTTAAAAATGATGCAGGCTTCGTAGGTCCTAATAACGATAATAATTCTTTCAGGAACTGGGAGATGTCCTGAGGGTTTGGGGGGAATCAGCTTTCCACTGAAGTTTCTGGAAACTTCACAGTGCCATTCGTATTTAATAAAGAGCAGCCAGGGTCACTGCCTTGGTGTTTTGCTCGGGAGCAGCGCTGGCCTCCCTGGACCCCTGGACGGGAGGGCCCCTTCCCAAGACCCCTGCCCGTGGAGGATCAGGTGCAGCAGAAGGGAAAGAGGGCAGGGGAGGGAGGAGGCCTCCCTCCACCGCAGAGCTCCCGGCTTCCCTCTCCGCTCTGAATCTGAGAGCACATTCTTGGCATCGAGATTCTCCTACTTGGACCCTTCTCTTTTCTTGGTTCCTGGCACAGTGAACTTGGCCATTCGCTGCAGGGATGGGCCCTTTCAGGGAGAGCCCCATCTAACCAGCAACAGGCCAGCTGTTATAGCAGCTTCTTCCAAAAAGAAGACACCCTGGGAGAGAGAGGATTTGCCAAGCAGCTTAGTATCCTCGTGTTTCCAGGTGTTTAGTATATGTTTGTGGGTGTGCACAGTGGGGAGTCCAAGGACCTATTGTGTTCTGGACTCTGAGGCTGGCAGAGGGCCCGGGAGCCTGGGTGGGTCTGGATTCGGGGCAACTCAACGTGTTTTCATTGAGCTTCTAAGCCGGACGCCCTGCACTCGGCCTGTAAGAAATGTGGAGATAAGACTGATCTCTGCTTTCAAGGGACTTAAATAGGGGATAAGGCAAAGAGACGGCTGCTGTAACATGCAAAGCAAGGATAAGTAGCCTCAGAAGGGGAAAGGCCAGAGCTTTTAAGATATTCAAGAGAGACTGAAAACATTTACTGGGAGAAGAGTCCAGAGAACCATGACCGAGGGGTTGACCTTTGAGAAGAGATTTGTTGGGTGGATGAGATGGCATCAGGTGGGGCTTGGAGGGGAGGACGTAATGGCTAATGAGTGTTTTGGTGGGTTTCGCGTGGGAATGCATCCATTCCTAACATAGATCCAGAATGAATCATTCCTGGTGAGCATGGTCATACCGGGGGTAGGACTCAAGGCAGACCAGCACAAGCAATTTTACTCTCATACTTCCTCACCCTGAGGTAGACTTGACTAGCGTGGTATCCATGGTATCAGCTGATATTAGTGCCTGGCATGGACAGCCAGACGGCAACACCATGCCCACATGTCAGCCATCGCTGTAGGTGATTGACTAATAGTTTCCTACTCTGAATGAGTAATATTCCTGGGCTACAGCGTCATCTCGATCACCAGATTCAGAATATGGTCAAGTCAGAACATAAAAGCTCACCTCGTCCACCCACCCACCTACATTCAGGCCTTCTTTTGCGGTGTTATAACGTAATCCATCTACTCGTTTCTTCTCTCTGAGCTTTTTTTTTTTTAAGATTTTATTTATTTATTAGAGAGAGAGAAGAGAGAACACGAGTGAGGGGAGGAGGGGGGGAGGGAGAAGCAGAATCCCCACTGAGCAGGGAGCCCGATATGGGGCTCGATCCCAGGACCCTGAGATCATGACCTGAGCCAAAGGCAGATGCTTACCTGACTAAGCCACCCAGGCGAGCCCCCTTTTTTTTGGACATACAGTTTTTGTCTATGTGTAGATTCAGTAAAAATGACCAATAAGACTCATGTATAACCAATCCCTGCTTTTGCTCCTCCTTTATGCCGTCAAAGTCTTGCCCGAGTGGAATCCTGTTGCAGTGTATTTCCCCATAACATGGGTGGTGAGTTTGTGAGTCCTGGCGCTGTTTTGAACTCTTGTTATCACAGCGGGCTCTTGTGTGTATCACACAATTCCTCAGTCCAGAAGTCATGCAGACTAAGTTTTTGGTGGCCTCTGATCCATCTTTTTAGGTATTTTTGATCTTCAGGTGGAGTATTGATGAGATGATTGCTGTTGAGCACCTGTATTCTGTCAATTTACTTAATTAGAGACTGCCGGAAAATGGCTGCATTTTGTCATAAACTTGTGAAGAAGAAAAGGCCACGGCTCCTTTCAGAAAGCGGTGGTGGGCTGTGGCAGTCCCTGAAAACCACTGGCATTTCCTTGGTGTGGAAACCACTTTCCCTCTCAACGAAGCCTCGAGAAAGGAGGAAAAGGTAGAGCTCCGAACAGGCCCAAGTAAGCGTTTCCTGATTTACAAAAAGCAGTCCCAGGGAAACACCGTCACACAGGCCTCAACGGCTGAGCTCTCGTTTTAGCTCATCTTCAAGGGATTGAACGAGTTGTTTTTTTAAACTATCAACAAAAAGAAACAATCCCCTTAAAAGTAATCTCCTGGATATAACAAGGTACTTGGTTATAGGTACTGGCTGCCTTCTCCCAGGATGGCCCCGTGCTGAGGCCGGTCAGAGAGATGGGAGCGCGAGTGAGGGCTCTCCCAACATCCTAAGTGCAATACTTACTCTCCATATTTCACTTTCCCTCTCCAGGGAGTCTGCTTTTCTTTCTCTCCCTCTGCCTCTCCCCCTGTTTGTGCTCTCTCTCTCTCTCTCTGTCTCAAGTGAATACAATAAAATCTTTAAAAAAAAAAAAGAAAAGAAAAAAGGAAAGAAATGGTGGTCATAGTCCTCTTAGAAATGAACCCTTGACTCTGTCAACCAAGAGAAAATGTCACTGCAGTGTTAACATATTTGTGGTGACAATATTTATATACTTGCTATTTTATCTTCCCGCATAAAAAAACCATTATTCCCCCTTAAATACCGACATCCAAGATTAACTTGAGACCACAGAAAAGATCTTCCAAGATGACATTTCTTCGAAGTCCAGACTATGAAAAAGGAGCAAAGAATGTCACTTTTTGTGTACTGGAGTTTTAACTGTCATATGGTACCAACTAGACCATATTTCTATCGTACAACAAGGAACAAATCAATCAGTCAACAAACAGTTATGAAGTACGTGAGAATGTGCTTTGCTCAGGAATGCATATTGGATCCTGAGGCAGTTACCCTCCAGATTTAAGTAAACAAATTATAAGACAGAGTTTTTCTCTTTGGGGTCCATGACTTTGGGGCGATCACAAGAAGTTAGTTGGCAATTCAAAACCACGTGACTTTGTTTCTTTCGAACATGACAGGGGAGCACAGCGAGGACTTTGTGAAGAAAGTTGGTTTTCAAACACAGGTAGGGTTGAGGTGACTCATTTTCTATAACTCGCGTAGGGACACACTAGGGACAAATGTCTTCCTAGCAGTTTCAGCTGCCATGTGGTACGAAACAGACTGTATTTCTCATATTTATCAGCTAACAAATTTATCCGTCAACAAGCATTCCTTGAGTATCTGCTTTGTGCAAGGACCAATGCTGGATCTTTTACATTTGTTTTTTAATTTTGGAACTTAATGACTTTCAAGAACACATGTGTTGAATATTTGAGGACAGACTTCCAACCTCTGTAATGTTCTGGGAGAAGCTGAGCCTCGCTCCCTAGAGCCAACCTCCCCCTCTCTTCCCAGAGCCTCAGAGGTTCTGTATTTGGCAACCCCCATAGGAGAGATCATTTGGAAGCCCAAAGTGTAAGAATGATGGCATCCCGCTGAGCCTTTCCGCACTCATGGGAACTTGGCATCTGAGTAAAAGGGAAGTTGAGGCTGGGAAGCTGATGAATCTTGAAGGGCCATTTCCTTAAACTTTAAAGAAGCAAAGTTCCCAGCGTCAGACAGTGGAGTGGCTTTGGTTTAGAAGGAACTCATGCAGAATAACCCGGTAATTCCCAAAGGGAAAATACAGACTTGCTCCTTGTGCATTTCCACGTCTGCTGGACCCGAGCCAGAATGAAGGGGTTGGCTCACCAAGGAAGGACAGATGTTGGGACGTGCCGTGGAGCCGCCATGTTTGCTGAGGCTAGGAGCGGCCAACACAAAGTGCACACAGTGAGGAAGGAAGATGTTTGGAAATCTTTTCCGGCTTAAAGCCCCAAGATTGCAAGGGTTTTCTTAGCCTTGTGGAATTCCTCTAACTGCCTGGGGATTTCTAGGTTTCTAAGAAGCTTGAGGTGGTTGTTAACCTAATACACAGTTGAAGGGAGCCAAGCCGTCTTTCCATGCCAGCTGTGCGGTAGGCTGTCTTCTTAAAAGGCTCTTTAAAATCAGGCATGTAAAGGAATCCTCCTTTCTTGAACCGGGGCCTCTGAAACTGGGTCAATGGTTCTCATCCTCATCTTCCAGCTTGTTCTGCTGAAGCACAGTGTAAGCAAATAAATATCAATGAATTGCTTAATGATTTTCATAAGGCCCCATATTTTCAAGGCAAGGGGCTCTCCTGAAATGTTTGATCTACTCCATATGAATCTGTTTTCCAAATGGCCAGCACATGTCGAGGCCTGCTGTCCTCCGGGTTACAGGAAGATGCCTTTGATGGGTTAACCGCAGAGCAAGGGAGCTCTTTTCAAGTCCTTTTCAAAAGTTCCTTTGTCCTGCTGTGGATCTTGCCACTTGCATCAGATCAGCAGGAGACTGCTCCCGGCAAAGGGTTCTAGTACATTCTCGCTCTGATCTGGGTTGGGTCCCTGTGTAATGCCATCTGTAATCTGGAGTCCCGAAGGTTGAACTGTAAGCACCAGGCAGTTAGCAAACAATTACCAAGCTCTAGGTGGGCCACTCAGTTTGCAGCACTGTCCACCCAACTCATGCCTGAATGAATTTGCTTAAAGCCAAATGAAATCATCGTCATTCTCAACCGTCTTGGGGGAGGACTGGTCTTGCTTCTAATGAAACCTCTGGGCAGCTGCCTGATGCTGCCTTCAGTGGGATATTACTACGTTTTAAGGCCTTCCATGTTCTATGGTCTCGTCTGTTTTTTCCCCAGCCTGGGCAGAAATGTTTGCACAATAGCTTTCCTGACACTTGGCACACACATAGTAAAAGGGTGACTTGGCTTGGTTTATTTCTACAGATTTTTATACATATTTGGATCACAGTGTAATGAGTGGACATACATGGATATTATAAAGTTGTGAGGCCATATTAGAGAAACAAAGGGGAAAGAAAAAGGCGGTTGTGGTCACTGCCCCCATGTGGTTACAGCACATTGGGGACACAAGAATCATCGAGGACCAAGATACTATATTTTGTCATTTTCTACAAAAACTAAACCTTTGGTGAGCAAAGGTTTAGCAAAAAACTGAACTACTTTAAAAAAGAAGATTTATTTATTTTATTAGAGAGAGAAAGACAGACAGAGAGAGCGAGTAGGGGGAGAGGTGGAGCTAGAGGGAGAGAGAGACTCCCAAGCAGGCTCCCAGCCGAGCCTGGAGCCCAACACGGGTCTTAATCTCACAACCCTGAGATCATGACCTGACCTGAAACCAAGAGATGGATGCTTAACCAACGGAGCCACCCAGGCACCCCCAAAGTTGAACTTTTAATTAAAAAAATGTCATAAGTATTTATAAAAACATAACCAAATGTACAATAGAGTACGATGAAAGAAAATAAAAATATCTTTTCCTCTTTGCTCTGTTTTGAATATTTTTTCATCGCTAATAATACCATTATTAGGTACCTCTTAACCCTAGATTTACTATATACTTCCAAGATAAACTTTATTTTCTCTTGCCGGCTGTGATTCTGGGTATTGAAAAGCAACAACAGTGTATTCTCCATACACTCTATAAACCGCTGGTAGCTTTGGCTCAGTCCAGTAAACATTTATCAAGTGGAGACTCTGCGGGGCCGGGCCTTTAAAAGCAGATAATGTTTCTTTTGCATGTTCTCTCTCTGCCTCTCCTGATATTAATTGAAATCCAGGGATGGCGAAAGCTCGTTTTCAGGCCGCTGGCACTTGGTTCTTTTAAACAGTTACTTCCCCCTCACGCAAGAGAGCCTTGATAATTTCAGACAAGCCTTCAGATTGTATTTCCTGTTCTGATTAACTGAATCACTATCCACACAGCCACCTAGTCAGTAAGCTAGAGAAGCTCCTCTTGACAACTGTCTTCCCACCTGCAGTCAGTCACGAGGTTCTGTCGATCTTCTGTCTTGCTCAGTGCAGAAGTCCGCCCTCCCGCCTGGCTCTGTTGTGGGCTCTTCTCCAACCTTCCACATCTGTAACTCTTACCTGGATTTGCCTCCAAATGACCTGCTGACGGTTCTCTCTGCCTGTGTCCTCTTTCCTTTCCTCATCCATTCTTGTCCTTTCTTGAGCAGAGCTCAGATTGTTTGTGCTGGGATTAAAATGCAGTAACTAAGACGTCATGGAGTTATGATTCAAACCCATTGGCAAAGATTTTTTTTTCAAATTATGATTAGGTGTTGGATTTTACTGAATGTTTTCCATTATCTCTTGTGATACATCAATGACATGAGTTATATGATTGATTTTTTTATGTTAATCCTTGCCTGCCAAATAAAATATATTTTATATACTCTTTACACACACGCTCACTTTGGATTTCTTTCTATATTTATTTAGTATTTTTGGATCTCTGTTTATATGTGAGATTGAGTCATATTCTGCCCTTGTCTGGCTTTGACATCAGGATTATAATGGTTTTATAAAATATGTTGAGGGGGATGCCTGGGTGGTGCAGGTGGTTGGGCACCTGACTCCTGGTTTCAGCTCAGGTCGTGGTCTTGGTGTGGTGGGATCGAGCCCCACATAGGGTTCCACTCTCAGCACAGAGTCTGCTTGGGATTCTCTCTCCCTCCCACTCTGCTCCTCCTGCTCATGCTCTCTCTCTCTCCCTCTCTCCCCCTCTTTAAAATAAACTTAAAAATCTTTAAAAAAAATATGTTGGGGACTTTTCCCTCCTTTCCTATCCCTTAGAATGGTTGCTTATTAGGGGTTCTTATTTCTCTCTTGAATTTCTGGAAAAAAAATTGTTTGCAAAATCTTCTGGAGCTAGTACTGCCTGTGGTATATTTTTGACAGTTGAGTTAATTTTTTCCCCCTTATTGGTTATAGGTTTATTCAGTGTCAATTTCTTCATGAGTTAATTTCCATAATTTATGCTTTCTAAAAATTGTACAGTGTATCTAAAGTTTCAAATATATTGACCTAAAGTTGTCCATGTGATTATCTCATGATTTTTTAAATATTGACTCTTCCCATTTCAATGTCTCTTTTCATATCAACTACTGTTTGTTTCTGCCTCTTAAAAAAAAAAAATCAATCATGCCAGGAGTTTGTCTATTTAATTGCTTTTTGGAAACAACCAGCTTTTCATTTGGTTGATCAGATGACCAACTGCTCACTCTTGACACCAGCATACGAGTCATTTTTAGGGAACTTAGATCCATGTTGAAGACCCATCCGTGACTGGCCAACACACATCCAGGCTCTGGTGCCCCAGCTACTTCAGCTCCCCTCTCCACACTGAGACCTTCTGCTGTCCCCTCCAGCAACGTCAGATTCCTTCGGGGCCCCCAAATGTCGGCTCATTTCATGCTCTGTGCTTTTGCGCAGACTTATCTTTTCTTCCTCTCCCCATCCTCCCGAATTACTCATTTGGTCCAAGTTTTTAAATTCCAACTCAGGCTTTCCTCCTTTGCTCTGCTTTTGTGCCTTGTATGCACTCTTATCTTTTTGTTTCCACTTCTGGACCCCGAAATCCTTGAGGGTAGGAGAAATCTATTCTTCCTCTTTATTACTGGTACTTTTAGCTTGTTTCTGTTACCCCAGGTCACTCCTTTTTCAAACAAGAGGCATAAAAGGGACAGACAAGGTTATACTACATCTTTCCCCTCTACTTTAAGAGAGGTCAGTATCCAACCACTCCAACTGAGATGCTAACTAAATTATCTTCCCTCTTCCTGCTTTGTCAACATGCACTTAGCATTGGCTCACCTATCCGCTCACATTTTTAACCTTCCAATTTTTTAAGGCCAATATTTTCCTCTTATAAGTTCCCAACTACTTTATGTCTGGCCATTTCAATGCACTTCAAATACCAGACCAGATTTGAGTCAGGCTATCTAATGATTTCTCACTGAGAGTTTATTTCTAAATGCGCTATTTAATGAAAAGGGCTGATAATATTTCACAAGCAACCCCACTATCTTCTTATTTAGGTGACATTGTACAAGTAGGGAATTCAAAGAAACCTCCATTGGTGTGCATAGCTTTTCTACTCTAGGAACTTATAAGAACCCAACTCTACTGCTTCACACACTAGCCGGGATTTCAACCAGTGAGAGTGTCATCAGTACAAGAGTGATAATGACACGTGACCCCCCAGATTCTCATGAGGGCTAAATCATGGAGTTGGTGGCAAAATGCCTTGCCCAGGGCTCAGAATATTGTGAGACTCACTGCATGCCTTGTAACCGTGCAGACGATCATTTCTCATTGACAGCCTTATGACCTGGGCATCCAGCGTTAGCCTAATTAAAGGAAATTCCACCTTCCGGGTGTGGGGGAGGTTCCTTTTGCTTTCCAAACTTTTGGGCCTGGAGCAATCAATACTCTTTGCCAAAGCATTCAATTTCTGTGTTTTAATCCAAGGACGACCAATCAGACCTTGGGATCTGGCAGTTTTGAGTTGTGCCTGGAGCAGGCTCACACTGGCCCGTTGGGACAATCGGCTCCCTGATGTTCTTTTGTGACTAGCTTTGCAGCACCCTGAGGTGTCACAGCATTCAGCCCTGTTCCTCTTTTCTGCCTGCTCAGCACTAACTGGCAATACTTCTTACCCCAAATCAGGCCATCGATGTTTCTACTCACAAGACATATTCAGTTATTGTGGTATCTTCATCCCTCTGCTAACTGTGGGGCGGGGGGGGAAGGTGAGTAACCAAGCCTAAATGTTCAGCAGAAAGCATTTGCCACCATCCCTTTAAAATAATGGTCTCATCCTGCCGTTGGGAAGGAAACCTTTTCTGCACTCTTTCTCTGCCTCCACCTGAACTGCTCAGGAACATAACGTCATTTGGTTTTGTTGTCACCCTCACAGCTCCCTGAGCATTGCCCATTCACTCTGCTGTCTAAATCAGGGGTGAGGAGAAGTCCCAAGGGGAAGCTTGGAGAGCCTGCAGCTGCCTTTGGCCTCCTCGGCTGAGCTCTGGCCTGTGCCTTGGCCCCCACCCCAGGACTGACAGAGCCTCCACTCACTCTACATTTCCCCAGCATTCGCGAGCAAAACAGAAAGACTGCCCTTGTCAGTCCTGATGGCCTCTCCATGTTCTTTGGGCCTGGGTGGACTTGTTTGGGGCAGGAAGAGAGGGAGGGGAGCTGGGCCTGGGCCAGGGTCTGCACGCTTCCAGTCTGCCTCAAGTTGTCCAGAAAATGTTGACCTATATTCCAGTGACACATACCAGCTCCGAGGAGGACACAACTGCCCCCTCCTTCTCCTCCCTCCTCTGCCAGGAAGGCAGCCAGACCTGCATGTGCGGTTCTCCCTCATCAGCCTACTGGCACAACGGGGTGCCACGGGGGCTACTGCGGGGTCAGTCCCCATGGCCCACGCCTCAGGCCCTCCCCATGCTGCCTGCCCTCCAGGAGCCCGGCAGTACCCGGAAGGGCCCAGAAAAGTCCTTCAACAAACCCCTGGGTTTGTTCAAAATGATTCCCTTCCAGCCTTTGTTTTTGGAATGCTTTGCTGCATTTCTTTAGAGTAGGCAGATGGCAGGATGCTGGAGGTGTAAAACAGCTACGAAAACCAAGATGATTCAAACAGAAGGAATACGTATAACCCCTGCTGGACCATCCTGATAGGAAGCGGGAGAAGGGGCGTTTTGTTTTTCTGTTTCTTTTCCAGGATCTTTGAAGTTTGCGAGCTTTCCCACCCCTCCCCCCCACAATCCCCTTTTAGAAAGAAGGATGATATGTAAATGTGCCAATTTAAGGGCTTGGGCGGGGGGAAACCAGTGTCATTCTTTTTGCATTCAGTTTATTTTGAGGATGAGCCCAAGTGAAAGACATCAGGGCAAGACCAGTCGCTTCGAGTAGAGGGCCAAAAGCGAAAATGGGACTCCCGGAGAGAAGAGCAGACGCCGGGCAACCAGGGTCCGTGCCATCCAGAGTACAGGAACCGTGCCTAAAAGAGATAATTTCAAGTCGAGCTGTGGTTTACCACAGTGTCCTCGTGATCGGTCGAGTGGTCAGATGTCAGGGGTGACTGAAAATAAGTTCATTTTCCCACAGTGGAAGAGAAAAGGGAAAAAAAAAAAAAGCCAACAACAACAACAAGCACAGCCCAGCCCATAGGAAAAAAGCGCTTGCCCATCTTGGTGTTCGGCTGGAGCAGGCTTGAACATGGACCGTCAGTCACCCATGTGACTTCTGGGAAGAAAGCTGAACGAACAACGGTTATTACTCTTGATTAGCATAAAGTGTTGCCCATCCCCCCCCTTCCCTAATGATCACAAATAACCTTTCACGGCGTGATCGCTTTGCCCTGTTGTTCGCTCCATTTGAAAGAGCATTCGGGAATGAAGGTTGAGTGTCTACAGGACGATGTCGCTGGTAGGGGGAAGGGAAGGATGGCGAGTGAAGGGTCCAGTGATCGCACAGTGCGGGTGTGGGAGTTGGGCACTGACCCAGGGTCTCTAGACCTTCCGGCTTCAGCCTCTGGTGGCGCCAGGCTTTGCGGGTGGTGGTGGCTGTGGAGCCCTGTGTTCATGCTGTGTGTGCCGGAGGGCTCTGGGACTCAAAGCGTTAAAGTTTCATCTGTAATGGGAAAAATGGCTTAACCACAGATTCATCCTGTGTTGGCCTAGTTATGTGTCACTGTGTGTGCGTAATTTTTTTCCCTTTTTCAAATACTATTCTCTTTCATGAGCTCATCTCCTAAAATTTCTCCTTTCTAATTCAGCAAGAGGGATTCCATGGTTCCCCACCCAGAAGAGGGTGCTTTCTTCCATCACCCAGGCCAGAAAAGCACTGAAAATCTCAAAGGTGGAAACAAGAGAGCATCAAAGCACGGATTGGAAGACCAGAGGGCTTGATTTGGAAAGCACACCCCAGGCGGCCCCAGATCCACCACCCCCCCCCCCCATCCCAATGCCTTTTCTTTCTCTTGTCCTTTTGTTCATAATGCATGCATTCTGACCCCATCTCCTCCACATCCCACTGAGCCTGCACCACCTTGAGCGATTCAGTGGCTGTAAACTCCCCTGCCGACTTTGTTTTGGCTGGAATTGCAACCCATATACGGGAGAATCAAGCAGAAACATCACAGGGCTAGCGGTGCGCCTCCGTGCAGTGGTGGCTGGTCAGGACAACGAGGTGACATCATGGCTATTCCAGGACTTTGGGTCCGCAGTGCAAGAGACTTCCCTGCCGCAGAGCAGTCAGAACCTGGACTTGAGACAAAAACAACTCTTCCTTCCCATAAATATCTGCTCTGGGGTTCAAAAATATTCTAAGTGCAACAGCTCAGAAATGATCCCTTGCCTTGGAGACCCATCTGATTTTCCAAATCCAATCACAAACTTTTTAATAGCATGTCATGAACCTCTCAGCTCATTATTTCTCTTCAAAGCCCTCCGGTGTGCCAGCTTGGAGCCTGTGGAGTGTTGTTTGATGATGTGCTGCACCATACAGAAACGCACAGGACATACTAACAATCCACCCTTCACTACATGGGGCTTTCCCACTAGGAATGCTGCCATATAATCGGGGATGTGTGATTTGCGGCAATTGCTCTGAATTGAGGATGCTTTTTTTTTTTTTTTAAAAAACATGTCCAGTGTGTGATGTAGGTAATATAACAGATTTATCACATTTATAGAAGTCCCGTTTTTTTCTCTTCCTCTTCCGTCCCCTCTCCTCCCACCCCCTCGCATGGTTAGGATGTGGGGAGCCAAGAGTAAGAATATAGATGAACCCCCCAAAATAGCAATCACGGCTTTAACCATTCCTTGCAGCAGGAAATCAAGGCCCTGGATAACTTAACCATGCTTCTGAGATCTTCTGTGCCCTCTAATGCTGTTAAGTCATGAGCAGACAACCGTTTTACACGTGTAACTAGCCATGAAGGTTAGCATACAGAACGAAGTTACTGCTGTAATCAAATAAAGCTCACACAAGCTAATCGGACATGTGTTGTGACTAACTTTTTTTCACCGTGTGGTAATTAAGCAGACATGATAGGCAGTCAACCCAAATAATCGTCCTTGGTACTGTTTTGCTGTGAATCAGGGTGAGATTAAGATGGTTTGGGGGCAGGGACAGGGGAACACCCGAATCCTAGTCTCAATTGGCCTCCTTCCCCACCCCCGCGGCCACACAGGGTAATAGATGCATAATGATACACACAAGAACTTTTCATTAATACCTATGGCTGTGGACATTAAAGCCCTTCGCATGGCCCAAGAAAATTCGCAGGAAAAATTATAAAGTGAAGTATGTTAAGGCTTGGTATATAATAAGAGTATTGGGAGTATAAGGGAAACAGAACCGATAGGAATATAAATATATACATTTATTATAGGACCTAATTATGGTTACAGGAAACCACATGGTTATGGAGAACCCCAGGAAGTCCCACAATCTATCATCCGTAAGCCGGGGAATCCAGAAAGCCAGTGGTATAATTCAGTTCAAGTCCAAAGTCCTGAGAATTAAGGAAGGGCGGGGGGTGTCAAGCCCAGTCTGAGTCTGAAAGTCTGACAACTAGGGGCACTGGCATCTGAGGGCCAGATACAGATGTCTCAGTTCAAGCAGAGGGAGCAAATTTGCCCTTCCTCCACTTTTTTGTTCAGTCAGGCCTTCAACGGATTGGATGATGCCCCCCTGTGTTAGTGAGGCTGATCTTTAGTTAGTGGACTGATTCACAGGTTAACCTCTTCCTGAACCGTCTTCATGGATACACCCAGAAATAATGCCAGCAGTCGGGGCATCCCCTAGCCCAGTCAGATTGACCCATTAAAATTAACCATCAAAATAAGTATATGTAGTAGGTAGAATCTTTAGCCCCTCAAGGTGACCATGTCCTAATCCCCAGATTCTGAGAATATGCTAGGCTCCATGACAAAGAGGAATTAAGTTTGCTACTCGCTACCCTTAAAAGAAGAACATTATCTTGATTACCTAGATGGGCCCAATATAATCCCAGGATCTTTTAAATGTGGAAGAAGGAGGCAGAAGAGTTATTCTCCAGGTGACTGATGGGCGAAGGCTCAGCCTGCCGTTGCTGGGTCTGCAGAAGGAAGGGGTTGTGAGCCACAGGATGCAGGAACCTCCAGCAGCAACAAAAGGCAAGACAATGGGCTCTCCCAGAGCCTCAGGAAAGGAATCCAGTCTTATCGGCATGTTAACGGCAGTTCCGTCGAACCCATTTTGGATTTCTGACCTTCAGAACTATAAGATAATAAATTTTTGTTGTTTTGAGCCACTAAGTTTGTGGGAAGCAGGCAATAGAGTCAAGGTCAAAGCTGGCAGGGTTCAGAGGCTGCCCCGAGGCACTCAGTTCCAGTGCTTCCAGACTCCCCAATGCCACCGCTGCCTCTGTGAATCATTATCGAACTTTCTATCTTTGTGTCCCTCTGGACTGCAAATTCTGGATAGAAATGTCCAGCTGGGCTTCTGCAGCTCAGAAAGAGGTGGGGCCCCTTTGGCTTTTATGGTGGCTAACAGGGCTCTACCTGCCGCCAAGACACAGACAGCGAGGTTCTCCTAAGAAAGAAGATACTGGGGCCCACAGGACTCCCCAGATGACAAATGTCTACTACGCTTAGTCCATTCAGGGGGCCATAAGAGAGCACCACTGTCTGGGTAGCTTCTAAACAACAGAAATGTATTTCTCACAGTTCGGAAGACCGGGAAGTCCAAGATCAAGGTGCTGGCAGGTCCAGTGTCTGGTGAGGACCTGCTTCCTGTGTCACCAATGGCCATCTTTTCACTGTTTTCATGTGGCAGGAGGGACAGAGGAACTCTCCAGGGTCTCTTTTATAAAGGCAATGGTTGCATTTATGGGGGTTCCACATTTATGACCTAGTTGTCTCCCCAAAGCCCCACCTCCAAATGCCATCGTACTGGGGATTGGGTCTCAGCACATAGTTAGGGGTGGGGTGGAGGACACAAACATTCTGTCCACAGCACTGAGCTTCTGTTTGCTTGTCCGTACGATGCAGATAAGCATTTCTACAGATTCAATTCCATCCCAAATGCAAGGTATGTTTCAGCTGTGGGAAGCTACTAGAAGTTTCCCGAGCAGGAACGTGCCCCTTCATACCTCTGCTGTTCCTTCTGTCTGAAATGTCATCCTTCTGGATGTGTCTTGTGACCCTCTACTCAGCCTTCAGCACCTAGTGTGCTAGTCCTCCGCCTGTTCCCCTCTTCCATTTTTTGTCTTCCTCTGCTCTGCTCTGATCTGTACTGGAAGAGATTAACCCTGGTAGGTTGTGTTTTCGAGACCTCTGGCTGGGTTAGGCCAATAGGAGGCAGTAGCAGAAGATGTTAGGGCCGGAAGAAGATACCTATTATATCCCTTGTTCCTTGGGCAGTATCTTCGGTCCCAGCTGTGTTTCTTCTTTCTGGAGGGCCTGCCTTGGTTCTAACTTCTGCCAGGTAACCCTGAACACGGAGCTTCATTAATACCAACTATTCTCTTTGTCCCTCTGGCCTAGAGAAGGTAACACTGTGCTCCCTGCCATCGCTAATCTGTGGCTTGTTCCCCTGTCTTGTTTGGCTTCTTAGCAATTCCATAACTCACAGTTCTTGCTCTTGTTTCTATGTCACAAATTATCCCCAAATTCAGGGGCTTAAAACAAGCACTCTAGGGTTAGGAGTTTGGAAAGTCACAGCCAAGATGGTTTATCTCTTGTCCACTCTGTCTGGGCCTCAGTGGGGAAGACAAACACTGGGGGGGATGTGACACCTGGGGGCTGGAATGGTCAGAAGGTTATTGACGCACATGTCTGGTGCCGGGGCTGGGATGACTCAAAGGCTAGGACTGCCGACCAGAGCACCCACACAGGGCTCCCCAGGGGGCGGGACTTTCTGACAACACGACCGTCTGGGAGCGGTCAGTCCAAGTCCACAGGGGCTCAGGCTTCAAGGCCAGTGTTCTGTCCAGCGACAAATGGAAGTCCCCTTTTATGTCCTGACTTGTACACCAGTCCACCATCACTTTCCCCCTTCTCTGTTAGCTGAAGCAGTTACCCATCTACCCAGATTCAAGGGGTGTGGAGAAGTTGAGGGCACAGACAACAGTCCTCAATGAGAAGATGTCAAAGAAGTTCGGGGTCATGTTTTTAAACCACCATAACTAGATTACCAATTTGCAGCATAAAACTGCTCTGTTCTCCTGACTTAGAATGTCTTCTGTTTCCCTAGCTGGGCCCTGAACATGCAGCTCAGTAATTATTTGCTCTATTAAAATTCCTGAAATTCCCCTGTTTGGAATTGGTGGCTCCCACCTTCGTGCCACCATGATTCACCATAACATTTGGATAAGCCATTCTAATCACTTACATGTTTCTGGCCCTTACTGGGCCCGTGGGATCCTAGAGGGGCCGAGACTTATGTAACTCAGTGTCTTCCCTTGCTAGCACACGCCTGGAGCATGGTGGGCAATGACGTATATTCAGTGAATGAACACGTTTTACTCGAACCCCATGGATCAGCAGAAACCTGCTGGACTCAACGCCTGGAGAAAATTGCTTGGCAGTATCCACAGCTATGCAAAGATTTTGATCCCCAATAAGGAGCAAAGGCCGTGAACTCAAATGCCTCCAAGGCTTCACATGTGAATAAGAGAAGCAGGTGGAATCCAAGGGTAGCAGGGATGAGACCGGCTGGTGGTGAGTGTTCGCCCGGTCTAGAAAGGCCACCCTGTACCCAGCCCTGGCCAGTTCATGCTGCCTGTGAGGGAGACTGTGGCTCAGGGTTTCGAGAACTTCTGATTTTATAGGAGAAGCTAAAATCTTCATTTTTTTTTAAAGGAGAAAAGTATAGGAGTTTAATTATAGTTTTTACACACACGGGAGTCTTAAAAAACTTTTAACTGAAGTATAGTTGACATGCAATATTATATTAGTTGTTATATTATTATATTAATACATAATATAATATATAATATACACAATATATTAATATATAATGTAATATATAATATACAATATATAGTATATTGATATATTATATTATATTATATTAGTTTCTAGTATAGAACACAATGATTCAACAATTACATACATTATGAGATGCATACCACTTTAAGTGTAGTTACTGTCACCATGCAGAATTATTACATGTTATTGACTATATTCCTCATGCTGTGTTTTTTTTTTTTTTTAAGATTTTGTTTATTTATTTGACAGAGATCACAAGTAGGCAGAGAGGCAGGCAGAGAGAGAGAGGGAAGCAGGCTCCCTACTGAGCAGAGAGCCCGATGTGGGGCTCGATCCCAGGACCCTGGAATCATGACCTGAACCGAAGGCAGAGGCTTTACCCCACTGAGCCAACCAGGCACCACCCCACCCCATGCTGTGTTTTTGATTCTTGTGACTTATTTATTTTATAACCTGAAGTTTGTACCTCTTAGTCCCCTTCACCTGTGTTGCCTGTCCCCCTGACTCCCTCCTCTCTCATGACCATGAGTTTGTTCTCTGTATTTATGAGTCTGTTTCTGGTTTTGTTTTGTTTTTTTTGTTTCTTTGTTTATCCATTTGTTTTTTACATTCCACATATAAGGGAAATAAATAATATGGTATTTGTCTTTCTCTGATTTATTTCACCTGGGACCTAGAAAATATTATGCTAAGTAGAATCTTGATTTTTATGTAATCTCCTGAGTTTTTAAGTGTTGTGAAGTAATTCACTTGGGTGACCTGGGTGGTTCGGTCGGTTAAGCGTCTGCCTTTGGCTCAGATCATGATCCCAGGGTCCTGGGATCGAGTGCTGCATGGGGCTCCCTGCTCGATGGGGATCTTGCTTCTCCCTCTCCCTCTGCAGCTACCCCAGCTCGTGCTCTCTCTTTCTCTCTCTGTCAAATAAATAAAGTCTTAAAAACAAAAGTTTTAAAACTCTTGTGTGGGCCAGCGTTCTGCAAGCCAAGACAAACATAACAAAGACAGGATTCATCTAGGACCATTCATTTGTGTTCTGATTTAGAGTCCTTGGGAATAATCCTCAGATAGCTTCATTAACCTGAACTTTAATAACCCGAGATCATCATCCTAAAAATGGGATTTATGAGAGAGGCATATAAGTTCGTTAACTAGTTAGACTCTAACGAGTCTAAAAAGAGGCAAAAATCTAATAGAATAATACAGTAAACTGCCCGTGAACTTGTTCAATTGGCTTCATTCTGCCAGCCTTGATTGCTTTAAAAGCTGTAACCCTAACATTCACCAGAGCTTTCTCTTTGTTTTTTTTTTTTCTTTTTAAAGAGTTTATTTATTTGTTTGACAGACAGAGATCACAAGTAGGCAGAAAGGCAGGCAGAGAGAGAGGAAGGGAAGCAGGCTCTCCGCAAGAGCCCGATGCGGGGCTCGATCCCCGGACCCCGGGATCACGACCCAAGCGGAAGTCAGAGGCCTTAACCCACTGAGCCACCCAGGGGCCCTCAGAGCTTTTTCTTTTGAGGACAAACTATTTCCTCCCTATTTTGCAGTTGATTAAACCTTTGCATAGTCAAGGAAAAGAAGCAGATTGTTATCAAGAGATTAGGTCACTCCTCCAGCCCCTCATAAAGATGATGGGCAGGTTGATGCCTCCCACTTACCCACCTAAAAGAATAGAAAAGGACGGCACTGGGTCAGAAGTCCGAACACCTGCCTTCCTGCGTTTGGCTTTGCCGGTGTCCTCCACGCAACGCCTGGTGCATGGTGGGCACTCAGGAATCACACATGAAAGAATGAGGAGACAGCTGTGAGCCTTTGCACAACTCCTCTGAGCTCTTTGTGTCCCCCAGTTAACTTACGTGCAACAGGAGACATTTGAAACAGTTACTCTACTTGGCCTCTCCTGGTGCATCTGCCCAGCACACGCTCGATATCACAGGAGACAGATTCTCCTTCCATTCCTCCGGCCCCGCTCTAAAATTCTAGAAACAAGGGGTTCCACGTTGTGGAGAAAACACCGGCTGGTTACGCAACTACCTGAGGGACATCTCTGTCCTCTATTTTTGCATCGGCGGGGAACAGACAGAAATCTGAAAATCCGTCAGCAGTCTCAACCTGCACACACACGCCTGTGCGCACGGCCGCTATGAAGCTGGAGTAGCATATTTTGGGATGTGACATCTTCTTGTGACTTACCTCTGTGTGTTTAGGGCAGATGCTATGACACTGAACTGTCCGGACGCCCTTTTCGAAGATCCCTTCACTCCCTCTTTCAGGGAAGCTTTGATCTCTAGCATGAGTCAGGGACCCTCTCTCTGTCTTGCAACTCTCTGCCATCCCGCAGAGCATTTCACCCCAACTTTGAAGCCTGCTGGAGACAACAGGCGGGAAATGCTTTATCTGGCTGCACTGAATGTCTTCTTCTAAGTCCACCCATCCCCGCCCATGTCAGCAGAGAGGAAGTTGAGAGTGACCAGTGGCCAGATGACTATCTGCGGGGAGGCATCCCCTGGTCAGCACTGTGGGTCGCCTCCGGCTGCCATAATTTTCCTCTTCCTCTCACCCCCTTCCCCAGACCCTGTTTCAGCTCTGGTCTCTCTCCTCGCTCTGTCCTGCTGGACCTTCTCTCTCTCTCGGCCCCTCCTCGCAGCACACAGTAGGCTCCTCGTATCTGATGCGCTCTTCTGATGGATCAGAGGCCCCTGCTCAGACCCGAAGTCTGGGCAGTCCTCTACGCTCCTGATCTGAAAGTCAGATTTTGGAAAGATTCCTGGGAGGAAAGCCTTTGTTTTCACTTCCCCCTTTTTTTTTTTTTTTTAAGATTATTTATTTATTTATTGGACAGACAGAGATCACAAGTAGGCAGAGAGAGAGAGAGAGAGAGAGGAGGAAGCAGGCTCCCTGCTGAGCAGAGAGCCTGATGCGGGGCTCGATCCCAGGACCCTGGGATCATGACCTGAGCTGAAGGCAGAGGCTTAACCCACTGAGCCACCCAGGCGCCCCTGTTTTCACTTCTGTGCATCCAGCTCCCAGCCTTCCATGGAGATGCCCAGACCTGCTGGGAGAAGAGATGGGCCCGGCGGCTTCACCTGCCATGTCCTCTCCTTCTTGTCTGGTCTTTGCTGGAAGACACCATCTTGGGCCCTTTACAATGCTGGTGACTGCCTGTCAGCCGCATCCTGCACGCTGCGAACATTTGCCCCTGTGAGCCTTTACCCCCCTGCGCTGCTGTCGTTTCTCAAGGCATCTTCACCCCCGTCCGGACTGCAGATATCTTAAGGCAAGACTGAGTCTGACTCACCATTTTGTACTCAGCCCCTAGCCCGGGCACCCAGTCGGTGCTTGGCTAATGAACTGCTTTTGTGTGCTCTGTAGGTCTACACCTACACAGAGGCCCGTGGCTGTGAGAAAATGCTGCTCAGATCACACACGTTCGTGGCATGATGGCCTTCGGTTCAGACCATAGTCATGGTGGCAGCAGAAAAGAAGGGTCTCTAGCATGATGACTCAGGGGCTTCTCATGCCTGGACCTGGAAGGCTCACCCAAAGCCCTCAGGCTGCCCTGAATTTTTCTGGAGCTTTGGCCTTATACAACCCGGGGGAAGAGAAAAGCAGCATTGAAGGAAATACTTGGGCCACGTCTTGGGGCAGTCAACCTGAACCATCTCAAAAAAAGTGCTTCTCCTCTGCCGACCAGGCCATGGATGAGGTCCCCGCTGTGCTTCGGAGCCCCGGGCACGGGACAGGCTGGGGGCACGGGGCCATCCCTGGGGTCGGGGCTAACCTCCCAGAAAGCTCTCCAAGCTGCTTCATCAGGGTTTGGCTTGAACATGACAGTGACCATCTGTCCAGCCCCAGCCCAGAAGGGAGCGTTAGAAACAGCAGCATGCTGACATTCAGACTGGAGGAAGTGGGGCGCCAAAGGCCCCATGGAAAGACTTTCCCCGGATTGTCCTCACTACAGGCAGAGGTGGGAGCCGGGGACAGAGATCCTGATGGGCTCCACTGTGCTGGGCACAGCAGTACCTATGTCTATAGACCTGTTTCTAGGGGATTCAGGAGGGCCTTTGGAAACTGGCACGAGCCTTGTCCTGAAAACCATGTGGCCCCCTTTCTTAATGTCTCTGATGCTCTCTTATTACCAAAGGAGTTATCGGAGAGCTCACTGCCCTTTCTCTGGCCTGGAATTCACTGGCATTCCATGAAAATATGATGGAGACTTCAGAATTCGAAGCCAGGTTTCTGCCTTTCCAGGAAGAGGGAGCCTTGGTATCCGTACCCAGAAGAACAAGAAGCTTGCCTCCAGTGCCCTTGGCCCTTTGCTGCTCCTTGCCTCCTCTCTTCCAGGCCTGGATCTGTCCCCTGGGGCCTGGCTCTCAGCCAGTTGTCAGCTAATCCTTGCTAAGGTGTTAGGTGGCAAAGGTGCAAGGGTTATTAATCCTTGCAGGAGCTTTCCACATGAAACAAAACTTTGTTATTAAATCAAAGGGCATTAAAAAATCATCACCATAACATAAAAACCATTTCTTTATGCTCCGTATAAATTTTTACCTTTAGAAAAGAATGTCTTTACGATTACAACTTATACGGGATATTGGGGTGGGTTTTTTTTTTTTTTCCACATAGAAGTACATTTCACACATTATTAAATGTCCCATTTTCATCCTCCTAAGAATCTGAGGGTAACTTTTGCAGCATCTGCTGGTCTCACGATGATCCCCCACCCCCAACACACAAAGCCGACAGTCCTTCCTCTCTGTCTGCCTCCCCGCCAGTGAAGTGGGCCTGGGCAGGGGGCCTTTGCTTGGCTGTGACCTTGCCTCCACCTGTGCCTAGCCCCTGTCGCAGCTGAATGAGCAGGACTAGCCCCGGATTCAAAGTGAGTCCACCTGAGTCTTTCCCCCAGAAATTAATGCCAGGAAAAAAACGGTGTCTTGGGCTCTTTTTGGGTAGCTGAACCCATGACTTGTTCATTTAGGAGCTGAGAAGGGCAGAGACGACAGTGCCTCCCTGAGGCCCTGGTTTCCTAGACTCACACCTGGATCTTTTGGTTAAGCCAGGCTGGGCTCGTTCTTATCACTCTCAAGCAAGAGTCCAAAGTACTTATGGTCACGACGGCAATAGTGAGGCCATGCTGAACATCTGCGGGAGACCTCACTCACACTGACTCATTCAATCCCTTTGGTTACCTAATGGATTAGCTCAGAGATGTCGGGTAATTTTCCTAGGATAATCCACCCTAATGACTTTGGCACTGGGATTTGAACCCCAATCTGTCTGATGCTACAGTCTTTGGTCTTAACTATTGATTACCTTATGTGGGTGAGCGTGTCGTCCCAGGAATGGACGAGTAGAGGGAAGAATTCAGGAATATTCCTTTCAGGAATAAATTCCAACCAGTCTAATTTCAAGGGGGCAGAAAGAAGACATGATGAAGTGGAAGCCACCAGCTGCTCGGCCCCTTCAAATAACCCCATGTTGATGGGGCACCTCTTTGGGTCCTAGACCCCAGCCCCCATGCCTGGGCTTGGCAGCTCCTCAAGGGGACCACCCTTTCTCCAACAGCAAGGGAAGCGAGTGTTGAAGCCAGTTCCCCTCATGGATCCTCCTCAAAAAGGGAACCTTTTTGAGGGCTCTCCTCTTGCCACCCACCCATGCCTGGACCACCTTTCCTCGCTTCTAGGCAGTATCTCCAGAAGCTCTTCAAACTAGTGCTGGCCTGTCTATAAAATGTCAGTTGGCCATCGTCTACAGCCTGTCCTAATCTCGGGCATGCAGGACAAATCAAACGCCATCTCTGCTCCCCGAGAGAGCTCAGTGGCATCTGAGGCTACTCCCTAACGATACCACATGTTGGTACCAGATGAGAGACACACCAGCTGTCTGGGGGGCGCAGAGGAAGGGGTAACTAACTCCATCTGCGGAACTGGACTCTGGAAGCTGAGATTTGGTGCCAACCTAAGAAAAGCGAACTCACAAGCTTTAGTCTACTGTGGTAAATCATCTGTTGGGAACACACACTGAATTGCAAGGCTGTCTTCCCCCTCAGGGGCGCCACGATCTCAGCAACAGATCGGATGGGTTAAAAAAAACAGCAACAATCCATAAGCACTAAGGATTCCCAGGCAGTCATTCAGGGGGTGTTGCCCTCAGCCAAAAGAGAGTCTTTGAGCAAAGGCCTCACTTCATGGTTCTCCAAACAACAGCACCAGGCTTCAGAAACATCAGTCCGGCAGAAGAAAAGGATGACTTTCCACGTACTAGACGTCTTCAAAGATGGCGGCTACGAAGCACAACTACATGCAAAACCCATCTCCCTTTAGGATGGGCGCTGTGGAGCCACGCTGTAGCTGGGCCAGAGAGGCAGCTCAGGGTAGAGAAGAGAGTTTCAGGAAATTCAGACAAAATGACTCCGTTGGGAATATTTTTTAATTACAGGCAAGTGATCGGATAGGAAAAGAGTCCATGTTCCCAGTGTAAAGACTTTCCATTCCGGTATTGATCTTGCAGCAATCCGGAAAGCCGTTTTCAGGGAAACGGTCACTCTTTCCCTTTACATCATGTTCATAAATGTGCAGGCAAATTAAATGTGTCATAGATGAAAACTGCCAACCAGAGTACCACCCGGCTGTCTCCTGTGAGCCGGGTTTATGGACCCAGTGTTCTCCAGCGAGCATCGCAAATCCACATCATGTTCCCGAGGGCTAAATTTGGAGCCCTGATTTAGCTGACAGATGTTTAAAATCACATTGAGTTGGACAACTCCCTGAGGAGGACACAGCTGCAGATGTGAAAGAGAGCAAGTTATTTCCAGTTAAGGTCGGCGGGAACTCAGCTTGCGAACCTTCCGTCTCCATTGCCTTCTTCAGAGGATGGGGGAAGGAACGCTGGTGTGCTGATGCCACCCACCTTGGGCCAAACCTCAGCCTCTCCTTGAACCACTGCCAAGATAAATGCAGATGGTGCATGTTGGGCGAATTATGGGTGCCCCAGGCAGCCTTCGTTGAGTACAAAGGGGGACCGTCAACCCTCTAAAAAGTGTCACAAAGCTGCATTTTGGATCCCACTTTGCCCCTCTGGTGGCATCTTAAGCCTGCCAATGAGAATGATTTTGGAATTCTGTACTCTGAGATCGGTTACTCGGAGAGGTTGAAATTCATGCGCCGAATGAGGGACAGAGATGAAATGGTGCCATTCTCCTTCCCCTCCCTCCAAAACAATTTCGCCTTCCTTTCTTAAAAACAACAAATTTAAAATTATCCTAGAAACTTCTTAACAAAATCACATATTTTAGATTTGTTTCAAGACCCAGACTGAAACGGATTTGTTTAAAAAAAATTGTCTGTGCATTTGATGTGGGAGACTAGTGACCTTTGGTATTTTGTGTTTAAAAAAAAAAAAATGTTTGATGTCTAAAATTTCCCTACTGAGCTTGTATTGTTCCTGGTCTCCTTCCGTGATCTTTCCATCCTACATCATTCCCCACATTCAAAATCGGTTCTTTCTTTACTCAACAGAGGTTCTGTCATAGTTATGAACTCATCCTGATGGCAGCCTCAAATCAATGCAGATCACATTATGATGTCAAAACTGATGCGATGTGAATATAAGTTAAATGATTGTAAAATGATTTGAGGACAGAGCCCAGGAGACACCCTCATGCTGTCAGGGGAATAGCAGAAAGAGAGGAACAGAAGATGGGCTCTACTAGTATCAGGGAGTACTATGTGCCCAAGAACTTCACTCCCAGCTTCGGGTTCTTCTAAAGTCATCCCTACCGACCATAAAGCGTCATCGGTGGAAACTGATGGACAATTGGCTGGGGTGGCAGAGTGGGTTTGGCTTATAATTCTCATGTACTTTGTTCAACAGATGCTCTCAAGTGGGTGACAAACTGGAAGCAGAGCAGGTTCAGCCAGTGCCAATTAATCCTGGGAGCCTACTTTGTAGATGGTCAGGTTGGGAGGCCTCTCTCTTGGAGAATTCAGACATAGGATGAATAAGAAAGGCAGGACTAGACTCTGGGTCCTGTGGGAGAAATGCCGATGGGTTCCAGTGTTGAAATTTGTAAAGATCATACTTCCTGAATTCCTGGAGGAAGTACCTTTTACTACATGACTCAGCCATGGATTGTAGATAGAAATCCAATGTATGGATTCCCATAGTCTGGATGGAAGGTTATTTACTAATCCATGGCCATGGAAAACCTCAGAAGGATTGGAAAGGCGCAAGTGATTAACCTCAAAGACAGAGATCTAGAACATTTAGTTTGTTACAGCAAACACTTATTATTCTTTTACATGAAAAAATTCAATAACGTAATTGAATTGCTTGTGCATAAAGACAGTCCTCCTCCCAAAAGAAATTTCAATGGTTGAAGGGTCAGTCAGGAAACTGTAATTGATAGACAAATTCTTTCACCTCATGTCTGAGAAATCATAGTATTTCTGGGAGAATAAAATACATCAATAGATACAGGTAGCACTTTAAGAAGTTGAAAGGAAGTCTGGAGTGCAAAATGTTACTGCCTTTATTCTAGGTAAGACATAAATGGTAGTTTATAAATCTTGTTGACTGACTGTGATATTAATGGTAATTCCTGGAAGAGAGTCTTTTGTGCACACATTTTCAGAAGACTTTGGACACTGAAGATAAATGTTTAGGACTATGCACTGAGGATTCTATTTAACAAAATCTAATTTGACTTTGGGAAGGCATAGTCTTTAAAGTCCAATTTGAACCCTGACTCCAAAACTCACTGTGGGAAGATTAGTTAATTTCTCTGAGCCTCAGTGTCCTTGGCTGTCAGCAGAGAATGTAACAATGCCTTCCTCCTAGGGCTGTAGTGAGAAATATATAATATGATCAATATTCACTGTGTAACTCTGGTATGTATGGGAATCATGGCCACTCACTTCACTGGGCGATCTCTAAATGAAGGGCCATTATTAATTTAATGATCACAAATAAATATTTATTCTTTGTACCAATGAACAAACTGAGGTAATGGGGAAATGATTTACTCAAAGTTGCCAAATGAATTAAGGTGATAGTTAGGAACAAATCCCAGGCCCAAGATCTGGCCCTTAGGTCATGATAGAAACCATTGAATGAAATTCCGTAGCTGTAACTCTTACCTTAGGAGTATTTGGGGCTTACAATGTCTGGATGTCTGAAAATATAGGCTCGTTTTCTCACCAGGGACCTAGGGATCCTTGGCACAGGGATTAGGAGGAAGTGAGGAAAGAAAGTGGAGTTTCTAGTGCTTGACTACTAGTGAGCTCATATCCCTCAAGCTAAAGAACATTCTGGATGTCAGGTTCTCCTGGACATTCATCCTCTAGTTTTGGTTCATTCTACATACAAATACATTTGGTTCAATTCTAAATACAAAGGTAACAGTCAACAATACCCTCACATAATGGTTCCTTCCTACTTAGCAATGAACTACGGGGTGGAGCATACCAAATGATTTTAATCACCATCTATGAAAGGACTGATTTGGAAAAGTACCAAGGAGTTGGCTGAGAATAACAGGCTGGGAATCCCATCTGTGGGTCTCACCTTGGGACCGGTCCATAAAGTGAAGTTACCAAGACAAAGGAAAAAGGAGTTTCCAAAGATTCCCACCTCTCGTGGAGGGAGGACAATAATCCCCATTTCCAACTTGGCAGAAGCCATCACCTCAATATTTATAGGACATTAATTTTAATTTTAATCAAAGCCAGAAAAATAGGTAGTTCCACAAATGAGAAAGAAATATAATGATCCCAGGGTCCTGACGTGAGCCAGAAGTTTAAAATTTCTCTTCGCCAAATGCAACTGTGCCAAGGACTTTATCAACAAAAACTCATGGAAGGTTGTAATCCATATAACAACCATATGAAGGTAGCTATTATTTTCCCATTTTGCAGATGATAAAACTAAGACTCCAAGAAGTTAAATGATGTGGCCACGGTCATAGAACAAGGCAGAGTTTGAATTGAAACTCATTTGGCTTTGAAACCGTGCTCTTAAACACTAGCTCCTACTAACCTGTCTTCTGGAGAACACTGTATGTCTCATACATCCACAGAAGGGTCCTTGGGCTGAATTAGACAACAGTGCTTTCTTTAGCCTTAAATTTCTTTTCTTTTTAAAAATTTCTAATTAACTAATTAATTTATTTTTGAGAGACAGAGACAGAGAGAGAGGAAAAGCAAGTGGGGGAGGGCCAGAGGGAGAAGCAGACTCCCCACTGTGCAGGGAGCCCAACACAAGGCTCAATCCCAGGACCCTGGGATCATGACCTGAGTTGAAGACAGACGTTTAATTGACTGAGCCACCCAGGTGCCCAAGCCTCGAATTTCTATTCCCTTCATCCAACCTAGTTTCACTGCTTTACCAACTCATTGATACCGATGGAAAAGAGAGTTGACTTTGTTTTTTCTTTTTCAAGTAAAAATTTCTTTAAGGAAACCGGAGCAGGCCTTAAGGACATGGTGCTAAGTGAGATAAGTCAGACAAAGAAAGACAAATACTGTATGATATCAATTATGTGAAATCTAAAATGCATAAAAACGGAGTAGAAGGGTGGTTACCAGGGGCCGGGGGGGGGGGCGGAGAATAAAGAAAATGTTATTTGAGGGTATAAACTTGCAACTAGCAGGTACATAAGACCTGAAGATCTAATGCACGATGTAGCAATTGTAGACAACAGTACTATATTATAGACATCCACCTCGCTAAGAGACTGAATCTTAATTATGACTACCAAGCAAAAAACTGACAATTGTGATATGCTAGAGATGTTAGCTAACACTGCAAGGGTAATCATATTGCAATATATAAATGTGTCAAGCCAGCATGTTGTACAATGTTATATCAAATAAAAATAAATGAGATTCAATAGAAAATGAATAAAATATATAAAAAAGGGAACCACAGCAGCCAAAAACACCCGTTTCACATTGAGGGAAAGATACTACATTCACTTAGCAGAAAGTCAAAAAGAGCTCTTTTCATGGCTTTAAAAAAGCTTATTGCAAAACGAACACACCGATAACACACTCTTACTGCTTTTAGGAAAATACAAATACTTAATGGGTCATAACCTTACTGGGTTGCTGCTGAAGCAAACTCCAACAGCTAAGGTAGGATTAGGAAATGGAGAGGTCAGAGGATGTGGGAAGGAGTTAGAGGAGAACTTGCCTCTCAATGCTGCTGTAGCAAACATAAGATACCAGTGACTTAAAACAACAGAGATTTCTTTCTCACCCATCCTCTATGTCCAACACGTGGCAGCTGAGGGTGGCTGAGCCTTCACCCCCTTATGACCTTGCCTGCCCAAGACAAGTCCGCCATTGCAGGACCGCTTAGATGACTACACACACAGGTGGTAGAGATTGCTTCTGCTTAAATGTCGTTATTCAAAGCAAGACATGTAGCCACCCCGAAGAGCAAGAAATCTTGGTGAACACTGGTAATTTATGTCTACTCCTGCCACACTTTCCCTTCAGGATTATTGGAGGCATTAGATGTTCATTTTTACTGTTACCCTTGTTTCCCATACTCTTAGAGGCTAGGTGTTAGATGCTTGTAAAAACGAGCAGCATCGGTTCTCCGGCGTTCGGCAGCTCAGAGTTTGATGGAAGGAATACTGTTAAACCATGAACCGAAACACAACAGGGTAAGTGCCCAAGACTCAGCAGCTGTGCGCTGAGAAAAGAGAAGACGGATCACACCAATTCTTCCCAGATGAAGAGGGGTCTTCACCGGAAGCTTCCCTGTGAAGGTCATCTTTCTGGGTCGTGACAAATGCATGAGCTCACCTGCTGGAGGACAGGAAGGAAGCAATCCAGATGGATATGAGAGCTTGGATAAAGGCTCGGAGCCCTGAGAGTTGCTATGGACTGAGTGTTTCTTTCCCCCACCCAACATTCATATGTTGACATCAAATCCCGAGTGGGATGATGTTTGAAGGTGGGGGTCTTTGCAGGGTAATGGGGTCATGGAGGTGGAGGGAACCCTCATGAGTGGGATTAGTGCCCTGATAAGAAGAGCCCAGAGAGCTAGCTCCTCCTTTTTCCAGGACATGAAGATACAACAAGGAGCAGACAGTTTGCAACCTAGAAGAGGGTCTCACCACACCCCAACCATGCGAACACCCAGATCTCAGACTGCCAACCTCGGGAACTGTGAGAAATCAATGTTGTTTTGTTTGTTTAGAAGACACTGGGTTATGGGTTTCAGTTAGAGCAGCATGAGCTAAGACAAGAGTGCATAGTAAGTATTTTCTGGGAAATACAAAGACCGCGAGTCCATACTGAGGATCTGTGGGAGATGACGGTGGATAGGTAGGCAGAGCCCAGACTAATGGAAACCTTCTCCATCAATGTCATAGACGGGATTTGTTTTCTTATGGAAGGATTCCTGATGCTGTGCACATGGCCTATCTTAGCCACAGAACAGCGTGGTGCGGTGGAAAGTTCCCTATCCATCTGTGTTCGATTAGTTTGTTAAATGAATGAAACTCATTAGCTCTGTGACCTTTGGTATTGAGGGTGCCGCTACTGTCATGGGTAAATGAAGGGTTGAACCAGGTAAATTTTGAAATTCTTTCAAACATTGAATTCAAGGAACATGACTCAGAGACACACTCTCCAGGATGCCTCATCCTGAGGAAAAAGACTGCCAAGCTAGTTTGACCAGATCATTTAATACACACACACACACACACACACACACACACACACCCCCCAACCCCCTGCCCCATTTCCTCAAATACCATTCCTGGCACCCACAATTTGATAATAACTACAAAAGCATAATACTTATGCAAAGTATTTGAACCGAGGCATTCTCCAACTTATCCTTTCGGCTTCAAAATTTGCAGTCCAGAGAGAAAAATGTATTTTCTATCTTTAAATCACACATTGTCCAGGTCTTTTAAATCTCAGAATTGATTATTTGACTTGAAATACGCTTTTGCTCTTGCACTATTCACAGGTGCCAAGAAGGGATTCTGAGCTAGGTATTGAGTCTGTGACTTCCAGAAGGTCTAGCCTTGATACTTGCTGTTTTATCAGGACATTGTGGGGTGCCTGGGGGGAGGGGCTTGGTCTGTGAGGCCCAACTCTTGATTTCGGTTCAGGTCATGATCTCGAGGTCATGGGATTAAGCCCCGCATAGACCTCCGCACTCAGCCGGGAGTGTGTTTGAGATTCTCTCTCTCCCTCTGCCCCTGCCCCTGCTCGGGCTCTCTCTCTCTCTCACTCTCTTTCAAACAAACAAACAAACAAACAAATAAATAAATAAAATATTTTTAAAAAGGCATTGTAATTATTATACTTTATTCTGGACTACGTGAAGTTTCTTCGTGTTAAAGTTTGATTTACCAGGCTGCTCGAAGCCCTGTGGTGCGGTGGTTAAGATTGCACATTTCAGAGACAAACTGTTTAATCTCCCAGGGCCCAGGGCCCTCAGCTGAGAAGTGGCAACCGTACAAGGTTTTTTATGAGGCAATGAGAGCAAAGCTCAGAGCAGTGCCGGGCACACGTAGGATTGTTAGCTATAGATATAGTAATTATCAAGAAGTTGGTAGTGAGAGGCACCACCAGAGATGCAGAGATGACACAAAGAGAATTGGAGTTGGAGCAGGTGGTGGGATGAGTCAGAGGCAGAAAAATCAGGTGGAGGTGGGAAGGGGGGGGGGTCTCTGAGTGCCTAGAACAATGTTATTCTTCAAAGACAATTCGAAAATCATAAAAGCCCGGTTTTCCTATATTTGGATTTGAAGAAGGGTTATTCTTCTTCCTATCAATACTGTTGGCAATAATAGTGTCACAGTCAGAAATGGATTTAGTGATGAGTTAACGAAACTTAACCTTCAGGCTTCCTCACTTGTGAGGACCCCTTCTAGATTTATTTTCATTTTAATGAGGGCTGCCCCTCCCAGTATATAAGCTTCTGGCCCCCCAAAACTGGATCTGTCCTGATCACAGAGATTGGGCAACGGGAAGGTGTGGGTAGGGCACCTGCTTGGAGGTCAGAACAGTGGTTGCTGCCTGGATAGGTTTAAGCAAATTACTTTAGCACCTGAGAACCGGGTGTCCTCATCTTTCCAAGGAGGATTATGAAAATGCCTTCTAGATAGGGCTGTTCCTCTTCGAAGATGAGATCATGTAGAACAGCACAGTAAGTATCAGTCATTATAACTGGTTTATCGTTCCCTTTGGGGCATGTGGAGGGTCTGGGTGTGCTCACTGGTGATCTGAGTAGGATTTGTCAGCCCTCCCTGTTGGACTAGCATGGTGCATCACTTTCCTTTGAATCCCTTTTCTGTCCTTTTCCCAGCATCCGGCAGCTCGTGGTAGAGACTTTCACCTAGTAAACATCATGAAGACGGTAGACATGGTGGTCATAGCTATAGGCCACTCTCCTGGCAGAAGACAGGCTGGTAAAATTTGGTTTGGGTAGACAAACTCTGAATGCTTGTTGACCAGGCTGAAGACTGAGTCAGGAAGACCCTCGGAGAGGCAGGCAGAGCCCCCTCCCAGGAAAGCTCACTCTCTCTGATGACAATGATCCGCTTCTCCACAAGAACCCCTGAGAAGGTGAATACTGGATCTGTAGCAGATCTGTGCAGAAAGCCCTATGAAGAAAGAACCTCAGGGCATGGAAAAGCTCTCTTCAAGCTTGTGTTCTTCGGGGCTTTGGACCTCAGATGGTAATGTCTGGGTCATTGAGGAGGGCTGCTCCCAAAATAACTCCCCTGATTTCGGGCCAAAACAGAGGACTTTTCTCCGTCTACGATTAATGCAGCATGTTGGGTGCCCAGCCATCCCAGAATACTTTGCACTCTTGGCATTTCCAGGTCCATTCCTTTAAAAAGTGGTCAGCCAGGCCAAGAGCCCCAAAGCTGGGAGTGAGGTTTGGTCTCCCAGACAGAAAGATTAGATTCTGGTCTTATTATGATTTTATCATGTCACATTTCAGACCCTAATTTCCAAGGCAATCTTCTTTCTTTTAAACACACACACACAGTGTATGACGAATGACTTCCACTTTAAAAATACAACGCCATGTGTGGCCACTAGAAGCTGCTCCGGAAAGGTAGCTGGCTAGTGGCCAGGTGCTGAGCTGAGCAGACCGGGGGCCCGAGAGCTGGACCACTTCTGCCCAAGCCATTTCTTCCTCCCATTTTGATCTTTGCCCCGGCGCTCAGCCAGCCTGACATCATCTCAAGGTTGTGCTCTCTGGCTCTTCCTGTCCCATTCTCCTCTCCTTTCGCAGATGTTGGACCAGCTCCCCATGCCTACATCTGCTCCCCACACTTTATCATTCACAGGCATTTCCTTTCTGCATCTAATCTCATCTCAGTGTCTGCTTTCTGGAACGCCACACTGATGCACCACAAATTCTATTTTTAATGACTTACAAATCTCAGAGTGAAGACCCTGGTGGTTAGGCTGATATTTGAGGATATGTGGCTGCAAACCCAAGTAGCCCCATAGAAGCAATGCTATGTTGGGTGAAGTGGTTGGGTTCCTGGAGGAAATACTGGTAATATCCACTCTAAACCTTACTGGGAAGGGAACCCACAAACTGAAGGAATGTGCCCAATATGGCCAGACCTTCACATTTTGGGTTTGAGTACCTTTTGAAAAAGATGACCATTGATGGAAAGGGGGGCATGAGAAGAAGGGGGGAAGAGAAGGGAAGTAGAGAATCTGGATATGGAGACTGGGAAGGGTAGACATGATCCAGTATCCTTGCAAGGGGCTCAAGATCACACTTGGAAAAGATGGCTGGCCATTCTCAGAGAAACTTAGAATTTTGTTTTTAAGTTTTTAAAAAAATTTTATTTGTTTATTTTCAAGAGAGTGAGAGCACAAGAAGGGGGAGGGGCTAAGGGAGAGGGAGAAGTGGACTATCCACTGAGCAGGGAGCCCCACATGGGGCTCGATCCCAGGACCCTGGGGTCATGACCTGAGCTGAAGGCAGTTGCTCAACCGACTGAGCCACCCAGGGGCTCCAAGAGAAACTTGGATCTTAAATACCTCGGGAAGGAAATAAAATTCTAGGGGCTTATACTCATAGGGAGAAACTCCTGGTGTAAGATTTCTCATACCATGAATGGGTGGCAGTGGGATGCTCTGGGGATAGCACCATGTTTTGTTAAGTGCTTTTCATAGACTTTGGAATTTTATTTTCATTTTTCTAGTAAAGCAACACTAATGATATCGCTTTGCATATCTGCCACCAGTTCTGGAGTGGATTATTTCAATAGCTAACTTTAGCCTTGAGGGTCTCTCAGTGGTAGACTTTTGTTTGGCCCCTGATGGGACCATCCTTTGTCGGGCAGGACTGTTCTGCACCTTCCAGGCCATCCAATGTCCCTGGCCCGTGTCCACTAAATTCCAGGTGCGCCCCACCTACTAGTCATTGTGACAACTGGAAAACATTCCTTGTATTTCCAAATGCCCTCCCCTGGTTCAGGAATGTGGTACGACGTCTGGTTGAAAAAAAAAAGCAATTGCCACTAAGCGGATAAAGTCATAATGGGACATGGGGTGGGGAGAGGGTTGACTCCATGGTTCCCACATGTTCTCTCTCTCTCTCTTTCACTGGAATAAAAGTTCCTGAAGGACAAGGACAACAATATGTCACTTTTGTCCCTTGCGCTCACATGGCGCCTACCACCTAATGGCCGGTTGTAGCTATGGGACCAGGCACGCTGGAGTTTAAATTCCATCTTGGACACTCACAAGCTATTGTGACATTAGTCACTTCCGTTTTCTTCTCTGTAAAATGGAGATGAGAGTACCAACGAGGGGCGCCTGGGTGACTCAGTTGGTTAAGTGTTGGCTCAGGTAGTGATCTCGCGGTCATGGGATTGAGCCCCAGGTCTGGTTCTGCACTCAGCAGGGAGTCTGCTTCAGATTCTCTCTCCCTCTGCCCCTCCCCTGTTCATGCAGGCTCACTCGCTCTCTCTAAAATAAATAAATAAAATTTAAAAATCTAAAAAAAAAAACTATCAATGAAATGATGTGTGTAAAGCTATAGGTATAGTGCCGGGGGAAAAAAGTCTTTGATGAATAGGATTTACTACTTCTACCACTAGTACTATTACTACAGTGTTGTTAGTGGCCTAAACCTATAGAAATCAGAAGCAGCAAACATTCTTTCTTTCCAGGAAGAGCTCCACTATCATTGCATAAATTGGAACTCATTCTGTTACAAGTGACTTAAATAAACCGAGTTGGGCTGGCGTAAGCCAAACAAGAATTTATGGATTCACATAATTTAAAAGGCCAGGGCAGGATTCAGAGCGCAAGTGAGGGCTCTGGGTCAGAACTGATCTGCTTGTCCTGGCTCCACCTTCCACTGTGTTGGCTTCATTCTCCCCCTTCCCTCGGGGGTCCAGGCAGCTCTACACTTGTCCTACATGGCAGCCCCAGGGGGCTGATCTTCTCAAGTTGAAGTCCACTGGGAAACTCCTGCAAGGCCCTGAGCCTCAATCTGATAGAGTTCGTTCATTTCATGGGTATTCAACCCCAACTTGGCCACGTGAGCGGCCAAGCCCAGGGGAAGCACCCCTTTGCTCTGGTTCAGGAGCACGTGGCCCACGCCGGACGACGCGGACTCAGGATAGGAAAAGCAAGGGCACCCAGGTGAAGTCTTTGGAAGGAGAGACAGTGGATATCAGGGAGATAACTGACAAATGTCCACTAGACTCAAAGAGTCGTTGGAGTTTGTGATTAGTGAAATTCAGGAAGGAAATTCTTTGGAGAGAAAGCAATATAATGCAAACTCCGGGTAAATCAAATACCTCAGTCTTGTTGGGCCCCTTGGAAAAAATATTTGGTAACTGTGAGATTGAATAAAATGTTTTCATGCACAAGATTCTATTTTGGCATTCACAAGGGATGGGTATGAATTGACAGTTCTCTGAATAAAAGAGTATTCACAATGGGACCCCCAAGACGGGATTCTGTATACGTACCTAGGATTAGGGTACAGAACTAAGGTTCTGTGCATGAAAGCATTTTATTTTATTTTATTTTTTTCCCCTTTCACCATTTCCTATTTTTTTTCACTGCTTGTTGGACGTTGTGGCAGAAAACCAAAGCCATGGTGACATTAGCCAGGTCTGGGTTGTCGTTCTCACTCACCATCAAACCAGGGCCTGCCTGGCCTAGCTTGCTCCTGGAAGGTGTGTGTGCTGAAACAGGGGCCTCAGGGTTTGCTGGGTCGGATACACTATGTGGACGACTGCCCCGTGATGGGCCAACGATGGAAGGCACAAATGTCTGTGCAGCGTTTGCACAGGTCACACATTTCCAGAACCAGGCTGGGAGGACCCGAGAATTCTCAGTTTAAATTGCACCATGAAGGGCCCTGGGAGGAACCCAGGGAAAGCCTGTTTCTCCCTAAAGAGCTGCTTCTCCTGTAACTGGTTAACTTATTTACACGACAACAGAAATTGAGTAAGGTCCTATGACTAAAGCAGACGTTGACATCCTCATCAGAATCCTTCCTATTTCTGGTGAAGGACTGAGAAGAGGCCCCTAAGCCAGCTGAGGACAGAAGCCCTTCCAAACTCTGAGGCCATTTTTAGATTCTGGGACAGAGATGACATCTTTGACAAGAGGAGAGACGAGTCCAACAGACAGTGACGTCTGTTTCTACATACACAATCTCTATCAATTGGCCTTTGTACTCTTCCGTGAGTTTTCCACTGAGAGATGCCAATTAGACATGACTGACCTCCACCGCCATTACCCCCCGCGCCCCGTTGTCAGGATCTCCTTATCTCCTTTCTATCCAACTGAGGGTCAGATCTTGTCTTCTGGCTTGTCTCCACACCTTTGCTCTGAGGTCTTAGCTGGCTTTGCCTCAGTCTTCAGGTCAGACACCCCAAGGACAATTTAGAGATCAAGCCTCGCTTGTCAGACACTGGTTTCCTTTAGCCTCTTTTGCTGTCTTGTGCCTCAGGGGCTCTGAGGAAGCTGGATGTGGGGGAGCACGAGTCTCCTTTGTGAGCTGTGACACTGTCTTGAGAGTGGAACCCAGGCATTGACCTGGTCCATGTTCCCCCAACCATGTGTCTTATTCTACAGGATGAGGAAGCCCTTGGGACGTCCTGTCAGGTCATTTTCTGCTAGTGAGTGACCACAGTTTTCAAATACTAATTAATGTCTCATCACTGGACAGAGGGTAGGTGCCATCCCAACTCTCAGGCAAACCCCTTTCCAGATAACCCCAGTGGAGCCCACAGGAATGAGTTCATTTCCCAGAAGGGTTTCTTTACCTAAACAGTAACTCCTTGTTTGGGGGGAATAAAGCGAGAAATGCCTTTGGAGTGTCTCTCCTCAAGCTTCTAGAAAGCCAGGCTTCTGCATGCTGAGGGGGCTTCCAAGCTGTTCATACACGAGTTGCTCTGGGCAGGCTAGAGGCCTGTTTGATAGTCTGAGGTCTGGCAAAGATTTAGCTCGAAGAGGTCACCAAGAGGTCATGGTCTCCATGATTTCCTCTGTTATTTATCTCCGGCTTGTGGTATTGGAGGCTGCCTTTGATAGAAGGCCTTTCTACCACAACGGCAGTGAATCAAGCATTTCAGGGCTTTGGTTTGAGGTGAAGGGTTGGCTTCTAGCGCCGTGAGGTGTCACTGAGTAAATCTGAGAGTGTCTCATTCTGTCCTCCTCTGGCGAGCAACTTCATTTCTGGGGCTTCACCGGCGACGTTTCCCAGGCCCGGCTCAGGAGAGGAAGCGTCTTGGTGAAGTTGGCAGTTTTTCTTTGAGTAATTTCATTCTCGGTTCCTTGGGAGATGCTTCTTTCGCCGTGAGAGGGAGAAGAGAGCCTTTCTCAGGCCTGCAGGGAGCATCTCTGCCCTCTGGACAGTTCGAGACTCCCCAGCCTGGCCACTGATGCCACCTGGGCTCTGGATTTCTCTTCTCAGCATCAACAGAACTTCCAGGTGGCTCACAAGCCAGCCACAGGGACATCCCTGCTCTGGAAAGCTCAGCAGCCTCTCGGGTCCCCAGAGCACCGGGAGGATTTTCTCAGATCCTGTCATGTGTCCTGGTGTGTGCCCCGTCCTGTTCCATGCTGATTTCAGACACCTGTTCTCGCCCATCTGGGGCAGAAAAGCAGGGCTTGCATAGGATTTCGATCTGACGCGAGGGGCCTGAATCAAATACCCAGCACTTTGGCCCTGAAAATTGGTTGCATTACTGTTCTTGTTCCCTCAAACAGAGACATCCGGGCCCTTTCTGTGAGACTTGCCCCCCTCTGCCACCGAATGTGGACCGAGACAGTGTGCTGGGCTGTGCCCTGTCTATCCGAGGAAGGAATGGGCCACGTGCAGCCACCACTGCCATCTGTGGGAGAGGACAGCTCTGGGCACCGCCAGAAGGGCAGTGCATAAGGACAGGGAGGCACCCAGTAAGGCAAGTCCCCAGAACATCTTGTCCCTTCTCATGGCAGTCGACCTGCCCGGCCACCCTGTCCCTCCAAGTCTGGACACATGCAGAACCGTTGGGCTAAACCGGACCAGAGAACAAGGGTGTATTTCACAGGCCGTATTTCATGGCTCTGTTTTTCTAGATGAAACCCAGCTCGCATAGTGACCCCGGGCGCCGAAGCCAATGTATTACGAAATTATGGCCACTCTTCACCGTGTGTCAGCATTCTCGATCTTTTCTTTCTGGTATTTAAAAAAAAAAAAAAACAAAAAAACAAAAAAACAAAAAAATACTTCTTGGCTCGCTAAATTGAGATTACAAACCATGTCTGAGTCACAGCCCATATTTTGAAAAGCAACACGGTACTGGTACATAAAGCAGCATCCAGGAAACTTATGTGATCTAGGTCCCAGGGCCCTTCTCTTGAGAATTCTAGTTCAGCCTCAGGGCCCCAGGGCTGCATTTTATGCTCGCCTCACTCGAATTGGACCATGCTGAGGGCAGGAAATTTTGATCCCTGATCTACCCCCACGTGTTTTGAATGGAGGCCCCTTTGGTGGATGTTGGTTGAATAAATGAACCAATGGAAAAACAGTGATTTAGACTTGTGCCCCAGCGATTACTGCTGTGTCTGGCATGCTTTTTAATTCTTTCTTTTTTTTTTGGTGGGGTCACATTTTACTTGAATATAGTTTCAAGCTTATAGAAATAAAGAACCCCATTTATTTATCTTTCACCTAAATTTCTAGTTTAGTCTCTTTTGCATATTCTCGATCTCCTTTCTATCCATCCGTTTAGATATCTATCATCTATCAATTATCTATCATCTGTCTATCAATGATCTATTTATCTATGTGTCTATCACCTATCTATCAGCCTTAACTAATATTTTTTTTTCTTTTGAACCATCTAAGAGTTCATTGTAGACAAAATGACCCTTTACCGCTCAAGAAACGAAATCTTGCCATTTGCAAAGACATGGATGGAACTAGAGGCTATTATGCTAAACGGAGTAAGTCCATTAGAGAAAGACAATTATCATATGATCTCACTGATGGGAGGAATTTGAGAAACAAGACAGAGGATCAAGGGGGAAGGGAGGGAAAAATGAAATAAGATGAAACCAGAGAGGGAGACAAATCATGGAAGACTCTTCATCTCAGGAAACAAACTGAGGGTTGCTGGAGGGGTGGGAGTGGGAGGGATAGGGTGACTGGGGGATGGACACTGGGGAGGGTATGTGCTATGGTTGAGTTCTATGAATTGTGTAAGACTGCTAAACATAGACCTGTACCCCTGAAGCAAATAATACATTAGATGTTAGTAAAAAACAAATACTCAGTATGTATTTTCTAAGAATGCAAACATTCCCTCCTGCAAGTTACAGTGTGAGGCCCCCCAGACCAGAGGCTAACTGCCAGCTAACTAAACAGTGGGCAAGGCTAATCTCCAAGTGACTCCGTCCTCTCTCCCAGCCTCATCCAGCACACTTCCCCTTGGATCTGTATTACTGTCTCAGATTTTATAACGCAAATAATCAGATGGTCTCTAGTCTCAGCATTTGCCTTGAGATCCCATATGGAAGCAAGCTTAAGTCTTCTAATCCGGGGATTCCCAAGGCCAGAAATTATCTGCCTGCTGCCTCTGAAGGTGCTGGGGAAATTCAAATCAAATGCAAATGTCCAGACCTCAGGCCCAGAGCTTCGGTTCGCGTAGATGGAGGTCTGTGCCCCTCCCCTAGATGGCCCCCGTCAGCCAGGCCTGGCAAGCACAGTTCTCATGGTCCCAACTGGTGGTCACCCAGCCTCTGCAGGGGCGGTTCCCGGGGTGGTAGACAGAAGCCCCCAGAGACCTGCTCCATGCTGGGAATTTCTGCTTGTTGCAAGTGCTTTCCTGATACTCCTCCCTTCACTTGCTCTCCCGCTGCTCCTGGTCCTGGTTCTGCCCTTCGAAGCACCTTAAAGCAAGGTCAACTGGCTGCCTGGCTGGCTCATCGTAAAGCCATGGAAAAAATATAAAATAGAGAAAAAAAGCGAAAGTATAAAAATCACTCAAAATCCCACCGCCACGAACACCTTGTTAAGATTTCAGTATAGTTCCTTTGGTCTTCATACATGTCTACACGTAAAGGTACATTCTACACACCGTGTGTTTTAAGAGAATCAAGATCATAATATGTTGGTCTGAATGTTATGTATTTTGGGTTTCTTCTCTTAACAATACATCATAAGAATTATTCCAGATAGGCAAACTTTTCAAGTGACTGCATTTCACGTCTCTGTTTTGATCTGTTGGAATTTATTCAAACATATGTTTGTGTTGACTTAGGTTGTTTCCAGTTTTTCCGCTATGAAAACTAATGCCGGAAATGCACATATCGCAAATAAGTCATTGTCTGCATCCTTGATGATTCCTTTGAGCCAGATTCTCAGAAGTGTGATGACTGAGTCAAAAAACATGCTTAAGAAACCACATTGGATACACACTGTCAGCTGTGAACATTTTAACTCCTGTCCCTTTTGATCGCTTTTTAGAATTTAGTAATTTTTTAAAAGATGCCACTTTGCATTTCACCATGGTCTTTAACCCGCATGCTTTTGTTTACTCATGAAGCAGAACGAGATTGTGTGTAAATATATATACATATATATATATATATATGTACATATATATATGTAAGTGTGCACTATTTATACATACTTGTATATAAAGTATATATTTACACTCACGTACGCATGTATACACACATCCATACCCATGTGTATATATTCTGATTACTTAGGCAAAACATGTTTATATATACTGCTTTGTGTGGGTATTTTGTTCCTCTTTTTTGGCCGTTTCTGTTAAATCGGATGTTAAGTGGGAAAGAAATATAGTGAGACAGGGGGCCTCACTCTCATACATTTGTAAATGGCCTTCTCCCCCTTTTGTAAGAAATAAATTTCTTCTTCTTTCCTTTTTTAAAAATCGTGATAAAATATACACAACATACAAGTTACCATGTTTAAGTGCTCAGTTCTGTGGCATTAAGTACACTGATGTTGTTCTATAACCATCACATCACTAACCTGTAATTTTTCATCCTCCCTAACTAAAGCTCTGCATACGCTAAACGCTAGCCCCCCATTCCTTCCTCCCCGCCAGCGCCCAGCAACCACCATCTGTCTGTATCTATGAATTGGACTCCTCTAGATACCTCTTCTAAGCGATATCCGACGTACTTCATGATTGGCTTCTTTCACTCAGTATAAGATCTTCACGTTTTCATCCAGGGGGTAACTTGGGTCAGCATTTCCTTCCCTGCTGAGGTGCCATGATTTTCCATGGTATGCAGACACGGTGTGTTTATGCCTTCATCCATCATGGAAGGAAGGTTCTTCTACCTTTTGGCTCTTGTGAATCAGGCAACCATGAACTTGGCTGTACACACACTTATTTCAGTCCCCGCTTTCTCTCCTTCAGCGTATATGCCCAGAAGAAGGATTGCTGGGCCGTGTGGTAATTCTATGTTTCAGGTTTTGAGGACCCACTATGCCGTGTCCCACCATGGCTGTCCCATACTACCTACGCTCCCACCGGCAGTGCACAAGGGTTCCAATTTCTCCGCATCCTCACCAGTATGTGTTACTTTCTGGTATGTTTTGCCTTTGTTTGTTTGTTTGTTTGTTTGTTTGTTGCTAGTAGCCATCTAGTGGATGTCAGGTGGTATCTCATGGTGGTTATTTGCTTTTTCAATCAAATAAAATATGACAGCTTGCCCTGATTTCCAGCAGCTGGAGGGGAAAGTCCATCTGTCATTTGGTGGGTGTGGGAGGGGCTTTGCAGACACTGCTCTCCCCACTTCTAGAATCACGCCAGCCCTTGGTGCTAGGAAATTAGAGGAATGGTCTCTAACCCAACACCACCACAATGACCTGACAGCAACCTGTCTACACTCAGGGGCTCTTGCTTCCTGGGAAACTGTAGACCGAGTGGTCAGGGTTCTGGCTCTACAGATGGTCTGGCCACCTCCTTAAGGGTCTGCCACTAAGGAGGTTTTCCAGTTCCATCCCCGTCCCAACATGGACCCACCTTCTTTACTCATGAGAACCCTTCAATGAACTGGCTTTAAGGTACTCTGCATAATATTTCTCTTTTATTAATTTTCAAATTATTGATTATTTAAAACAGGGAGAGGACAGAAAAAATGCATCATATTCCCTTGAACTCACAACTCAGTTTTAATACATGTTAACATTATGCCTTGTAAAAACGCTTATGTAAGCACGAAAGGGACACGTGCAAACGTATGGTTGCAATAGTAAAAATTTAAAACAAATCAATGTCCATCAGTGGGGAAATGGACAAATGAAGTCACAGATTCATTAAATGGAAGAGTGTACATTAATGAATATGGATGAACCAGATCTAAGCATATTAACATGGAAAAATATTAAATACAGAACGGGGGAAGTTCTAAATAACATAAACAATATACTGTAATTAAAAAGCTAAGAGAACACGACCATATTTTTATGAAAACATAAAGTCAAAGTATAAATATATAGGAGTAATAAACAATTTTAAAAACCATATAAGTAATAAAAAATAAATTAATAAAAATTTTAAAATATGGGAGTAGTCTCCTTGTGAGGGAAGGGAGAGACTAAGAGGGAACAGATAGGACTTTTAGCTGTATAATTTATAATGCTTAAAAAAAAAAGAAAGAAAATGTCAAAATTTTAAACTTTTTTTTCCCAAAGACTTTTTATTTATTCCTTCGAGACAGAGAGAGAGAGCATGAGTAGGGGAGAGGGGCAGAGGGAGAGAGGCAGAGGGAGAGGGAGAAGCAAACTCCCCATTGAGCAGATAATACACTTCTACTATAAATCATTTTAAAGTAATGTTTTAATAATTGATCTGTAAACTTAGCTTTTTCTTTCTGAGAGTTTTAAATATTTATCTACATTTTCCTCTATTTTTTTTAAGGGGGAGTGCATATTGTTTATATTTACCCATTTAATCCATCTGGAAATTATCATAATGCATGGTATAAGGATAGAATCATATCTGATTTCTTTTTTCCCTCCCTCCCTTCCTTCCTTCCTACCTGCCAAAGAGCTAGCCAAATTTCCTAAATCGTTTGTTAAATAATTTGTTCTTTCTCGTTGCTTTTGAATGCTCCTTTTATCACACTGAGTGCTTTTACAGCCATTATTTTCATTGATTTGTGTTAATTCTAGAATGAATGGTAAACTTCTTTATTTATCTAATTTTATAATATGTCGTAATAGCCGATAAGTCCCATGTTTATTACCTTCTTGCTCATAAACTATTAGCCATTTTTACCCGTTAATTTCTTGATGAACTTTAGAATTTTTTTGTGTGTTAACAATGTCCATTGTGATTATGTTTAATTCACAAATTAATTAGAGGAAAATGAAAAAACTAATAATATTTACTATTCCCCTTTATGGACATGGTATATCTTCCTCCTTATTCAAATTTTTAAAAAATATCATTCAGCAAAATTTCAAAAACATTTCCCTTTATAAATTCTGGATATATCTTCTCAGATATATTCCTTTGTATTCTATGTTTTTTGTTAATAAAAATATATAAAGATATATTTACATTGATTATTATACCATCTAGGAAAACTATTGGTCTTTGAATATTTGTAATTCAGCCTTTCTAGCTACTTCTCATTAATTCCAGAAATTAGTTCACCTGAGTCTTCTAGGAGTGTAATCATATTAATGGCAATCGTAACTATTTTGTCTTTTTTTTTTTTAAAGATTTTATTTATTTATGAGACAGAGAGAGAGTATGCAAACAGGGGGAGGAGCAAAAGGAGAGGGACAAGCAGACTCTATGCTGGGCCCTGAGCCCAAAGTGAGGCTCCATCTCAGGACCCTGAGATCAAGACCTGAGGCGAAACCAAGAGTCAGAAGCTTAACACACTGAGCACGCCCCCGCATTTTGTCTCTCTTTCCCTGTGTTCATATTGTTTAAAATACGTTCTATGTTTTAAGGCATTCCCTAGAAATTTGAAAACATTGATGTGAGGACTTCTTCCCAATTTAATGTGGATGGTTCCAGCGATTTGTTCTTTTTTTTCTATGAGATGTATATATATATTTTTTTGCATTAAAATTTTTTTTTTATTTTCAGTGTTCCAGATTTCATTGTTTGTGCACCACACCCAGTGCTCCATGCAATATGCGCCCTCCACAATACCCACCACCAGACAGTGATTTGTTCTTTTTTTTTTTTTTTTATAATTTTATTTTTTATAAACATATATATATATATATTTTTCCCCCAGGGGTACAGGTCTGTGAATCTCCACGTTTACAAACTTCACAGCACTCACCATAGCACATACCCTACCCAATGTCCATAACCCCCCCCAACCCCCCTCTGCCCAGCAACCCTCAGTTTGTTTTGTGAGATTAAGAGTCACTTATGGTTTGTCTCCCTCCCAATCCCAACTTGTTTCATTTACCCTTCTCCTACCACATTAACCCCCCATGTTGCATCTCCTCTCCCTCATATCAGGGAGATCATATGATAGTTGTCTTTCTCCGATTGACTTATTTCGCTAAGCATGATACCCTCTGGTTCCATCCATGTTGTTGCAAATGGCAAGATTTCATTTCTTTTGATGGCTGCATAGTATTCCATTGTATATATATACCACATCTTCTTTATCCATTCGTCTGTTGATGGACATCTAGGTTCTTTCCATGTGATTTGTTCTTAATTGCGATGTTTGTTATGGTTTTAGAATAACCTATCCCTCTAAGGGGGCCCCCTTTTCTGAGTTTACCATAAGCCTTTACCAGTAATCTATGTTCCTTTTATGACATAATTTTCAGCATTTATTGAAATAATCTTTATTTTTATTTTTGCAACTAGGAACACAGATTTTTTTTAATTTTGTATTATTTTTTCATTTTATTTATTTATTTATTATTATTTATTTTATTATTTTTTGTTTTTATTATTTCAACACAGATTATCGAATGAATGGATTTCCTAATTATAAGCACATTCTCTTAGATCTTTCTTAGAACTTACTTTTCTCAAATGAGTGACACTTGCTGATTTTTTTTCTCCACCGTGGTCTTGGTACCACTGACATTTTGTTTTCTGACAACCTTCTGGTTTGCAGCAAATAGTCTGTTTTCCAAAGGGTAAATAAACATGGCCTATTGTAATGGTTAAAACAGTGTGAGTTTGAGGTTGTGACCCTCGGATAGAAGTGAGTGCTATACTAGGTCTAACTCTTGTCACCTTTAAATCAATTCTAATAAAAGAAGACCAAGAGAGTGAAAATATAAGCCAATAAGCCTTCATTGCCTATTGTTGGTAGGACATAAACCATTGAGCAGAATTCGCTGCCATGTGAGCTGTACTGTTTGCGTGGGGAAAACATCGCCTCCCCCACTCTGGCATGCAGTATGCTCACACAAACACACCAACCCAGAAGAAATGGGCCCTGGTGCATGCTGTCTTTCTAGAAGCTTCTCTTGGCTTTTTTAGAATGTAGTACTCATTGTCATTTAGATGGTTCCTTCTTTTAATCATTGAATTATTCAACAAAAATTTATTTACTCTATGACCTATTGTGTGCTAGGTTTTGGGGAAACACGTTAGATAATTTAGACAGGATCCCTGTCTTTATAGAACTTGCTTACACAGCCATAAGACTCAAGGTTTTTTCATTCTCATTTTTTGTAACTTGTCAGAATTTAGAAATTGTTTCCCATTTCTTTTGCTACATGTTTTAGGTGCATAATATGGCTTTCTAAGGGCTGGTGGTCTGAATGTTCTCGAATTAGTATTCAGTATGTGCCAGGCAAAATCCTGGATACTGGGGATTCCATAGTGAAGGAGAAAGACAAAATTCTCTGCCGCATGGAGCTTGCTATATTATAGTGAAACCCCAATTCCAGAGCTTTGCAAGATTTATTCAACTTCAATATGCTATGTATACCATACGCCACAACATGCTATGTATAGGCACTAAAAAAAAAAAAAAGAAAGAAAAGAAAAGGAAAGGAAAGAAAAGAAAAAATGAAGCAACCATTCTGAAAAGGCAGCAATGCAGAAGTTGGTGCGGAAAAGGAATTTCTGGTTCATAATTATTTAAATTGGGATTCACATAACCTCCCTCTCCAGGTAATCCAATTATCTGTAGTTCTAATGAATTCATATATATATATATATATTTATATATATATATATCTTCAGCTTTTCAGGTAGGATAGCACAAAACAGACACAGCAGGCTCCTGTAGTCTGGCATATTACTTTGCTTGAATTTTTGGCTTCGTAGGCAGAAAACTTTAAATAGTAGGCAAAATGATGAGAAGTGAAGCCCAAGTGTTTATTAGGCAGTTTCCAATGGCAGAGCAGCGCTCCCACATCTTCCCACCCTCCAAATCAGGACTTGCCAAAAACTAGCAGGCAGCACGAAGGAGGAACTTTCTGAGATAGCCTCTCACCTCTGAAGAGGAATGAAGGAGGGGGAGTGGAGAGAAGGTACTGTTGTGATTATCTCCTCTATTGTGGATAAGGCTGGTGCATTTTTGTTCTGTGGGATCATTCTGTATCAGCAACATTTCCCTTTGGTACTTACTAAAATTAGAATAAGAAATGTTAATTAGTTGATTTCATTTATCCGCTGGATCAACAGATTTTTGCTGTGTACTTCCTATATGTCAGGCCCTGCTTTTGTGGGTCTTGTGGTTTGGGTGGCAAGCCGATGACGAGTGAGGAAGTACACACGGGACTGGTATCACAAGGTGGGGGAAGATTCGATCGGCTCACGGGACATGGGGTGCTGGGTATGTTAATGAGCACGGCAATAAGCTGCAAGCGCATTTTTTCATTCATTCACTCAAGAGTCAACAAGAATTTCTGATCACAAATGACTCTGCGGCCAGACTTACGGTGGCACCTGAAGACAGTCCCTGGAGAATTTCACAAACATTGACCCGGTTTCCTAGCTGGGGTCTAACCGACTGAGCCTCCCAGGCACCCCATCTAACTGAGGGTTAGGTTAATTTAGATTAACCACCAATGCAGTAGTAGTTATGAGAAAGGATTATTTTCTCTTCCTTTTTTTTTTTTTTTAAAGATTTTTATTTATTTATTTGAGAGAGAAAGTGAGAGAGACCACAGAGGCAGAGGGAGAAGCAGACTCACCACTGAGCAGAGAGCCCAATGTTGGACTTGGTCCCAGGACCCTGGGATCATGACCTGAACTGAAGGCAGATGCTTGACTGACTGGGCCACCCAGGCCTCCGCAAAGAGGATCATAGTTCAGTAATGATAATAGTAATAGGACCAGCTAAAATTTATTGAGCACATTCTAGGTTTAGAGCACATGCTAAAGCCTTTACATGGATATCCTATAACCCTCAGAATAACCCTAAGGTAGGTAAAATTAATATCTCCATTTTACAGATGAACGCACTGAGGCTTAGAGATGAAGAAACTGGTCCAAGATCACGGATCTAGTAGGTGGTGGATTTGAGAGGTCACAGAACCCACCACCATGTCATGGAACTTACCAGGAGTTAGGTTTCATTTTTAAACGAAGGCTAGGGACAGGAAATGAATCTGCATACTTAGCCAAACATGTTAAGAATGTGAAAATAACTCACTCCCAGTTTCTACAGTGTTTCAGAGTAAATAATCTCAAGGAGCCTGTCCAAGCATGCAACTTTTTGCCCACGCGCTTGCAAAAGAGAAGACAGTGCTCATTGCAGAGAACACTTATATTTTCCACCTGCCCTACTCCTGGTAATCACCTATCCTGGTTTCTTTTCAAGGACCGCATCTGAGCAAACCACCTTACCTCCCAAGCAACAGGTGTCTGCTTACCACCTGGAGCAAGACAAGAGAAAGTGGTCCATGGTTGGTCTCAGGTGAACACTACCATTCTGTTACATGAAGGTTTGCAGAAACCTAGAGCTTTCAATCTTCTGTGTTTCATCGTATCTGCTATCAACACACATGCTTGCCTAACTGTCAACTTTCCCAAGCGTTCTGTGTAAATGCAGAAGAACCTGGTCTTAACAAGAGCCTGGAGGCACCAGGAGGATCTGTTCCTCTTCTTTCTCCTCCCATTCATCATTGCTATTAAGCATTTATTAAGCATTTACTGTGTACCCAGCACTCTGCTATAGTTGTGGGCACATTCCTGCTTCCCAGCAATCGTATGAGAGGTATGAGATATAATGCTTGAACTCACTTCTCAGGCGATGAAGCAGACTGAGGGGTTTTTTAACTGCCTCAAGGTCACACAATGAGGAGCAACGCCTGGATTAAAACACGGATCTGTTGAACTCCAGAGGACGCGCTCTTAACTGCAAAGCTACAGGGCTGGCCTTAAAGGATTTACAATAAGGCATAGGATCAAGGAACAATGGGCCAGATGTGTGGATCTAAGATAAGCCTGTATTTACATAAAGTGATAGGGCTGAGATTTAGAGGTTCTTAATCTGGGGTTCACAGACCTCTGAGTGTCCAAAAATAGATTGCAGAGGCCTGTAACTCTCTAGGACAGGAGTCAGCAATTTTTTTCTTAAAGGACCAGATAGGCTTTGCAGGCCCTATGGTCTCTATTGCAATCACGCATGTCTACCGTGGTAACGCAAAAATGGCCACAGACAATACAAATGAATGGGCAAGGCTGTGTGTCAATAAAACTTTATTTACAAAAATAGGCAGGGGGCCAGCAGGCTCTACAATGGTGTGCGAATTCTATGTGTCTCCGTGCATTTTCGTTGTGATTAGAAGAGCCATACCTTTCTACAGCTTCTCATGAAGACTGAAAATCCAAGATGGCTATGAACTGGTCTAAATGATCTCCAAGCCCTTCTAAGCTCAGACATTCCCAGATTCTGTGATTCTACATGTGTTTTAAATCAACACTCTCTTAAAGACTCTTTCTCCCTCGCAGGTCTTAAGTGGATTATAATCACCCTCCGTGGAGAAGAAAACAAAGAACCTACCACATTCTCACCTTCCCAGTCTTACCTGGCCAGATGGTACCTGCAGGAACACAAACACATCCCCGCCTGGACTATGGCGGCTCAGTCCTTCCCCAGCCTGGTGTGAGGTTTGCTGGGGCATCTTCTTCTTCCCAGAGAGCACATTCTACCTTCTCCTGAGCCTTCTCCACCAAAAGCCCTCACTTGTCTTGACCACCATGATATGCAGTTTGGACTCATGGAGTCAGCCGGGCCAGCCCAGATGATGCCTTGGATGAGCTTGACTGACGCATCTCTGCATCTGTTCAGGGACCCCCTCCCAAGAACACCTAATTCTTTCTCTTCGGATTCCCCAGCTTGTAGAGCACATTATCTACCACCTTTGATGACACAAGTACGGAGCTTACCCTGCCTCCCACTCCATGGGACTTGTCTGCTCCCAACTGGACAATGCCGATGATGCTCCGTTGTGTCCGCCACAGAGCCTGGCACCATGCTTTATGTATATTTTTTAGGCTCTTAGCACCGAGATTCCCCCAAAGCTCTGGCCAGTTTTAAATTCTCGCATTACTTCTGAAAATCTAAATGACGATGGTCCAGTCACCTCAAATAACAAACCCGATTGACAGCTTTAAATTTTAAGGGGTGAAAAAGAAAAAGATATATTAAAACAGGGAATCGCAAATGCTATGAATCACAAAGTGAGTGCACTTGGATCCCTGGTTTCTGAGAATGGAGGACTGGTCCCAGAGGAAAAAGCAGGAGAAAAAGCAGAAAGGGAGAAAGGCCAGAGGGCAAGAGAAGGACACCGCGAACGACGAGCCTGACAGGTCCACAGGGGAAGGACAGGTGCGCGGCGGTCTGCACACTCGGCCAACTGCGCCTGCGGTGGAGCTCCGCATCGCCGGAATGCCGCTGTTTGTCAGAGGGAGCGACCACCGAGGAAGGAAATAAGCCAGCAAATGAAAATCAAGGGAAGATCCATCATTTAGCCAGGACTGGTGGAGACTTTATTCCATATCAGACGCTGGTATCTATCACATCAGGGTTGGTGTCAGCTCTCTGAAATGAAGCCACGTGGTGAGGACCATATCGCCAACTAGTATTTTGGTTCAGCTTTGGTGACCATGTTCATCGGGCAGCAGTGTGGTGCCCCGTAAATAGAAATGGGTTTTGGAGGCGTGGGCTCCTCTTCTGGCATATATCTTATATGTAAAGTACGTATATATGTATATATATATATATATATATATGTACTTAGATGAGTATAAAATACCAGATAAATGTAAAATTGACCTTGTTCTTTATACTTAACAAGGTAGTGGGTAGGCGGGGGTGGGGATGATGGCATTTCACACAGAAGGCTTGGTGACTCAAGGAAACGTCTTTTTTTCCCCTCGGTAATATCTGGTCTGGGATTATTACTGCTTTCGCGATGTTTCTAGACATACTTCTCCCCTTCAGAAATGCCAGAGGTGAAAAATACTATTCTGCTGCTATAATTTGTCACCCTGGCTGCCTGAGCAAGAAAGATCTGCATAGATGGTTTAGTAATTAAGCTTCTCAACACTGCATCATAAAGTTTTATTCTGGTGAAGGCTATATTTATCAGCTAACAAGTGTTAAATCACCCCACTGCTCCAGCCGTTTCTCACTTAAATATGCTCCTTTCAAAACGGAGCAGCTTTCCTTGGCTGGCTTGATTTAATAAAAGTTCTTGTTTGGAAATGCCACAGTGCTGTGTGGTCCTGTGGGATGACAATGGCTCCACATGCTACCGACCCCGACTTCCCGGGGGTTTGCCCAGGGTCTTCCAGGGCCCCCGGGCCATCTGAGTTTCGTGGCCTCCAGGGATGGCTTCCAGCACAAGATATTTTTCTACCCATTTCAATTTCTGAAAGGATAGAGGTGAAGGAAAATAAAGAACACAAGCAGTGGGTACGTTTTATTTCCTTATTTGAGCAGCAGGAAATTAGCCTCTTCCTCACAGAGACGGATCTACATGTAAAATGAGTTTTTAAAACGACTCAAAATAGCGAAGCATCGATCATCTACATACTAAGCAGGCTTGAGCCTTTTCCTGTAAGTGCCATAGTTTTCTCAAAACAGATGTGGAATTATCAGGGAATTAGAGGGAGTAGATATTAAAAGTAATCAGTAATGACTTAGACGAATCTTTTCTCTAAGTAACTCCCCCTGCCTTCATAGGTCCTTCCTTGCTCTTTTCTTTGGAGGATGTGGGCTCGTGGGACGAATGTAACAATTGTTCTTAAGGCTTCAGGAGGCTTTTAATCCAATGGCTCCAGGATGGCATCAGTTAAACACAAGATAGTTAACACATCTGAATGTCTTTTCTGTCATGCTTCGAGGGTAAAACCCAAAGGAAGACAAATGTTAATCAAATATGGGCCAAAATGATGAAAGAAATCTCAATATCGGTCATCTTATCAACCCAGAAATCAAATGCAGTTCCCCATTCCTTTAGTGACAGGTAGCTGGTGTAGAAGGCGGGAATCAATTTCTGTCCAGCCAGCGAGTGACGGGAAGCAGGTGGGTCACTGAAGCATGTGTGTGATACGCTGAACCACTAAGTTGGCAAATATTGAACTATTTTAAGTGCATCTATTTTCCAGTTCAGTAAATTTTCTTGTTGTATTAAATTCATTAAACTCAACCCAATCTAAATACCACAGCACATCCCGGGGACCATAGGAAGGCAGTGGCACCCGCCAGCCAGCAGAGCAAGAGGTAAAGATCGATCTATATTCTCTCAGCTTCTATTTAATTTTTACCTTTCATGTTAGGGCTGAGTTTTTATTTTAAGGTGAAAAACTATGACACGACTTGGAGAGTCAACTTGGATCCGGTTATTATGTGAAAACGTGAAGAGGGGTTTATCAGTGAATTGTCCTCCAAACCACAGTCCCAGAAACGATGACATCTATGACCTATGATTCAGGATCATTTAATAACCAGAGAGAGACAGAAATTACTCTCTGTTAGCCACAGTTTGGGAAAATCTTGCAGTTCAGCAACTGGCAAAAACACTGAATCAAGGACCGACTTGAAGATTAAAAACGAGTATTGGATGATAATTATTCTTTATTTAGAATGGAAATTTTCAAAAGAATAAAGGTTTTGGAACATGAACTATTACTTTGGTTGGACCTGCTTCTTTGGGAGGGTCATTTGTTATTCTTAACCAGTGTTTTCTTCTAACAAGGGGGAGTCATGGCAATTTAGAAACACTGTAAAGGTGCACGGTACAAGGAATTTTCATTCTAGCGTGGGTTGTAACTGTCAAAAATCATAAAATCAATTTAATACTCCATATGAGAAATTTTCCAGTAATTTCTCTCAACAAAATAGAAACCAAAATGATCGATAACAGACACTTGTGAAGACAAAAACCCGAAGCTCATGTAGAGAACAAAGATACAGGTACTAAATGTGGTTCTTTAAAGCTTCTAAAACACACCGGGCAGAAGTGACGCAGCCATCGAAGTTGGACTGAGTGAATGCGTCCCCTCCACACACAAGGAAAGGTTTGAGATGAAGCGTCAACTGGCCATGGAAGTCGGCAGCAGCGTTTGTAACCTGAAGAGGTTAAAAAACAACAACGACAACACAAAAGGATTATGGTTGATGCTCTCTGCCCTCTTGCGCTGTGATGTCAGCACCCACCTGGGGAAATCACCATGTCTCACAAAACTGAGACCCCCTAAGCCCCTCCCCTCACCCAAGGATTCATGCTGACCTTCTCAAACGTTGACATTTTCACTTAGTTGACAAACTTATCAGAAGTGTGTTGAACCAGAAAATCAGTAGGTCATGAGAGGCTTAATTAGTTGGAAGTACAGTTTTTTTTTTTTTTAATAAGGGGAAATGATATTCATGAAATCATTTACCAATGATAGAGTCCCTGCAACATGCCAGACAAGGGAAACCAAAAAGAGAGGAAGGTGTCCTTAGGGAGTTTCCAGTTCAGCCCAGAGTGCGGGCATCGGACAGCATCTAAGGGCTAAGACAGGGTGAGTAAGAGCGCGCTATGGGAACGCCTGCGACACTAGGTGTCTCTCTGGATAGAGAAGCCTTCAAAGGGGAGGGGATGGGTCACTTCACTTGAAGTGAATTATACCCTCATTTTATTATGTTCAATTGCAATTTGATTTTTCCCCAGCTTTATTGAAGTAAAATTGACAAATAAAAATTGTATATATTTAATGTGTACAACTTGATGTTTTGATATACATATGTATACATTGTAAAATCATCCAGAATCAAGCTAATATATCCTTCAGCTCACATAGTTACCATTCATCTTTCCTTCCTCCCTCCCTTCTTTCTGGTGAATCACTTTAGGATCTATTGTCTTAGTGAATTTCAGGTACACAGTACAGTATTGGTAACTAAGTCATGTTGCTGCATATTAGATCCCCAGAACGGACTCACCCTGTGTAATGGGTGATTTGGACAAGCATCTCATTCCCCCCTCCCACCAGCTCCTGGCCTTCACTGTTCTACCCTCTGCTTCTATGAGTCTGACTAGTTTAGATTCTGCATAGAAGTGAGCTCATGAAGCATTTGTCTTTCCATAGCTAATAATCTTGAAATCGGCTGAGAAGACCTTTGAGTGGCTAAAACAGACAGCACAGAGTGTAGATACTGAAAACATAGACTTCAGTTTTCCGTCAGAGCCTTTAAATTCCTACTTTGTTTTATTTTAATTTTGTAAAGATTTTATTTACTTATTTATCTGAGAGAAAGAGACTGAGAGAGCACTTGTGTGAGCAGGGGGAGGAGCAGAGGGGGAGGGAGACGGACAAGCAGGCTCCATGCTCAGTGTGGACCCTGATACAGGGCTCGACCTCATGACCCTGAGATCATGACCTGAGCTGAAATCAAGAGTCAGATGCTTAACTAAGTCAGCCACACAGGTGTGTCTAAATTCCTACTTTGGATAGAATTTAAACAGGTTGGATTATTTGATTTGCCAGTGAAACACTATGGGAAGAAGAAGACTGTTAGGTACTTAAACATATTGATGATTTCAGAGTGCAATAGCTGATAATCTGAAAACAAGGGATGCCATATAAACATTCAAAAACCAGATAAGACTGGGCAGAAACTTGGCAGTCTGGGGCCACTGTATAGAGAGGCAAATAATGTTCTGACTCCTATTAGGCCATGAGGGTGTTGGCTTTGTTTTCCTGCAATCACCAGCGCTCCTGATGATGGCCCCAATATTCAAGGACAAGTTCTAATACGCATAAAGTATTCCTTGTTAGCATTTCTTTTAAAGTGTGCCACATGCCAATGCTTTACACGTGTGCCCATTTAATAAACACGGCCTCACTGTCAGTTACTACTGTTCTCATTTTATAGAGGAGAACTCTGAGACTCAGAGATTATCACCTGCCTGAGGACAGAGATCGACGAGGTGAAGAAACAGAGATTCGAACAGAGCAAGTGGACTCCAGAACTTACCCTTGTGACACGTTCAGAAACATTTCCGTGAAGACTTGATTTAAATAAAACAAAAATGTTTGATAGTCACTGATAGTTTTATGCATCTGGAAAATTCATATGAACAGGGTAACTCATTCATACACCTATACACGTATGCACCTAGGTATACAAAGTAATGCACATGCACATATATGTATAATTTTTAAAACAAAGCAAAAACTTTTGATGGTCTCTTAGCTTAACGCATCTAGAAAATCACATAAATGGGGTAACTCATTCATAGTATTCCTATATACATACATATATGTGTGTCTATGTATAATTTATACACACACACACACACACACACACACACATAAATCTCCATTTGTCGTAAAGCTTTGATACATTCCAGTTGACGTTGCTGTACAGATAACCAGCCCTACTGCACATTAACCGGTATTAAGCAGGAGGGAGCCAAAGGGAGAAAGCCCTGCCCAGGGTGAGCACACAGTGTATCAGGGCCATGTAATTCCATTCCATGAGTGGTAAATGTCAGATGATTGGCCAGCCTGCAGTTTGGGGAGGAAATCAATCTCACTGCATTTAGGTAGAATCTCCTCTTCTGCAACGACCCAAGGAGGAAACTTTGAAACACGAAGTGTGTGTTGGCAAGCTCCTCCCCCCAAGGGAAGGAGAGAGGGAGGCCGTGGGGGGAGCCCACGAGGGCCAAAGCCCCAGTCTCTCGCAGCAACGCAGCCTTTGGCTCTGCCTCCCGCCGCAGGGAGGGACCAGACCGCAATGACTGTGTCGGGAGAGCTGTCAGAGCTGAACGCCCTTTGGGAAATCCAGATGGCCTCGGCCCACATGTGCACCAAGGCTGGTCAGAAAAACCTCTCGCCACCGACACTGATGCTCTGGGGTCGCTAAGGCAATGTTTCTCTCCGCTTAAGTGATGAGCGGACTGGACATATATATCGAAGCAGAAAAAGTGGTTTTCTTTCCAAGCTGTTTCATCCTGCGTCAATGTGTTATGTGTCTTCTCTTCACCTGCAGAATGAAAACTCCTCCCTCCCCATGGACGACCTCCATGACCAAGTCTTACACAAGCCTGCTGTCTCGTCCTTTTGCTCACCTTTGCCACATATCCTGTCTACATTCACACTGAGCTGCTTCACACACACCCTTCTTTGTCCTGTTTCTGTGACTTTGCACCAGCCGTCCTGCGGGGTGATGTTATACCGCTCCCCCTCTTTGCTGCTGAGGAAATGGTCGCCCTTCTAGAAGAGCCCAGAAGTCACCTGAGCTGAGGTCTTCTTGCTCCACTGGGTTAAGAGCCTTTACAACGTGTTATTTTATGACATTACTTGTTATTTTGCGCTGTCATTATGTCCAGATTTGTCTCCCTTCCTAGACTACGTGCTTCAAAGGGCAGGGGCTGGGTTGCACCAATCCTTGTGTCCAAGGCTGGGGATGGTGCCCAGCCTCTATGACATGTGCAGTGGATGTTTATGGAGTTAAAAAAGAAAAGACAATATTGTACACACCATTGATCAAATGAAAGTCTTCACAGGGAACCATCTACATGGAAAGTGTTGTTCAGAGGCTCCCACTAAGGGGGCAGAAGCTCAAACAGAAGAGACTGTAATTAGAATGTTCTCAATAGCGACACATACAGGGCTGTCCTCTCATCTCGGACTGTGAACTGTTTCATGTGAACATCTCATGTGCCATGTATGACGTGGAACCACACAAAGCCGCTGATTCTGTAGGTCAGCAACGTTAAATATTGTCCGTCTCCATATGGTTTAACCTAAAGATTTCTTTGTATTGTGATCATTAGCGATAAAAACACACCCAAGAAGTCCCTTTGGTGTAAGAATGAAATTAAAGATGACAAGAGAGAGGAGCAGATCAGAAGGCTAACGGCGACTTAAAAGTGGGGATTATCAACGAAGTGAAGGTGATAATTAGCAAGAAATAATCCAGTGACACACTTGGCGATGTGCATTCTTCCTTCCATACCTAAGCTGACCGCTCAGACTGTCAGGCATCTACCCAAACAGAACAATCTTGCTGTGTGGCCTCAAACATAGCTTGACTTTGGGTTGATCCATTCTAGTTGGCTGTCCACAGCCCATGATTGGGTTCCTCAAAACCAGCCTTTCTGAAATATGACACTAAGTGACATCCACGTGGTGTGGCAAGAACGGAGGTCTCGCCCATTCTAGTCCTAGATGCGCAACCAAACGAGTAAGAAGATATGGACAATATTTCAACAATTAGCCCCTTGCTACTGCATTTCCTCACTTGTCATGGATGTAAATTATGCCGCATTTCATTGGATCTAAGGCACAGTCAACCGGAAGAGGCACCAATAATTTGGGCGCCAATGAGGAAGAAAAATGGTGGCAGCGTGACACAAAGCTCTTGTACTTATCTACAAGTAGCTCTTCTGCAAAACTAGAAAGGACATACAAGAGGGATATGGTTAAGCCTTTCCAAAAAGGTCTTCACACATAGAGCGTGACTTCTCCACTCTCAGACTTGTCCACATCCATGCTTTTCCCCATGTCACAGTCTGTCCTCTGCCTCCTAGAGCATTTCTTACATGAGTGCTCCCCTGAATTGTACTTTCTGGCTTTTTCTCTCAGCCACTGATACCTGTCTTGCAAGTTCCGGTCATGTACTTTCTCTGTGGTGGGAAAGAAAAGTTTCCAGACAGCAACCAGGACTCATACCCTCTTCTCGAATGGTCCTCAAATAATTTCTTAATTAAAATATCAAGGGGTTGCCTTGGCAGTCCCACTGTTAAACCACCCCAAACAGTCAAGTTCACATGTGTGAAAACAACCTCCTGACGGTGTCCTGGTGTGTACCAACACCATGGCATCTCACAAGCAATGAAATATGGAAACATAAAATTGAGTAAGGGGGTCGGGTGATGGGCATTAAGGAGGGCACTTAATGGAATGAGTCCTGGGTGTTGTATGCAACTGATGAATCACTAAATTCTACCCCTGAAACTAATTTTTTAAAAATGGGGGAAGGGGAGAAGAATGACAAGTACTTAACCTGAGTAAATGCATTACAAGTCCAAAGGTAATGAGCAGCAGGATCCTTGAAGTGGGGCCTTTTCTGGTCACAGGGTCCTGGGGTCCCAATGCGACTGTCTTCAGTGCTGCTAGTTTAAACCCTCCACATTCTCAGTTTACCCAAAGGACCAGCCTCAGGGGAACCGACAGAGACAGACTGGCTATCTGAGGATCGATGTGTTCCTTTTCAAAGTGTAAACGTACGGATTCCAGGACCCCATGGGGTTGTCTTCCCAGCCCATTCATCTCCTCACTTTCTGCAATCAGGGTGACCCCTGTGGCTCGTGTCCTGACAGGCGTCACTGATGGATGGTGGCATTCTTCCCCACCGAGCCCAGACGTGGCCGCAGCATCCTTCTTACCCGATGGCTTCAGGCAGATCAGCTGGAGTTGGCACTTGGGAGGAATCTTATAAAGCCATCCTGGCTTCGAAGCCTGCAGAGCAACCACGTAATTACAAATAAGCGAATTAAATCTTCTTCACTGTTTGTTTTTTTCCTCTTTTCTCATGAAGCCAGGATAGTCTGAAGCATTGCCTTTGTCCAGACTAGACATGTTTCAGAGCCAAGAATTAGGAGCCTATCAGGAGCAATTTCCTCTAGATGATGCCGGACACCTGCTTCTCGTTTCTTCTAATAACCTTCTAATAACCATCCCCAGCCCTGAATTCCTAACGGCCTTCCACATCCCTGTCCCTCCTTGGGTCACACTGGGGCTTTGACTGCTGTGTGAGAATAAGACAGGTGCTTTGGTTCCTCCCACAGTACTGCAAAACTGCGCATCATAACTATCAGGGCTCATGGGAAAGGTAGGGTTGGAGCAGATGGTTCAAAATCTACCGAACTCAGACCGGAGTGCTAACACAAACAGTACGCATCACAGTGAAGTGACCAGCACAGTGGACGTCCTCCCAGTCTCTGCATCTAGGGACATCTCTGTATCCTGAAGTCTGGGGCTCAGGCTTCCTCCTCCAAGATATAGGTCCTGGGCAGCAGTTGCTCCTAAAAGACTATTTTTTTTTTAAGATTTTATTTTGAGAGAGAGAGAGAGAGAAGGGAGAGGTAGATACAGGTTTCCTGCTGATCAGGGAACCCGATGTAGGGCTCCATCCCAGGACCCTGAGATCATGACCTGAGCCGAAGGCAGCCACCCAACCGACTAAGCCACCCAGGCACCCCTGAAAGACACCACTTTGATCTAATTTTAAATTATTTAAAATATCCAGGATGCAGCCTTCTTCCTCGTTTCACTGAGGGGGGAAGGTCTTTATGATCTCTTCATCAGCGGCAACAGCTTTGCTGAAGCCCTTACAATGGTGGAAAACCCAGCAGTTGTTAAGGCCACTGTGACAAGCACAGTTTGCCCTAGAGGAAGGCACCTCTGGAGGCTTTCAGGCTTTTTTTCTTCAGACCTCCCTATTTGCTAAGGCTTTCTCTTGGCTTGTGAGGAAATTCACCCAGATTGCTTGAAAACATAAACATGTCCAATACTATTCCCAAGGACACTGATTTCCTAGTTCTCAACTGCATTTGAAATAATTCATATTAAAAAAGAAAAACCAACAAGGTGCTATAAAAGACAGTAATTTTTTGGCTTTCTTATGTTGCCTTACATTCCTGAGGGTCACGTTAATTGGACTTGGGTATGCCTGCATCTGCACAAACGGAGATGTCTGAGCCCTCCCTTGTGCTTTTGATAATCACACTGAATGTTTTAAAGTGATTTCTAACAATTCCAGGGTTGGAGGGTAGCTCTTGCCTCCGATTGTTCCTGGCGTGCAGGGAGAGCTTACTGACTCCTAGTCGCACACTAAGGACTGGGGCAAACCCTGAGTAACTGCCCTTCGGAGGTATGGCCCACACTGGCAGTATGCACCACGCGGAGGACTGAGATGGCATTGGCTTGATTCTTACATTTCCTCACTTCCTCTACTCTGCAGCCAGGACGAACTTGAACCCATGCCATGGTATGTAAACAGCAGAAATTGAATATTTGGTTAACTCATTCTTTTATGGCCCTGATGCAAAGCTCAAAGGTAGTGGTTCCCAAAAGTCAATCTATGGCAAGAAGAGAAAAAAATAAGAATTATGAGCTTTTTCATGGAGTGAAATGTATTCTATTTATAAATTGGTTATGAGGTTATATCTTTACTATTTCTTTCTTTTTTCTTTTCGTTTCTTTTTCTTTTTTTTTTCTTCTTAAATTCTTAATGGCAGAATGCAAAGATAGCAATATTATACTGGTTCCCAAAACATTCAGAGGGATTTTGCTGGTCCATGAAATAAAAACACTTGGAACCACAGCTGTGGGGCGAGGCACTTGATGTGGCTCAGAGAACAGAGATGCTCAGCCCAAGGAATGTTTTCTGTAAAGGGGGTGGGGGGCCGGGGAAGCCAAGGCCAGCTTGGAGAAACCACCAGTAATCTCAGGTAACACCGCATAACCTTGGTCTGGACTCGGTGAGTGGGTGAGTAACTTTTAAAAATGGAAAAAAATCTTGTGTACGACTCATTTCCCAGAAACTTGTGCAATCCTCGTCTATCCACGTACTCATCTAGCTAGGACTGGAATCTGGGATAATTCATCCTTCATCCGTTCACCTATGGTTAAGTACTCAGGTAGTAAACTTCAGGCTTTAGAGAAAAATTGGGGTTGGGGGAAAAGGCTTCATCAAATGCAGGATAAATACCCACCTTCACAATGTATGAGGCTGGAGAGAAAGTGTGGCCTGTGTTGATTCTGTGTATACATTTCCCCACCCCTACCATGTTCCCGAGGCCCTGGGCTGAAGCATGTATCATACGCCTGTTTACAAAAACAGGCAGGAATGTAAACAAACAAAGGAGAGACCACGGCTTGTGCGTATGTTAGTGGAAATGTCTGTTTACATCTTTATAGACAGGGATCAAGCCCAGGCACTCTGAAAGGATGAGACCTCACTCATGGGTCAGTGGTGAAAAATATTATCAACCCCTCAGCAGTTTTCCTTAAGAAAAAAATTCTATGGGCCAAATGAAAAATGTAATGTTTCTCTTTCTTTTATTTCTTTAAAAGTCCCTTTGGGCACTGATGAAAATGCTGTAAAATGTTGCTGCTTCCTCTACACTTAACTCACCAAATTGCAATTTGCTAAGAAATATTTGTTATTTAAAGGCCTTGTAAGTCCTCAAAAGCAGTGAGCGACAAGGGTTGTTTTGTTGAGGATTTTTTTTTTTTTTTCGTTTTCATCTTCCCTGCATCTCCTTCTCCATGTTACGTGGCTGGTGTTGAATGAGTATTTGCTGAAAGGATGTGTGCACGTGGGGCCACCAAAAACTAATTCAAGCTTTTCAAAGTTTTAAATTCTGTGTTCAAATGGCCTTTAAACGTGGAGGTACATTTTTTTCCTCTCTGTGATAATAATTTTCCTTAGTTTTTAGTTTCTTTAATTTTATTTAGACACAGTCCATGATGCTTCCAGTTCTTGTCAAAGTAGCAGTGAGCCCGCACAGACATAAAGTCTAAATATTCCTTTAAATACCTTCCTTTCCTGGGACCCGGAGAAAGCATTCTAGAAAGCTCTAGGTATCAGGGAGGAAAGAAACCAAGTCTTCTGGCTGACTTAGCCAAGTTCTGTCTGTATCTTTTAAAAACGTTCTCATTGAACAGTCACCTCTCCGTGCTCAGATGTTGTGGCACAGCCCAAGGTCCTACACATATGGAAGATACTTGCATGATTAAGACACTGATGATACTGATTATTTCTTAACCATACGTTGTGTATTACTGAGAAGAAGCGACACTGAGAACTGGGATAACAATGATAAATGGGAGGGCTGATGATTCCACTTAGTCTGTTTTTAGGTATATTTTCTTAAAAAAAAAAAAATCACGCTTCAGGGTGCCTGGGTGGCTCAGTGGGTTAAGCCTCTGCCATCGGCTCAGGTCATGATCCTAGGGTCCTGGGATCGAGCCCCACATCGGGCTCTCTGCTCGGTGGAGAGCCTGCTTCTCTCTCTCTCTCTGCCTGCCTCTCTGCCTATTTGTGATCTCTCTCCCTGTCAAATAAATAAATAAAAATCTTTAAAAAAAATCGCACTTCTTGTGGCCCCTGGTGTTGGAGGCTTTCTGTCTGTATCAGTCTATGCCTTAGTCCTTCGTGTTCATCAGGAGCATATCAACAACCGTGTGCTTTCCTGCAGAGACCGGTGCATTGCTAATGGGTTTTTAGGCATTAGGTTCATCACGTCCTCCTGCCTGTCTGACGCGTCTCTCCGGTGTTCGAGGATACTGAATGGTGATTTCACGAAACCGTTGCTTTGTTGTGCTTCAGGGAAAGGTCTGCTCACGCGGTGGGCTCCTGGCTGCAGGGCTCTGGGTCTGGGACTGTGCAATGCCGCTGTAAAATTACTATTGGTCGGAATAACCTACGTGTGAAGAAAGTGATGTGGTTTGGTCAATTCTCAGTGGAGCTTTTCTCTTTACTGGTATTTGTCTATTCTATTTTAATAAACCAAGGGGTAGTCGCAGGGAGAAGGAGCTGCAAATCAATTATATGAGCCAGTAGCAGCTTTAGTGGGGCTTGAATGGCAAAGGACGTACTTTGCCGAAATTGTATATTCAATTCCTGAGGTCTACATTGAATCTGTTCAGATCTCTTCTACCCTTCAGAGTCCTGAAAACACTGGAGCCGTCTATTTCGACCAGGAGTTGTTCACAAGCACACAATCAAGAATGAGATACTGTTTTCTCTAGTGCTCTTGCAGTAATAACAGAAAAAACAATGGTTGGATTACAGTCCCCTTTACAGTTTTTAATTTAATGGGAGACTGTCCTGCCCTTCAGCCAGGTTTAGTATATTGATGCATTAACTCTTCAAATATGTGCAGTCGGCGAGCCTGTGGAGGGTGCTGGGGGCGGAGGAGGCACCATTTTTTAGGCAAAAGGTGATCTAAAGACTGGGATCCTTTTCTTTTCATCTAAATATAAATGTGCCACAGCCTCTCAAAGGATCCAGTTACTCGGGATCCTAGGATACAGAGGACAAAAACGCTTTTGATCTGTGAGTCTAGTCATGATGCTAAAATCATCCATCCTACTCAAGGGGGCCTAATCACTACTTCTCCCCCATTTAACAGCAGCCCAGTTCCCCACCATTCAATTCCTTCTTCGTCCCTCCCCCAACTCTGTTTCCCTTCCTTTTCTTTCTTTTTTTTTTTTTTTAAAGATTTTATTTATTTATTTGACAGAGATCACAAGTAGGCAGAGAAGCAGGCAGAGAGAGAGAGAGGAGGAAGCAGGCTCCCTGCTAAGCAGAGAGCCCAATGAGGGGCTCGATCCCAAAACCCTGGGATCATGACCTGAGCCGAAGGCAGAGGCTTTAACCCACTGAGCCACCCAGGCGCCCCTCCCTTCCTTTTCTTGATGACCCAGAAGCATGACCGTTATTTCTTTCTGGTCCTCACTTGTGCTGAATGAACCTACAGGCTTTTTGTTTGTGTTGTGAGATTTTGGCGGAAAGAGTGCCGCCATTTTGATCTTCAGCTCCAGAAACAACCTCCCTTCCACTTCCACTGCTGTGAGATTAAAAGAGTCAATGCTTGTGCTCCTCAGGGAAACAATAACGGAAGACAAAAAAAATGAGTGGTTTGAAAAGTCAGCTTAATTGAGGTATACATTATATATGGTGAAATTCACCCTTTATGTGTACTGTTCTATGAATTTTAACAATGTACACAGTCATGTCAACTACCACAACAATGATATAGAGAACATTTCTGTTTCCCCCTCAAAATTTCCCTTCTGCCCCTTTGTAGTTCATCTCTTTCTCCAAGTCACGGCCCCTGGTGACCATTGATCAATTTTCTGTCCCTACAGTTTTGCCTGTTTCGGGAAGCTTTACAAGTAGAATGATATGATAGATAGCCTTTGTGTATGGCTGCTTTCATTTGGAAAAAGCTTCTGAGATTTACTCATGTATTGCAAATAGTCGCAGGATTTATTACAGACTAGCTTTTCACGTATGGAGTTAAAACCTTTTGCCCACGTACCAGGGGACGAATATTGGGGCTATTTCTGGTTTGGGGGCAATTCTTGATAAAGTTGCTATGAACATTTGCAAATAAGTTTTTATATGGATGTATGTCTTCATTTCTCTCCTGTAAATCCCTAAGAGTGGGGTCCTTGGGTCAGATGGCAAGTGTGTATTTAATTTTGTAGGAAACTGTGAAAGTGTTTTCCAAAGGGGCTGCTGCCATTCTGCATTCCCACAGCGAGAGGGGAGGATTCTATTTACATCTTCACCAGCACTTGGTACCTTCAGAGTTTTGGATCTGAGCCATTCCAGTAGGTTGCTCAGAGGATCTCATTTTAGTTTTACTTTACATTTCCTTAATGACCAATGATGGTCAGCATTTTTGTGTGTGCTTACTTGCCACCTAATCTCTTTTTGTGTGTGGGGGGTAAAATACACAAGACATTAGTAGTAGCCACTGGCAAACACTTACCAGGTTTCTGTCTCTATGGATTGGCCTATCCAAGCAATTTCATGTAAGTGGAATCATTCACCATGTAGCCTTTGTGTCTGATTTCTTTTACTCAGGACAATGTTTTCTTTATTCTTTTTTTTTTTTAATTTATTTATTTGACACAGAGAGATATCACAAGTAGGCAGAGAGGCAGGCAGAGAGAGGGGGAAGCGGGCTCCCTGCTGAGCAGAGAGCCCAATAGGGGGCTCAATCTCAGGACCCTGAGATCATGACCAGAACCGAAGGCAGAAGCTTAACCCGCTGAGCCACCCAGGTGCCCCGAGGACAATGTCTTCAAGGTTTATCCACATTGTAGCATTTATCAATACATCATTGCCTTTTTTTTTTTTTTGTCCTTTAAATGTTTAATATGTGTATTTCTATATAATTTCCCCTGGGTCCTCTGATTAGAAATATGTTGAAGACCGGGAGGAGTCAAGATGGCGGAGAAGTAGCAGCTGAGACTACTTCAGGTAGCAGGAGATCAGCTAGATAGCTTGTCTAACGATTGCAAACACCTACAAATCCAACGGGACATCAAAGAGAAGAAGAACAGCAATTCTAGAAACAGAAAATCAACCACTTTCTGAAAGGTAGGACTGGCGGAGAAGTGAATCCAAAGCGACGGGAAGATAGACC
>NW_022631079.1:4299565-4559646 GCF_010015895.1 Lontra canadensis
CACACACACACACACACACACACACACACACACACACACACACACACTGGATTATTCAGGGCTCTCTAGAGAAGCAGGGTTCCTGTAACAGCAGTATTTCTTCTTGGCATCAGACAACTCCTGACTTCAATCTGAAAGAGCGCTATACCTGACCCACTGCGGACTCAGAACGACAGCACAGATGCCTGCCGGCCTGCCCTGCCTGCCCTTCCTGCCCTGCTGATCTCAGACATGCCAGCCTCACCCCTGTACCAGCCAATTCCTTAAACCTCTTTCAGACTCAGCTTGGGACACTCTCTCTCTCCTGTCCCTCCCCACCATGCTTCCTTCTGTCTCCCTCTCTTTCCCTTTCTTAAAATAATAAATAAGTAAATCTTTTTTAAAAATGGAATCCACTCATGAGGTATTAAGGAAAAGCGGCTATTATACAAAAAAAAATTTGTAAGGTTATAATGCACATTTAATTTAAGATACTCTGATTATAAAGAAAAAAATCATTTCACAGAAAAGAACTGAATTCTCATAGAACATTGAGATAAAGGGAAAGAAATAATTAGGAAAAGTTAAAAGGAGATGACACATCTTGGTCATTAAAATGGCTGTAGAATTGTAGAGAATATACTCTGACATAAAATAGCTTTATTTAATCCAATCAGCTAAGCCGGAGTATCATCTAATCACCTCATGGCACGTATAGGAAAGACGTTAAGTTAGGAACCCAGAGGACAAGGTTGAAAAAACTAACATCTTGTGATGAATATTAACTTGGACTCTTCCATTATCTTCGTAATTATCCAAAAAGAAGGTGCATGTGGGTGTGCGGGAAGTCTAGCATTTCTGTGCCTGGGGCTCAGCTGGGGCTGAGTGGCCCTCAGCTCTGCATGCTGGTCCAACTTTTGACTGAGAGTTAGCTGTATTAAAGTCTTCAACTGTCAACCCAGAAACCACAGTCTGTTGACATGGTAACTTCAGTTCCCTGGAAGGTAACCTCCGCCCATCTTCTAGCTAACTTCATCTTAACAGAATAACTCGTTTCTTTCCCTTCTTCCTTCCTTCCTTCAGTCCTCCTTTCCTCCCTTCCTCCCTTGCTCTCTCCCTCCCTCTCCTCCTCTCTTCTTCCCTTCCTTTGTTGATAGATCCTGCCTTAGGCTTTTTTTTATAAAATGTCCCAGGAGGACCTCAGCCCCATGCAGACAGTGGCCCGAGGTCAGTCCAGCTGTTCCTCGTCTCATCAGCAGACAGAGGCCTCTACTCAGGAGCCTTGGCAGAGGCCTGGCCCCTTCTTGATCTTGATCTTGCACTGGAGCTGGGCCAGAGCTAAAGGGCAGCTTGGGTCTTGGTTTGAGCCTTGGCCCCAGATTTTGACCTGCAGAGCCCGAAACTCCTGGGATGGGGTCATGAGCATCGCGAGCATGCTGCCCAAGCTTGGGGTAGGCGGCATCGGCGAGTTGAACGAGCCTGTGGCTGACACCTTCTGCGTGGTGGGCTTGACCTCTATGGGCTTTGTGAACCCCCTAGTCTCGGCATGCACACACTCATGGTCGTGGCATTGTTGGCCGGAATCTTCTTCAGACCCTCTTCTGTGGCCCTTAATGGTTAGTATAAATGGTCTTCAACCCAGTAAAATTAATATTAAAGTATAAATAGAATATGAAGATTTACCATGTGTGAACTACGCTTAAGAATAAGTTTTGTCATCCATGGACTAGACTCCCAGTATTTGAATTTAAAGTGTTTGCAGAGGGCACCTTGGTGCCTCAGTGGGTTAAGCCTCTGCCTTCAGCTCAGATCATGATCCCAGGCTCCTGGGATCGAGCCCTACACCTGGCTCTCTGCTCAGCAGGGAGCCTGCTTCCCTACCTCTCTCTCTGCCTGCCTCTCTGCCTACTTGTGATCTCTGTCTAATAAATAAATAAAATCTTAAAAAAAAATAAAGTGTTTGCAGTGATGGTCATACTTATGTAAAATTATATGACCTGCAGGAACCAATAAAGGGCTCTCCATGGCCAAAGCTGGAACAACTTGAGCAACAAAATAACAGAGAATTGGATTAGAACCCAAAGAGAAAACAAATATCCACGAGTCCATACTGATACAGCAAATGATTGAGTAAAAAGAACTAGAGGAGAAAAGACAACACCTCCCTGCAGAAAAATTCCAAATAATTGATGTAGCTGCTCCCTACTTCTTATGTGTGAGCTGCGCATGGTAAATTCCTTCCAAAGGGGAGGGTGTGGAAGTACAGCGGGGAAATTGGACAAACACTACCTCGGTCAAGTGAGCAAAGTCAACATCAAAGTCATTAAGCATGTCGATAGTATGTAACTTGGATATGACGTGATCAAAAGGCACTTTACTTACATGATCTTCCTTTCCCAAATTCATAACCCTGGTCTAATCCGGAGGCAGCATCAGAAGAATCCCACGTGAGAGACATCCTACAAAAAACACCTCACTAGCTGTCCTCAAAACTGTGAAAAGTCATCGACACACAAGCAAGTCCTAATAAACTGCCATAGCCAAGAGGAGCCCATGGAAACCGGGGACTGAATGTGGGATGGTGTTCTGGGCGGGGTCTTAGAACGGAATAGGGACAGTAGGTGAAAATTAAAGAAATATGAATAAAACATGGACTTCAGTTAATACTAATGTGTGACTCTTGCTTCAGTAATTGTAACAAGTGTGCTGTACTGATTAATAAGAGAAACTGGGTGCTAGGTATATGAGAACTTCCTGTAAGATCTTCTCAATTTTTCTATAAATCTGTTCTAAAAAAAAACAAAAAACAAAAAACAATCTCTTTAAAAAAATGTTTCAGGTGCCTGAGTGGCTCATTCGGTTAAGCGTCTGCCTTCGGCTCAGGTCATGATCATAGGGTCCTGAGATCGAGCCCCACCTTGGGCTCCCTGCCGGGCAGAAGTCTGCTTCTCCCTCTGCCCCTCCCCACTGCTTGTGCTCGCTGTCTCTCTCTCTCTCTCCCAAATAAATAAATAAAATCTTTTAAAATATAAAATAAAAAAAATAAAATATTTCATTGTCTTTCAAACACGAAACTCTCCCAAATGGAAACTTCTGAGGGCTGTCCTGGTCCAGCTTCTCCAAAAAGAGAATGTGTGGGTGAAAAAATTTGAGAGAAATGCCCACATAGGCTGTGCCCCCAAACTATCCTGCAGAGAGCCAGTCACCTCATTTCTTGAGTTCCTAACAGCTTTTCTGAACTTGAGATAGAAATACCCCTTTGAGGATCTAAGCCTTATGTGTTGGAAGCCTTAGAGGAAAGTGAGGAAGAGATAGATGGAAAAATAAGGAATTATAAAATTTCTTCTTCTTGTTCTCTGGCTGGTGTGTCTTACCTGTAAGGCAACTTGTTTCTGCTAATAAAGTAGAGCTTTGCTTTTCCTTTTATAGTAAGACAGTTTTGTAACCATCAGACCAAACTAATCTTATCCCCTTCCTCCCTCTTGCTGTGTTGGGTTTAGATTTTTTCGGGGGTTTGCCTCACTGTTTCATGCTGGATTTTGGATTGTGATCTTGAGTGGTGTTCCTGATGCCAAGAATTTAAGAGTGCTGCAATTGGGCCAAAAGTTTGTTTCTATTTTGAAAAATGTAAATGTAACACAAGACCCTATATATTTTGTATATGTCATTATATAGATAATGTACGTATAACACAACACTACCCAGGACAATACAATAATAAAGCATTTACGTACTTGCTCCACACGTATAACAAATATCAGCCGTTTGTCGTATGTGTCTTGGATATTTCAATAAAAGAAAAAAAGTTTAAAAATAAATGTCTGGTGGGGACCCTATAAAAATACTCTTAACACAAAAATTCCATTCTAAGAATTTTTCACTTTACCTTGAATCAAGTAGGAAGTTAACATGTAGAGCTCCAGGAAACAAGAAATGAACATTATAGTGCAAAGCTCTGAGAAATAAAAAAATTAATAGAGATCTGTACTCTTAAAAGGAGGCCCAACAGATCACACACACATTTCCCCTTACGGTTTCAGGAAGTAATTTACTACAAAAGAAAAGGGAAAAACTACAACACAGCCTTGGGGGTTTCTTTCCTGGAAAAATACAATTGTGTGCACACACACACACACACACACACACTTGTCCCAGTGTTTAGTCTTCCTGGAACTTCCCACCTGACTGAGAAGTCAGATTTACTTGGCTTCTAACGCCTTTGGCTCTTACTATCTAAACACCACTACCTTATCATTTATTATCATATTCCTTTACGTAGACAGCGGAGGGGTCTATTTTGTAACTCCACAGTGAGGTTAGATCTCTTCACAAATCTTTTCAGACCAACTGGGTTGGAAATTCTTTAATAAGGGTTCAGGTGTCCTTATGACTTTGGAGCTCCAGAGCCCCCAGATTTGCGAAGTAGTGCACACTATAATCTTCAATAAAGACACATTGCTTGATTGAGTGAACTAGTATTTTTAATGTATAATCAGTGGTTTGTTTGCATTTTAAACTTCCCACATCAACTCAGAGCAAATGTCCTCTATTTTTGAGATCTTCACTAAATTCTATTAATATTTAAAAGCCCACGGGTGCCTGGGTTTCTCAGTCACTTAAGTGGCTGCCTTTGGCTCAGGTCATGATAACAGGGTCCTGGATGGAGCCCCACATCGGGCTCTCTGCTCAGCAGGGAGCCTGCTTCTCTCTCTCCCTCTGCCTGCTGCTCTGTCTTCTTGTGATCTCTCTCTCTCTCTCTCTCTCTGTGTACAATAAATAAAACCTTTAAAAAATTATTTAAAAAAATATTTAAAAGTGCATCTTTAAGTCCATAATTCTGGAAGAAGCCTTTTCTGGCCCTCCAAAACCCAGACACTGACATTTCTAATCCATACAATTCCTTTGGGAATTCACCATGCACTTAAATTGAAATCGTGCTGTAACTTACATGCTCCCATTTGTGCATTTTGTAGCCATACTATGAGCAATTCGACAGCAGACATCCCAGGAAGCCTGCATCCTGAAGTCAGAGGCCAGCCCCTGGCCTGTTATGGGACCTCGATGCTGTGCCGGCGGTGGGGGGGGGGGGTCCCATAAATCTTTGTGGAACAAATAAATAACTTAAACCCTCCTATTCTCGGTTTCTTCATCTATGAACCAGCTGTAATTTATCTCACCTAGGGAAATAGTGGGAAAACCAAAACCAAAATGTATCAAATGTAATCCTATATAATATAAAATGTTTATTTCAGGGCACCTCATTGGTATTCGCCTGCCTTTTCTTCCGCCACAGATCAAGTGGATTTCCTTCCTAGGGATCCCCAAGATATCTTACTGTTTGCCTTTGAAGGGAAATAAACCTAAATCACTTTGAATTTCTTCCTTCACTGTGCCCCCATGTACTTCCTTCATGGTTCTTGCCATGAGGCATGGTTTTTGGTGTGCCCATTGTGGCTTGATGGTGTTCTCCCCTAGACACTCAAGCATGTCCCTGTCATGTTTACTGGTGTGACTCACGCTCACCGCTTACCTCGCTGTGAGCCTGACAACCTGTTTGCACCCTCTTCTGAGAATTATCACCTCAGAGCCATGGCGTATAGGGCTGCACTCCTGGGTCACTTGTGGGAATCACCCTCAAGACAAAAGGAGGCAATCTCTGCTCCCCCACAGGCGCTTGTAATGGTGACTTCTTCCTCTTCCTCTTCCCCCTCCCCCCACCCAGAGATGTTGAAGGGACACTGGCAGTGGTAGGTGGGAAATTCCACTCTCCCCGGAACTGGAAAGTGACTGGCTCCTTGGGGGCATCTATTAACTCCTTCAGGACAGAACGCAATTCTAAAGGACCTTCTTCAGCAGGAGTTTTCTAATATTTGAGCCCATAGGAATATTCGAGTGCATAAAAGTCTGTTGCAATTGCCGATTTCCCAAGCCCTCTTGCCCGGAGACTGATTTGTTAGGGACGGTGCCCAGGAATCTGCATTTTAATGCTCTTCCCTTCCCACTCTGTTGTTGCTGACGGCCCTTGGGCCCCAATTCAGTAAGAATCCTTACGGCGACCAGAGTCCTTTTCTCCAAACTGGTCCTCACCTTCCTGGGCCGGGTCAGTCTGAGAGCCACATGGAAGACTAACGGGGCCGGTAGGATGACCCCTTCGTGGCTCGGCTGGGTCTCAGGCAGCACTGATTCTAGTAGAACAAGAGTCAAACAGTAGATTTCGTCATTCAGATCCCTGGGAGGTTTATAAGATGGGCTCGGGACTCAAATATTCTGTCCAATTCTGCATGACACGCTTTTCAAGTGGTGTCCCAAGATCTGTCCCAGAGAAAAGGAGATCCAGATGGTGAAGGATTTAGAAACCACGACCCACATGGGAGCTGCTGAAAGACCTGAAGGCTCTGGGGCCATGGGGAGGGGGACAGTTAGCTGTCACATTTCCCATATAGCTTGCGTGGGCGGAGGGGTACACAACCTGTGTGGTTCTGGAAAACAAAATGTATTTAGCCCAGCAGACCGTCCCCACCCCGGATCCACAGCTCAATGATTTGTCACAAACATCACTGTGATCATGAGAAAAAGTAAATTGAAATAATGATCAAAATTTGGTTGAATCTTTGAAGGTAAGAATAATTCTTTCCTCTCTAGCATTTCCAAATTGCCCTTGTCCTTTCCTCCTTCTGTCTCCAGGTCTTTGCTCACACAGTTTCCACTCTCTGGAGTGTCTTCCCTCCTACTTCTCCACCCAGTCACCTCCCATTTATTCTCTAAGTTAGACACCTCCTCCAGAAAGCCGTCCTTGATTTCCAGGCAGAGTTAATTCACTATGGCGTTCTTGCAGTTCTACATGTCTTGGGAGGGAGGCATTAGCTGTCCTTTTGTTTTGGATGATCTTTCCCAAGAGGCACATACAGAAAGAAGCCTTGGAAGATAGATACAATGTCTCCATCTGAAGAACTTGCTGCTTACTGTGTAGTAGAAAAAACTCAAGAGTCCCTGAGCTGGAGGGACCTCGACTGTGAAGCAAGCCCCTCCTCGTGCAGCATCCACATCCCAGATCCCTCTGTGTCACCCTGGTGGGAATCACTGGACAAGGGGAAGTGATACAAACATGACATTCATATTTGTGTCATGAGTAATAGAGTAATAGAGTTCTTTATCTTTGACCCAGAAGTCTGGTCTTTATCTTTGACCCAGAAGTTTTCTGGGAGCTTCCAGAAAACTGTCAGACTAATGTGTTAGCTTACAAGGAGGGCAAAATCTCAGACCCCTCACGGTTCTTGGTAAGTGGTCCCCCAGCTGACAGCTTTTACCATAGTATTATTCATCTCCTATTTTGAAATAACCAGTATATATTATGATAACTTCAAGGAAAATCACCGTTTCCTTACTCAGCTTTGCCTTTCCAGGATCTGGTGCACGGCAAGTGCTCTCCTTGGAGAAGGGCTTATTATTTCAGGACAAGTAAGCTACACAATCTTGTATACGTAAGGCTACTTACTTGCTTCCAAGTGTGAAGCAACCCTATTTAGCAAATAACGCAATCCATTAGCGGTGGGAAGAGTTAAAGTGGTTTTACTAGTGTTGTGTGCCGTATGTGAATCAGTGAAAGTTTGTAAATTTAAAAATGCATAGTTAGAAGAATTTGGTTGACTTCAGCTGAACTGAGCACCCAGTAAGTTGCACTGAATTAAGTTATGTTTGTTTGCAATTTCTCCCTCTAATTGTACTTGTTGAAAGTAAAAAATAAAATAAAATAAAAATTAAAAAATAAAAAAAATAAAAATTCCTGGAGGGGAGAAGAGTAGGGCAGGTAAGAGTGCGGATGAAGCCATGAAGACATCAAGGGCAATTTAAGGACTTGTATTTAGGGCTGGGAAAAAGGTTCCTCAGGATGTGAGAAACACTGTCATCCAGGAAAGGTGCCCATTGGGGCTTCCCCACCACTATTTTCCAACTAACTTTTACTTCTAGATGTTTCATAACTGTCATTATCATCAACTTCCCATGTCTTCTCCAATTTAGCACGGTGAGCCACAAGAACACGTGACCCAGGAGCAGAAGTACACTTCCCCCAACACCCATCCTCAGTGAATACCAACCAACTATCATTCTTTCCTGCTAAATCAGGAGTCTGTTTCCCCACCTAGTTCTCTAGTTTCCCATTACCAATGAAGGCGAGTTGATACACGCATTAAATCTACATGCCACTGCAGACAAACCCTTCTGGAATAATTTTTTGGAACGAGCTATCACCAAGTGATAAATCCCCCGTGAAGATTAGCCCTGAATGGATGAGATTTATTTATTCTAGAAAGAGAGAGCACATGAGCTGGAGGAGGGGCAGAGGAAGAGAGAGAAACCTCAAGCAGACTCCCCACCGAGCATGGAGCCTGAACCAGGGTTCAATCCCACGACCCTGGGATCATGACCTGAGCAGAAATCAAGAGGCAGATGCTTCACCAACCAAGCCACCCAGGAGCCCCAGACAGTAACTTCTTAAATCAAGAATCAAACTCCCACAGAGGTGAGAAAGAGTTTCCATGCAAAGCCAGACTTACTTGACCACAGTTGCCCTCATCTCTTTGGCTCATCCATTCCCTTTGCCCTCCTCACTGCTTTTTCCTCTCAGAGAAAGGAGGAAAGGCAAAAAGGAGGGAGGGGGGTAGGGGAAGGATGTTCCTATAATCTGAGGAACTGCCTAGTGAAGAACTTACTGGAAAGTAATGTTTCCTAACAACCTCGGTGGCACAGTGTATACCGCTTCTGACGCTTCCGAGCATCTTGGGGGAAATGCATTGTGTATATTCCTGGGGAAGCTCTCAGATGGGTTGACCACCATTGGGTGTTAGTGAAGATAGAAAAATGGGGGGAGCTGGGGTGTTTTCCAGATGTCCTCGCTGGCCTTGCAGACATGCTGTTCTTACCCATCTGGAGGGACACGGGGATGGGCTGCATCTTGGACCCCATACTGTCTGCTCCCAGAACCTCATAGGTGGGTGACCTTAAGGAAGGAGGCAGATCTCCGGGTCACTTGTCTTCCCTGGGCATCCTGCTAGTACATGAGGAATGGCCACATAAGATTGAACGATGACATCCTTCTTACAAGGACACCCGGCCTGAGGAAACCCAATATTTTCAGAGAATCTTGACAGTCAGACATAAAAGCAAATATCAATTTCCAAGAATGGTTGCTCCAGTATGACTCAGAGTAGAGAAAAATCTGAAAAAAACCTGAATTACCGATAATAGGGGCTTCATTATGTAGTTGATTGATGTCAATACGTTGGGATAATACTAGTTATTTTAGATAAAACTAGTTAGTTATTTTAAAAATCACCTTTAAATGCAAATGTAATCAAGTGAGAAAACAGCTCCCTGAAATATTGAGAGACAACCAAAGATACTAAAGAAGGTATATGATATCTTCATTTTATGGCATTTATGGGTAATAGTTAGATGGTTAAGATCATGAATGAATTATTGACTTTTCTCTCCTCTTTTTTATAATTAAAAGATTTCTGTACATTAAATAATGATTATTGGTGCAGCCAGAAAAATTGTACATTAATAAAATAGTGATAAAATTTTTTAAAAGTTCTCCCGGGAAGTATGGAGTTGCCTTTTTTGAGAAATGAAAGCAAGTTTGAAAGAAAGCAGAAAGCCTACTAAAACATCATGTTAGTGAGCAATAAGATGAGATATTGTGAATTATAAAAATTTCCCTTCCCCTCAAATTGATCTATAAATTTAATGCCAAGCTAATTAAATTTCAGGCATGTTTGTGTGCACGTATAGAAATTAATACGATGCCTCTCTTATTTCTGTGAGCAATGCAAAGATCCAAGAATAAGTAAGAGGATATTGCAGAAGAAAAACAAACCTGAAGGTCTTATTGCACTACTAGATATGAAGATTTTATAGAGCAGTTAAAGCAATATCAGCATGATAATAGATAAATGGATGGAATGAACAGAATGGAGAATCAGACACAGACCCATTCATAGATGGTCCCTTGATTATTGCTGTGCCGTGGTGCAGGAGAAGGACAGTCTTCATAAACGCTGCTGGGTCAAGTGGATTTCCATATGAGCAAAAATGAGTTCCCACTCCCACTTCTCACTGTAAACCAGATTGATTCCAGATGCACAGATAGATAGTATGACAAAACAATAAAGCTTCTAAGTTAAAATACAGAAGAATGTCTTTATGACTTTAAAACAAGCAAAGATTTCCTAAATGAGAGCCACTGAAAAGCACTAACCATGGAAGAGATACATTAGACTGCATTATAATTAAGAATATCAGTTCACTGGCGCACCTGGTGGCTCAGTTGGTCAGATGTCAGACTCTTAGTTTCAGCTCAGGTCATGATCTCAGGGTCCTGGGACTTAGCCCCACATTGGGCCCCAGGCCTGTGGGGAGTCTGCTTGAGGATTTCCCTCCCTTTCCCTCTGCCACTCCCCTCCGCTCCCTCTCTCTCTCTCAAATGAATACATAAATCTTAAAAAAAAAAATATCAGTTCACCAAAAGGTATCAGTAAAGCAGTGAAAAGGTGAGCTACAGAAAGGGCAGAAATATTTGCAAAGCCGATATCCTAAAAGCATTCGTATACACAACATATGTTTGTATTTATATATTCATATATAAAGTTCATAGAAACAAAAAGAACAAAGTCAGATAACAATAGAAAAACGTGAGCAAAAGACATGAAGAAACACGTTCAAACAGAGGTATTGAGATGACCAGTCATCATAGGAGAAGGCGCTCAACTTTGTAGGTGGTTAGGGAAATGCTAAGTAGGAACAGTTAAAACACTCTTTCCCAATTACACGCATGACTGAAATGAAAGAGATAAGCCATTCCACGAGTTGGTGATATTGTGGCTCAACAGGAAGTTCCTACACTCGTGGTGAGTGTATAGTCAAGTTCGTTAGCACACTGTTGGGTGATAGCTAGTAAAAGTGGACAGGAGCATTCTCTATGACTCCGAACCTTCTTTTGAGAAAATACACCCAGAAGACACACATACAGACAGTCACCATCCAATACAGACAAAAATGCGCATGACAGAATTGTTCATGATAGCCTCACACTGAAACCAACTCAAATGTACATCGGGAGTAGAAAGGACATATAAATTACAGTGTTTTCATATAACATAAGTAAAACAATGCTCTACACAACAAGGTAGGTGATTTTCGGAAACACAATACTGAATCAAAAGAAGCCAGTATATAAAAGTCTTACAATTTTATTTCTGTAAAATTAAAAAAAAATAAAAACAAGACAAAGCAACCTCTCTGCGATACATCAGGATAGCTGTTAGTCCTAGAAGGGACATGCCTGGTAAGGGGCATGAGGATGTTGGTAATGTTTTATTTTTTTATTCCAATGCTGGTTATATGGTATGGCCACTTGTGGAGAAAAAAAAATCAATGAGCCAAACACTTGTATATGTGTTACACTTTAATAAAATGTATATTTTAAGAAAAGTTGCTAAAGAAACCATTTGTGTGTTATGTCAAGTAGCCTGGTGGAAGGGTAGATTTGAATATACTTTTCTTTTCTTTTCTTTTCTTTTTAAAGATTAAAGGTAAACTTAGTTTCCAGAAAATCTAACTTGGCCTTCAGCTTCTATGTGTGTGGAAGTCTTGAAGTCCAGGCAGGACATACATTCCAAACATGTTTTCCTCTTCAAGTTTCCTGAGCCCTGATGTGGCTCTTCCAGTAAGTTCTTGACTTGGCTCCCTTTGGTGGCTGTCTGGTCTTGGTGGTCCTGTCCTCAGCTTCCTGCCTGACTGCAGCTTGACTCAGTCTCATGCGTGACCCCGGGTCCCCATTCCAATGGACTGCCTACATGTCTAGTCTACGGGTTCATCTTCTTGGTTTTTTCCTCCTATCAGCAGACTCTGATAACCTGTAATCCAAGTTGAGGAAATTCCTATCAGATAAACCCTGAAAGGAAAATTAAAACTCTTTTTTTTTAAAAAAGATTTTATTAATTTATTTGAGAGAGACAGCGAGCAAGCATGAGTAGGGAGAGGGAGAAGCAGACTCCCCACTGGGCAGGGCACCTGTCACAGGACTCGATTCCAGGCCCCCGAGATCATGACCTGAGCCAAAGGCAGATGCTTAACTGACTGAGCCACCCAGACACCCTGAAAATTAAAACTCTTAAAAAAGATTTATTTTGCAGATCACAGTTTCCTCTCTCCATCTGGCTTTTGTAAAGCTCCCAGAAATGAAAAGCATAGAATCTCCATCACAGAAAAAAGACAGCAGGGCAAGAGTTGAAAATTAAAATGTCCAAAGAGGCCAGGCATTTGAAAAATGGTGAGATGTTTGTAAAACCTTATTTCCTATTGGAAAATAAACACATGCTCTTTTCTATTTTTTCTAAAATTATGCAACCATCTGTCTAAATTGGTGGAACAGAGAAATATATGCATTTACTATACATATGAAGGGGAGCCATGCAAATAAAATCCTTAAGAAGCATGCTTCTTGGGGCAGACCTGTACTGTAGGAGAGCATAGGGCTCCTGTCTTGTCTACAATAGACAGATATTCTGTTCCACCTGTGTGATGCTAGGGAGACATAGAGACCTAGTGCAAGAAGAGATAGAACCTGTCTTTTTAGGTAAAATCTCCTGAGTCATAAATTCTAATTTAAAAAAAAATTTTAAAGACAACGAACATGTTTAGGGCTGGATTTGGCCCCTGGAGCGTTAGTCTGCCACCCCTCCTACGAGCTGGTTGCATATTCATCAAACTCAACCCTTCATTAAAGAACTTCCAGAAGAATATTGACAACGGAAATAACTAGAGATCTGGGGCTACCTATGAGCTTTGGATCAAGCAAGGAAGAGTCAATGTCAACTATGTTTTCTGTTTCAGACACAGAGCCTGGTTTAGGAAGGGAAGCCAATTCGTTCCTTCACCCAGTGAACGTTTACTGGGCAGCTGCTCCCCACATGTGTAACTTGGTTCAATCAGAGTTACTTAATTAATTTCAAAAGGACAACCCAACGTAAGCAAATCCACGAACTGAGAAAGCTTTGGGTTGAAGGATAGGCCTGGACCTGACGTTCAGGAACCCCACGACCCCTCTCTGGGGAAACTTCTTGGCATCAGCTCTTATGGTGCTCATTCAGGGCTTAGTTGTGGAGTCTAGAAGGAGATTAGAGGCCTCTGAAGGCTGACCTTACAAACCAAAGTTTTGTCACTGCTCTATTCAAATTCAAGATGGAGAAACAAAAGATGGAGAGAGGGCCCAGTAGACACAAATGGTTAACTAAAAGTGGATCCAGGCAGGATGACCTTGGACGGGAGAACAGCAGTGAGGGCTAAGGTTCTGAGAGCGAACGAGAGATCCGAGAGCTGGATTTCATACATACACACCCAAGTGGTCTGGCTCTTCCACTTCCCAGTTCAGTTTTGTCTTAAAGGGAAAAGTACAAAGAATAAAAATGTCTGTCATCCTAACAGGCCTCTTTCCCCCGTACTCTTCTAGTGGGAGGAGGGTAGAGGTCACTACTCTTTTTTTTGTTATTGTCTCTGGGGTCTAATTTTTCCACACATACACAGGCCAATCTTTAATAAATATTTTTCTTCTCACAATATCACCCAAAGAACCCACACATTAATTCTTTCAAACGACAGCAATTACGCTTTGATGCAACACGAGTTCTCCAAGCTACTAAGGGGCTTCCCAGAGATGTTGAAGCTGCCAGTTCAACCCAGACTGAGTGCAGAGCCCGCGTGGATCTTTTCCTGGAAGCCGAGTGCGTCTTTCTGAACTTTGTTTACAGACTTCTCTCTTCGGTTCCAGCAGAGTTTCTGACAAAGAAATACGAAGGCATTCTTTTGCAGTTCCAAGGTCAAGCTCATAGAACAAAAGGTCCCCGTGGTTTGTTCCTTCTTATCAACATTTTGTGTGGATGAAAAAGGACTGTTAAATTTCCCTGGATTAAGGTAGTCAAAATTGGGCCTGATTCTGGGAAAAAAAAAAAAAAGAAAGAAAGAAAGAAAAGAAATTTCGACCGGATTTTGTTTGCCTAGCCCTCATCCGCATTAGAAGGGAATGGAAATGCTTAGTGAATGTTCTCCGTGTGGCCACAACCTTCTCTGCTCCTAGCTTCTCAGCACACCCACTTCTTCCATGCTAACGTCTACTGTTTCATGAGTATAGGACAGTGCCTCAGGGAGCGCAGCGTCAGGATCCTTGTCTCCTAGACTTCTCAGCAGTGACAGTCTCTAGAACACTGTCTCCGAGGGTCACCAGCCTGTTGGAGAAGTCCTAGATTTGGAGTCAGACTTTCAGCCTGACAAGTCAATCTCAGTAGCTTCGGCTTCTTTCTCTGTATAATGGGGATAAATCTCCGTATCACCGAGTTGCAATAAATGTTTAAGTAAATGAGGGATATGAAATATCCAGAACGGCACCTCGTGCAAAGGAAGCTTCCAGTCAATGGTGGCTGAATTTGGATTCAGCCAAACTAAGAGAACAGGCAATCTGAATTATTTATCAGTCTGTGATGCTTTTCTGGGTTTGAAAAAGGCCTGAATGCTTTAGGATTTTACTAAACTAAGCACACATTATTTATTTCAGAAAAGATGCAGCTCCCAAGTTAGACTGCTAGAAACACCATCATAGAACTCAACACATCTTCTTCCCAGAGGAACACATCAAAGTTTTGAAATTCCAAATGCAGCGATCCAGAAAATCAATACAAAGGTCAAAACAGGACAATCTTTCCAGCTGAAAACCCTGTTTATTTATTTTAATCCAAACATTTTAGAAATCTGAAAAAAAATACGTTGATTACATTTTAAATATTCACTTTGGTCTGTTTCTAATTGGTTAAAGGGCTATGAGATCTGGCCAAGACTTTTTCCTTTAGCATCAAGGCCTCGTTCTCTGAGCAAGATCAAACCCACCACCTTGGCAGTCCCACAGTCTGGAAGGTTCACTGAGACAGCATGTGCACACTTTATTTTTAAAACAGCTTTTATTGACATATACCTTCAAAAAAGTATGTATGTCCTAAGGGAACAGCTTAAATTTAGTGGTTAAATAAGTTTTACAAACAGGGCACACCCATGTAGCCAGCACCCAAATTAAAAAGCAGAAAGACAGGGACACCTGGGTGCCTCAGTGGGTTAAGCCTCTGCCTTCGGCTCAGGTCATGATCCCAGGGTCCTGATCAAGCCCCGCATTGGGCTCTCTGCTCAGCAGGGAGCCTGCTTCCCCCTCTCTCTCTGCCTGCCTCTCTGCCTACTTATGATCTCTATCTCTGTCAAATAAATAAATAAATCTTTAAAAAAAAAAAAAAAACAATAGAAAGACACCAGCATCTCAGGAACCCCCTGGTGTCCTCTCCCCAGCCCGACCCATCCAAGAGTAACCCAAGAGCACAGACAAGATGTGTCCATTTTTACATGTTATATGATATCACCCATCCAGTAGGTGCTCTTTTGTGGTCTGGCTCCTTTGGCTCAACGTTATGTTTGTGAGACTGATCTATATTTTTTGCAGATACCTGCAGATCGATGCAGTATTTCATTCTGTGGATACATCACCCTTGTTTACCTACTGTGTTAATGGATGTTTGTGTATGGGCGGGGGGTGGGAGGTTCCTTCTAGGTTTGGGGCTTTTCCAGATAAAGCTGCAATGGGCATTCTAGTGCTGGCTTTGGGGTGAGCATATGTATGCCACTCTCTTGGTTATTTACCTAGAAGTGATATTTAAATATTTAAAAATAAGCATAGCTTTAGTAGATAATGCCTAAAAGCCATTCAAAGTGGAGACTTGGTATTGTCTGTCTTTTCCATATTCGTCATTCTTCTGAGTGTGTATGTTGTTACGTGGAGATTACATGTGTATTTGCAAATAAATTTATTTATCATTTAAAAAATGATATATCATCCTGGCCTTGAAGAAATATAATCAGGAAAGTAATCTTGAGGCTCAAGAATCAAACTCCCACAGAGACGAGATGCCTATATACTCTGCAAAGTTCAGGCACATCTGATCACGGCACAGCTATGAGCTACTGGTCTTAGTTAGAGTTTTTGAGACCAAGGCTCAGATGTCTTGAAGACACAATGAGCTGGTTAGCTTTCCACAAAGTAATATTCTTCCACTCCAAAAGTGGCACACCTAATGTTTGCTAGTAACCTGGTAAATGGAAGTTGTCCAGAGGCTGTGGGATTGAGTGGGCAGATGGCTCATGACGAAGACCAGAAAATTCAAATTTATGGACTTTTCCAATGGTGCCTCCATAAAATTCATCATTACATACTTGACATAAGAATTCTTTATCCTGTCTTAATAAAGGCTAGAGTCTGGAACCAGGCTGGCAGGATCTCCTTACTAGCTGTGTGACCTTGTTCAGGTTCCTTAACCTCTCTGTGTCTCGTAAGTAAGATGTAGATAATCACAGTACCTGCTAAAAGGTTTGTTACGAAGATTAAATGAGTTACATGAAGTGCTTAGAACAGTGCCTAGCACAAGGGATGTATTATGTAAGTATTTGCCACTATTTCATAGTATGATGGCCCGAGAGTATGCTCCATTACCTAAAATAACCCTCTAGTAGTTCTTAAATTCTGGCATCCTACATAAACAGATTCTCCTTCTAGAAAAGTCTGTGGGCAAAGAAAGAAAAGTTACCAGCCTTAGACCAGGACCAACTGAGGAGTCATGAATTACCAAGTCAGCGACGCTGTTGGGATGTGTTCTGGGACCTCTTGCATCTGTGAGATTCTCTAACTATGAGATGGGGCCAAGAAGTGGGTATTGTTGAAATAAGAGATGTGACTTAATATCTGGGCTTGCTAATTTTTTAACCTTGGAACTTCTTGCCTATTTCAAGGATGAAGTAGACCCCTGAGCAGATAGAGAAGACTTATCCTAGGGGATCTTACCCAGAAGTCAATTAAGAAACAAATGTTGGTCTAGCTAAGCAGTCATAGATGTTAGGGTGCTTTGTTGAGAATAGTTTTGATCAAGAATTCAGATACTTGGGGGGAATTTCTATCTCTTACTCTGTAACACAATAAATGCCAGGTGGGTTAAAGAATTCAATGTATTTTATATTTTAATAAAATGTTGGTGGCTATATAAGAGAGGAGAATAGCTTATAGCCAACATTCCTGCTGAGGACAAACAGAAAAGAGATCAAATGGTCAAAACCATTCACTTGAAGGTCCCAGTGATGGTCAAGCAACCAGAACCTAAGAAGACAAAACTGCAAAGAGGCAACACGGAGTAAGATGTGAGCACCATGCAGCATCCATTTTTCCCTTGGGGTGTTTGCAACAAAGAAAGGTGGGGGAGGCAGTCGGAAGGCTCTCAGGCCACCCACAGGAGGCAAAGAAAACAGCAAAGCTTTTGGCTTGACTCCTCAGGTTGGACTGACAAGAATTAGAGACCTTGGGACCCTCTGAGAGGGAAAGGCTGGAGAACTGAGTCCAGGGCTCTGCTGGCTTCCTCCTCAAGACATTGGCCAGTCTTCAAGACAATCTGGACATGGGAAGGTTAGGAAGTAAAAGAGAAAGCTTCTGAAAAGCAGAGAAGTGTTGGGGCCATTCCCAAGTTTTGATGAAATACCTGGAATGCGGGATCCAACAGTGGGCTTTGGCCCCAGGGCCTTCCTGTTAGAATGCTAGAAGACCACAGTATGGGAGCAGTGTCCCTGAGTCCTGAACGATGAGCCCGCCTGACACTTTGATTCAGGAGCTAAGAAATGATCATAGTGTCCTGATTATTTAGGGTCTTAGTCCTAGTGACCAGTCCTAGGTCTAAGGCCTAGTCCCAGTGGCCTTAGACCAATGGCCAGTGGTCAGTCCTAGCGGCCAGTTGTGATGGTTAATTTTATTTGTCAACTTGGATAGGTTATGGTACCCGATTGTTTGGCCAAACACTTGTGTAGCTGTTGCTGTGAAGGTAATTCATAGATGTGACTAATATTTATAATCAGTTGACTAAGTAAAGGGCAGCACCGTCAGTGAGGGTGATGGGACTTATCCAGTGGGTTGAAGACTCAAAGCCAAAGTCTGAGGTCTCTTGGAGAAGGGAATTCTGCCTCAAGACTGAGTTTCAATCTGAGTTTCCAGCCTGCTGCTCTAACAGAGACAAAACTACCACCTCAACTCTTGTCTGAGTTTCCATCCACCAGCCCTAAAAATTTCCCGACTCGCCAGTCCTCCCAGTTGCATAAGCCAATAATGAACCAATTTCTTAAAATCTCACTCTCTCTCTCTCTCTCTAAACACACACCACCTACCCACCCACCTACACACACACGGTTCTGTTTCTCTGAAGAATCCTGACTGACACACCTGGTCATCCATCCTAACAGGACCCAAATATGTCTAAATTCTGAGGCTGTGCAGATAATAGGACATCACTGTGGGAAGCCCAATATGTCCTCTGCAATTTGTAAGCTCACTGGAGGTACGCTTGCCAAATGTGTTGGAAAATGCCACCATTTCAGCATGAGGCCGTTCTCCACTGTGGTTAAGTAGATAAACTTTGTAAGTCTAAAATTGAGTTATTTAACCAATCCGTTTCTTCCAGCAATCAAAAGACCAGCTGTGGACTCTAGCTAACACAGTTGCTTAACAGCCGAAAGACCACAATGGTTATTTTCCGGCCAGATTGCTTATGTTTTAGTATCATTTATAAACCATTTTTTAATATCCCAGTCTGTTCTAAGGGGGATGTTTGTTTTTTGGTAGTGCTGTAGCCCACAGAACATATTGCAGGAATAGACTGAAATCATGCTAAAAAAAAGTCTTTAATTACTGCATGAGCAAAGCCCATAGTTGAGTGTAGAAATTAAGCTTGAATTTTAAGCCAAATTTCCATGATGATCATGAATACTATAAAAGCTGCAAATGTGTCAATATTTCTTTATTGAGCCAATATGTAAGATTTGTTTGGAAGGCTTCCATGATTTGTTTTAAGCATCCTTTCCTCCATTTTTACAGGTGCTATGCAAGAATGTAATTCACCACAAGACCCCCTTGGACCACTGCTCCTTCCATCATTTCTCTCCTTTCCCATATTTTTCTCCCACCGCCTCCCCCACCAGCCTCTCATAGCCTCATATGTGGGATGGGTCCTTCTTAATAGTACTTTCCAAGACATTAAAATGAAAGCTATCCATATTTCAAACAAGATACTACATTATGAGCTGAAAGACTATGTGCAAGGAATGGACCATTAGCTAAAATATGTTCTAACTAATATTCTATTTTTCATGGTTAGGATGAGAGCTAGGGCTCTGGCTAGAATGGAAGCTCCCATAAGAAAAATGAGTTATTTCTTACTATTTAATGTATATTTGAATTTCCCCTGTCATTCATATACAACATTATCGTGAGCTGTAGTGACTAGAGAGCAAATATCTTTACATTTATCAACATTAACATGTCCTTCTAGAACATTCTATGTATTAGTCAATGCACATTCCATTCATAATATTACAATTATAATCCCTTTATGAATGAAGGAACAAAGCTACATTCATAATATTACAGTTACAGAATCCCTTTATGAATGAAGGGAAAAGCCAGATGTAAGGTTGGGTGACCTGGCACATACAAAAAGGAAACAGGGCTTGGGAAAATGTTGTGGTCTTTTAAATTGGGTAAATATTTGCAAATTCATGAAAGAGAATACAGAGCAGCCTTGAAGGGCTAATGCAAATGTGAACTATTTGAACTCATCAGAGAAGAACATAATGTGGCCGCAAGCAGTAGGCAGCTCCAAGCCTGGACTGGTAAGACAAGATTTGAGGTTGGAGGTTGAGTTTAAAGAACCAGTAGTAGAAAAGCAAAGAAGAGGAAATGAAGGAGAGAGAAGCCCAGTCTCCTGGATAGCTCTCTCTGAAAGCCTTCCTGCCCATGGCTGGCTTGACCTCACCCTCCTGATGTCAGCATGTCACCTGACAATCCAAGGGACCTCTCTCCCTTCACCCGCACTGAGCTTGTTCTGCCATGCTGTTTATGCGAGCCACAGGCTTACCACAATGTGAAATTATTATTTCCACGTCTTTTGCTTGAGTACCATCTCTGGGCTGGGAGCTTTTTGAGGGCAGCAATCTTGTTAACCTTGTTCACCCTCAGCACAGTGCCCAGTACATTACTGTTGGACTGGTAAATGATCGGTGAATGTTGGCATGATGATTCCGTGAAGGATGGGCTAATGAGTTGATTGCCCAAATGAAAAACCAAAAGTAAGAACTCATTTGCTTCATGGGAAAGGCAATAGAGACCAGTGGATGCATGTGGCGGACAGGAAGATTTGTATCCAAATTTGGGCTCCGCCACACATTCCTGTGTATGGTCAAGCGACTTAATTTCTCTGATTCTCCATTGCTTCACTCATAAATTGGGTAACATGTCCTACACTTTTCAGTGGCCACAACAATAAAGAAGATCTCTCACATGAAGTGACTAGCATGGCACCTGTATTAGTTATCTATTGCTGTGTAACAAATCCCCGAATGTAACAGCTGGTCACAAGGAGTATTCATTACCTCACCAGTCCTGTGGGTCAGGAGTCTGGGAGTAGCTAGGGTGGGTCTCTCACCCTCCTGCAACCAAGGCGTCCACTGAGCTGCCGTCATCTCCAGGTGCCTTCCCAGGAACCGCACCCACCCACTCACAGCGGCCTCTCTGGGGCAGCCGGCTTCGGCCAGAGTGAGCAATCCAAGAGGCAGCTAAACAGAATGTTCTAAACAAGTCATAGTCTTTTTCCAGCATAATCTCAGAAGTGACCTCTATTGCTCTAACCATATTCTGTCTGTTGGAAGTGCTTATGCTCTAGAAGACGAGATTGTGGAGGAGGAGGGGGTCAGCGGGGTCATCTGCTACCACAGAATCTGAGTGTGGTAACAGTTAACAGCTAACACTGAACGCGGTTTCCTGTCTGCCAGGAATAGTACTCCAGGTACTTTAGGGATCCAGGTCTCACACAGTACTGTGAGGGAGGTCGAATAGTCAGCCTCACTTCATGGATGAGGGAGCTGAGGAGGGAGAGGTTAGGTTAGCGTGTGGAATCCTCAGCCTTCAAAACATGCCCATCGGAACCCATGGTCTTAAACTCCATGCTCAACTTCCTCTGAGAGAAGAACTTCATAAGTGGTGTCTGTTGTCCTGAAATTTAGGGACAGCAAGTGGTAGAGAAGATTTGGAGGTTTGGTGGAAGAACCCAGAGGATGGGCAGCTTGATTCAAGAAACTGAGACAGGAGCTGAAGGTTCACATCCAGAAAAAAAAGCACAGCAACTTCCTGCAGGTAGAGTCCAAGGCTCAGGGCCACCAAGGGAGCATCTTGGAGGTTAAGAGGCACGAGTCAGACTCAGAAAAGGAAGACTCTTGCTAAAGCATCTGAGCCTTACAACAGAGGCTACCAGTCACAACACAGATGCTGGCGCAAGACACGTAGAGCTCTACACACATGCCCCCATCCAAAACATATGCTTTTTTTTCCCCCCTAACATAGAGGCTTTCAAGGTAAAAGTTTTGGCCTAGAACTCCCAGACTGAGTTACTGTTTTGGGCTAGAGTGGGGGAAAAAGAGCATTTACTGAAATGATATGCAGCCTTTCATCTGTTTTCCTACATTTAAAAATATTGTTTAAAAAGAGGTCCATGACTCAAGAGCCAAGCTTGCCTCATATCCCTGGAAATGAGGTTATGCTCTGCAGGTGACACCTGGCAAGCTGTCCCACCACTCAGGGCCTTGGGAACATTTGTTATGACCCTAGCAAAAACAAGTTGTTAAAAAATGAGGGAGAAGTCTCTCTCTCGAATAAACCAAACACACGGTCAGAACATTCAGTTAGAGGACAGGAAACAGCAGATAGAGGTAATTTCATCTGGACTCATGCCGCTGGCTATATCCAAATAGAGAGTTAGAAAAGAAACCACAGCTGGTGTTCAGATAATCAGCCGATAGTACTGACAGAGCTATAAGTGGGTCGTTGAATTAAAGAGGGCAAAACACACACACACACACACACACAGAAACCCAATTCCTTGACCACCCTCAAACTCTGGGCCAGAACATGGAGCATAGAAGTATGAGTAACATGGAACAAGCTCGTTTACTTGCAAAGTGTGACTCACTTTAAGACATGGAGTGTGAATTTTTTAAACTGCAGAATGAATTCTTTGAAGGGTGACTCTATGGTTTTTGTAAGTGTTGTTCAGTTTAGGAAAGGACTCTTGTTATGATGTCAGAGTTCCTATTCCTCAGATGTTTGCTAGGAATCACGGCCTTGTAAGGTCTGGGAGGCCAGAGTGGATCTGGGAAGGCCAGACTGGGGAACAGAACCAGGAAAAGAGATCCCCTTGCTGCTAATGAATAAGTTTCACTTGATCATACTTCTGGTCGGTGAGAAATAAGGTGGGGACCAGGATTGGGCTGGAAGAAAAATAGAATTTCCTTCTTTCCCTAATTCATGGTTGTGGTTTGGAAGAGAGAAGAACAAGAAAATCCTATTTCGGGAGTCCTTACAGTGTATTTATTGCATTTCCCTCATTCCAGAGAAATCTGAATGAAGCTCTTTATACTTGAAGAGAATCTCAGTCAAAGCTCTTGTAAGGGGGTAGGATCTCTGAGGTGTGGGATTCTATGATTTTCTTTGAAGTCACAAGTTCACACTTCACCACCTCAGTCTGTATAACACAGCCACATACAGGTTCTTTGAGAGTCCAGTCTCCACCATCCTCACTCTACCCAAAGGGCTCCCTGAGTTGCCATGAACATTGACCGGGAATTCCCAGCATGTCAGCAAGGAGAGCTTAGATCAGCAGGCCCGCAGCCTGGTACCTACCACCCTTCACTTCCCACAACTGAGTAGATCGGACTCCAAAACAGGAGTCAGAAGTATCTACCCAAGGAAGGTGTTTTTGAAGTCCTACCTGATTCATGGAAGCATATATCCATTAATATGGAGCTCGGTCATATTACACAGTGTCCTAGGAGCCAAGGATCAAAAGAGAAACAAGACACAATACTTTCCCCACAAGAGCATTTTCTACACTGAAATCATGATTCAATTGATAAAATTTCTTGTTTGCATTTCACTTGTGAGAAACACGTGTGTTGCCTACGGCAATGTACATCTAGAGCCAAACAAGCAAGCAAACCAAAAAACATTCAAGGTGTATCACTTACCTAGAGAGAGCCTGTCTCATCTTCTCAAATGAAGTATAATACATATCAGTAAACAGCCATGGCACAGCCGAAGCAGTAAATATAGACACTTCTCAACAAAGGCTCTCTGACCGAAGACCAGGGTTCTAGATGGATCTTCTCACTTGCCAGGTCCATCATCTTGTGGGGATAAACAGCATCTGCATACCAAGTCTCTGGCCATTACAGAGCTCCGTGCGATGCTAAGCCTTAGCAACATTTCCAGTACCATATACTGTACAAAATTAAACTGATCACCGACAAGACCACATTTCAAAGGGGCTTTGTGTTGTGGTCTTGTACATAAGCTCTTGATCCTTGTTAAAATGGCAGCTTCTAAGACTGCATAGAAATGAAAGACCCGTTGCTGTTTCCCATTCCATTCCTTGGACATAGTGGTTTAAACCCTTTATGACTACTTTCATATTGGTTATTCCTGTGAACCTAGTCATGTGGGTTTCCCCAAATGGCAAGAAGCTGACATTTTGGTCACTGTTATAGCTTGTTTATGTGGGTTGTTATTTGTTTAATAAAATCGCTTGGATTGTTTCTGGTTGTTTGGAGTAGAATGAAGAATTAAGGAGAAAAAAAATTACCTTGTTTGTCGTGAGCTCAAAATGAGAGAAGAGGCTAACCATGCTGTAAAGCATGGGGGGATACCTGGAGAGCCTAGTGGTTCAAGTGAATGTGAGACTTACTGAAAAGACAAGGGTGCAAAGCAAGCAGGCCTCTTCGTGAGGGTATGCAGCCTGGCTGTGGGGAGTGGGCGCTGCTCCAGCCATAGGTTGAGGAAAAGTCCCCTGAGCGTTCAACTAAGACAGACCAAGAGGACAAGAAGGAATTGTGAGGAAAGATCATGTAGGCAACAATCCTGTTTCATTTGGACCTCTGGTTTTTGCCCCGGGTTAATGGTCAATTATACTATTAACTCTTTAAGCATAATGAAAAGGTTTTGATAATACTGTCAAAATGGAGAAGGTGGAAGTATTAACCTATTGAAATTAATTAGTTGCTCCTTTCTCTGTTCTTGTCTTCCTTCTTCTCTTCCTACTCCCCTCCCTCCCCTGCCCTTCTTCCCTTGCTTTTCCCCTCTCTCTTCTTCCTCTTGCCTCCTTCCTCTGAAGGAAGGAAAGGCTATTTAGTTGACTCCCACAGGGCTTACTGTAACTACACACGCAGTACCCGGTATTCTCCAGAAATTAAAATTCACCAGTAACTTACATGCATCTACCACCAAATGCCTCTGAACAGGTAACTGCAATATTTGGAAAGACTATCCCGTTCGCCAGCTCTCCCGATGCCCCACTTGACAGCCCAAACCCCAACACACACATGAAGACAACGTTCTAGTTCAAGGTTAAGCTAAGAAGTAATCCACGACTTACGGATTATTAGGATATAACAGACCATCAGTGGTCTCAGCCCCATCTCCCCATTTTCTAACTTAATACCTATCATGAAGGAAGCAGCCAGAGGGGAAAAAATTCTTGGGTGAATAACGGTACATTCATAAATCCAACCTAAAAATAGAGAGTCTGCATTTAGACTTCCTACAACGTCATACTTCCAGGGAGGAGCATCAGTTTCCTGGGCAGTTTTACAACAAAAGCTAATTGGCTTTATCAAGTTTTATTTCTCACCCCACGACCACTTTCACAACAGATCATCTATTAACAGACAAGAGTTACACATAGCGATGACCAATAAGCAAAAAAGTCTGATTCATTCATTTTTTCCCTCGGCCAACATGAAGCCCGTCAAACACTGTGTTGGATGTGAACAAGACAGAATCAGCCTGTGCCTTTGACGAGCGAATTTTCTGTTGGATACTTAAGCTGTTCAGATTGTGGAATGCGCCAGACTCTAGTTTATTATTCAAAACGTTTATTACTACGTATGTGTCACAGACAGTCCCTGTCTCTGGCTGAAAACTGTAGAGGTCAAGGTCATGAATGCTGAAGTTCTACTGCATGTACGTGACAGGTAGCACAGAAGATGGCCTGCTCTTCTTCCTAGAATCAGTGTCACTTCCTTATATTGGAGAGAGACTTTTATATGCATCTTAACTTTCTGGCCCATAAAAGAATAACTGAGAACTTATAATTTCCTCCAGTTTTCCTTAGAACAACAATGAAAGAGAACCCTGAAGCTCAAACCACTGGCCTATATTCAGGAGAGTGCAAGCTATCACTTAATTTTCCCCCAAATGGACATAATCTCATGTTGTTTGTACCCATGGGCATAGGCCCAGTTTTCTCTGGAAATAACAGCTAACATGCAAAATCAGATCATGGGTGCAGTTTGTAGCCTTCAACATGCTCAAGCAGCTGCCCTCACAGGGCTGGAAAAGGATTGTGGTCTGGACCCACTGGGCAGTCTGCGGCTAGGCCCACCACAGGGCCTTCCCCTTGCCCAGGGAACTGCCCATGGACACAGCACACAAGGAGTGGCTTCAGGCCAGCCCAAAACAAGCGACCAAAAATCATTATTGATAGACTTGTTCATGACACTAAAAGACTTATTCATGAAAACCAAAAGAGGATATCTGAGATCAAAAAGTTGGGGGCATTGAGACCAAGAAGGAAAAATGAAGGGTTGGGGAGGGATAGGGGATGGCTGAAAGTCAATAATCCCAAATCAGAGCTAATCCCCAATCCTGCCACAAAAAGGGAGGCTGGATGCAGAGCCAGAAGGACAAACATCCAAGAACACATTTGTGAATCCCAAGCATATTTTTAAATTCTTGTGCTCTGACACAAAATGGCAGACATTGGCAGTATATAGGAACCATGGAAAGAGGTAGAAAACCATTTAGTTTATCTGCATGGATAACATGACTTGCACTGGGGAAATCTCTGCATTCTGTTTCCCATTCTCAACTGATGAACCTCCAAGCTCTATCTTCTCCCCTCACTAAGGCGCATGAGACCCACTGTAATCAATAGGAGAAGGCTCTTACCTGTGGCCCTTTATCTTCTTCAGTTCCTGATATAATCTGAAATATAGGCATACCTCAGAGATGCTGTGAGCTCGGTTCCAGGCCACTTCCATCAAGGGAGTCAAAGGAATCTTCTGGTTTCCTAGTGCATATAAAACTTATGGTTACACTCTCCTGTAGTCCATGTAGTATGCAAAAATAGCATCATTGCCAAGAAAATAATGAGATTACTTAGTGCATTTTCTGGTTTTCTGTGTAGAATCGTGTAAGCATCTGAACACATTTGGTTGCAAATCTGTCAGTCGGTTGTATGGCTGCCCCAATGATTGAGTCTCTGTTCTACTTGTGGATATTTGGCTGTTTCCAGTATATTGTTATTGTAAAAGAATGCAGATATACTCATAAATTCTTGTATGCATCTCTGGTGGGTTCCCTAATAAAGTCTTAGGAGTGAATTTCTGCCACGTTGTTTTTTTTTACCATCCCATGGAGAGGCTATGCTTTGGGTCACTCCTTTTGATAAACGATCACCAACTCAGGTTTGCATAAAATCACATCCTAGCCAGAGCTCATGGCCCCATAGGGCCTATTTGTCTGAGAAGGGAGAAGAGATTCTTAGCAGATACTCCTTTAGATTGCATTCATGTGTAAGTCCTTTTGTGGTCATAGGGTTGCCTATCTATTTATACGAACAAATTCATAGCAAGAAACAGTGAGAAAAAAATCCTCTCTAAAACTCCTCGCCTAGTATCTAGCGAAGGGTGAACATTGCCCACTGGAGCTTTAGTGATTGTGTTCCTGATTTAAAAAAAAAAAAAGAAAACATAACTAAGCATCAGACAGTTGTGATCATTTGAAACATTTGGCATCCACAGTTTTTGTTTTTGTTTTTGTTTTTATCTAGGTACAACTGTCAACACTCCCTTTTTTTTTTTTTTAAGATTTTGTTTATTTGACAGAGAAAGAGAGAAGGCACAAGCAGGGGGAGCAGCAGCCAGAGGGAGAGGGAGAAGCAGACTCCCCACTGAGCAGGGAGCCCATTGCAGGGCTCGATCCCAGGACCCTGGGATCATGACCTGAGTCAAAGGCAGGTGCTTTAACCAATTGAGCCACCCAGGCACCCTAACTGTCAACACTTCCTAATTCCTTGTCTATCCATAGTCAAAATCTGGGCTAAGCACTATCTGGAAATTAAGGAAACAGTAGACATGCCTTCTGACTCTTGTGCTGGGTATGATATGCATACAGGACAATGCACCTCAGATTTTCCCATTCATGGTCAGAGCTGGGGTCTAGAAACAACCTACCAGGTCCAGAATAGGCAGGGCTCTTTTCCCACCCACATCAGCGTCATACCTACGGCTCTGCTATCTGTGTTACGGAAAACCCGGGAATCTGACCTCTATATAGAACAGAGCAATAATTCTCATTCATGGAGCCCTTCCTTGTTTCAGAAGCTGCACTCCATGCACGCCATCACCTTCAATCCTCTCAACATCCCCAGACACCTGCGAGGTGAGTTTTGTTTCCGTCGTGGTTCAAGCCAGGTGCGTAGGTTAGTAGAGGCTCTAACTGAAAACTCTACTAAGACTTGCCGTAGTGATTAAAACAGAGCTGCTGGCCGCAGATGATGGTGGGTATCATGGAAGCATAAGAAAATGAACACAATGGAAGTGGAGAGAATTAAAACAGAACTTTGGGAAACCTTTAAATGACAGGGGGAGAAAGGCAAGACCACATTTGTGCCTGCAAAGGAACGGTTAGAGGGAAATCTGAAGACAATGACAAAGGAGAAGTGATTTTTCAAAAAAAAATCATCCGATTCCAGAGTAATACTATAATGCCTAATATACAGCTATGGCTCAAATACAAAGGACTGTTAAGTGGTGCTGAATATCTAGCTCAGATCAGATATAAGGAATTATAGTCGTGTCAGTTTGCATAGCGTGTGCGTGCATGTGGCAAGCATGGGCATGCTTCCACAATAGGTTGTAGGAGTAGAGATGCAGGCAGTTGGATGGTGCAGAGTTTTGACTCTGGCAGGTGCTCAGGTGGAGAAAGAACACGGCGGGGTGGAGAGATTCTAACGTGGGGGTCCAGGGGTAACATGACGGGGTGCGTGGACAGCCTGCAGGCACAGAGAAGTCAAGCCGGGAGAGGGGGGAGCACATGGAGAGAAAAGGCAGTGGAAGTGGTGTCTTGAGAGCCATAGAGCTGAAGGAAGAGGAGATTGTGGTCATAGTGGCACACGAGTTTCTGCCCTGGACCTGCCTCAGTGAAATGCCGCCTCGCCCATAAGCCACTCATGTGACGCAATCTGCAGAAAGTGGAGTGGGGGCTGAGTTGTGAGTGAGGAAAGCTAGTGATGCAAGCCAGGGATGCAGGGGGAGCAGCTGGCAGGGACAGCGAGGACATAGCCATGAGTCACGGGAGCTCGGCATAACAGGCCAGCAAGAGCCTGCCCTCAGCCATGGCTGGCGGAAGTTCTAAAAATGTCCAAGGAGACAGTCTACACACTGCCTTCTCTCTCCTTAAGTATTTCTGCAAATATGGGAACAAACATCTTCTCTGGATTCCAGAGGAACGTTCTAAGGCTAAGTTGCTTTCGGGGGGCGGGGGAGAAGCTGATGTCAGAGGCCCTTATACGCTCCGTTTACTGTCATTTATCCAAATCTGTGCTAGCAAATCTTCCTAAGCTTTTCCAGCTTCCTCAAGCATAGGAGATCAAATCTCTCCTGGTCTCCACCCAGCTGCCCCAGGCAACCTCAGGGGCAGAGGGCCTGGGCTCTGTTCGGGAACCTCATGAACTGGCAATCCTGTTCTCTTAAAGACAAGCTACGGGCAGCAGTGAGCGTGCAGGGGAGGGATGGCTCCCACGGTTCCGTGCGATGCACAGGATGGGAACCTCAGACCCAGATCTGAATTTGAATCCTGGCTCCGATTTTATTACCTTAGGAAATGAAACTCTTTGAGCCTCCGATTCGTCATCTGACAAGTGGAAACAATCTTACTTACTTTACAGAGTTGCTAGAGAGAGATGACTCATGAGAACACGCAGAGAACATCAGGGCGTGTGCGCATAGTAATAGCAGGTGACTGTTACTGCTAATAGGGACTGCGCCCACGTGTCCCCCTCCCATCACTTTTTTTTTTTTTTTTGCTTTTATTAGTACCATGTCCTGGGGTTTCTGTCACAATATAGAACATAATGTTTCACCTTATATCCTACTATTAAATTCCTAGGACTACCAGCAATCCACAATTTTTGTCCCATGAGCTGATTTTTCTATTCTTTCGACTGTTACCTTTTCCTAGGTGGGCTTCACCCTCCTTGCACTTTGTGGGCTTAGGTTCCTGTTGTTAGATGGTGTTTCCCACTGGCAGATAAACTCTTTGGAGTCCTAGCCTCTGGAACGCTCGTAAGAATGTCAGGCATCAGGCCACAGTCAAGTTCACATTGTGCACACTGCAGGCTTTTAAATCATTCACTCCTTTGGAATTACCCTTCACAACATTTGTAATTAACTCAATACGGACCCAGATAGCTGTAAGACTGGTTCCTTAGAGCGTCTGGGTGGCTCAGTGGGTTAAGCCTCTGCCTTCAGCTCAGGTCATAATCTCAGGTTCCTGGGATTGAGCCCCGCATCGGGCTCCCTGCTTAGCAGGGAGCCTGTTTCTCCCTCTCTCTCTGCCTGCCTGTCTGCCTACTTGTGATCTCTCTCTCTGTCAAATAAATAAATAAAATCTTAAAAAAAAAAAAAGACTGGTTCCTTAAAGTACGTACATAAACTTGTTCTTTTACAAACCCAAGCACTGTATTTACTTTATAGTATATGTTACAAAGATCATTACTTAATATGAGCAGTCGTCCTCAAGACACTCATCAGCTGCACTGAACAGGTTCTGGGAGGGTAGTTCTCAAATTGGGCCACATTTTGGAATCACTTGGGAATCCTGAGAAAATGCAGGTTTTTCTTCATCACGCCCACACATCGTGCCTTCCCTGACACAGGGTTTCACGTGGGCATCCCCAGGTGATCCTGAGGTACAGCAAAGTTTGGGACCTGTGGTTTAAAACTAGCATCTACCCATGAGCCATCATAGATAAGATACTGACATCGGTCTATGTGTGTTTATATTAATGTTACTCCATCGAGTTCACGGATTCATTCAACAGATATCTGTAGAGGCAAACGTCTTTTTATTGTTCTTTGCTTTCTTGCCCTGCATGGATACTGCTTTTTCTACAAATGGAAGTTTTGCTGCAAACCTTGCGTCAAAGAGAGTCTATCCCCACCGTTTTCCCAAGACCATGTGCTCACGCCCCATCTCTGCATCACATTTTGGTAATTCACACACTATTTCAAAGGTTTTCACTGCATTCGGTCAGTTATGGTGATCTGTGGATCAGCAGTCTTTGATGTTATTGTTGTCATTTGGGGAGACACCACAAACCACCCCAGTGTAAGATGGCAAGCTTAATCAAGGTGCGTGCTCTTTTTTGTTTTTTAATTAGGTTATGTTAGTCCCCATACAGTACATCATTAGTTTTTGACGTAGTTCCATGATTCATTGTTTGCGTATAACACCCAGGGCTCCGTGCAATCCGTGCCCTCCTTAATACCCATCACCAAGCTCACCCATCCCCCCCACCCTCTCCCCCTAAAACCCTCGTTTTTTTCCCAGGAGTCCACATCTCCCCATCTTGTTTCCCCCCCCTTCATTTTCCCCTTCCTTCTCCCAATGTCAAGGTGCGTGTCCTGACAGCTTTACCGACTAGCCATTCCTATCTGCTTCCTTCTCGGGCCTCCTTACTCCCTGAGACACAACAAAATTGAAATTCACCCAATTCATACCCTTACAATGGCCCTTAAATGTTCAAGCAAAAGGAAGGGTTATGCACGCGTCACTTTAAGCCCAAAGCTAGAAATGATTCAGCTTCATGAGAAAGGCATGATGAAAGCTGAGATAGGCCAAAATCTAGTTCTCTTGTGTCAAACAGTTAGTCACACTGTGAATGCAAAAGATAAACTCTTGAAGGAAATTAGAAGTGCTATTCCATGAACACAGAGATGATAAAAAAGCATAACAGCCCTATTGCCAATATGGGAAAAGTGTCAGTGGTCTGCGTAGAAGGTCAAACCGGCCACCGCATTCCCTTCAGTCAAAGCCTAACCCAGAGCCAGGCCCTGACTCTCTTCGATTCTGTGGAGGCTGAGGGAGGTGAGGAGGCTGCGGGAGAAAAGCTGAAAGCCCGCAGAGGTCAGTGCAGGGGGTGTAAGGAGAGAGGCCGCCTCCCTCGCCTCAGAGGGCCCGGTGAGGCGGCAGGTGCTGATGGAGCGGGGGCAGCAAGCTCTCCGGGAGGTGGAGCTGAGATCATTCAGGAAGTAATGAGAAAAGAAGTAACAGACCCATGCCGGGGTCTCACTCCCGTAGACTCTGACTTGGCAGGTTCGGGTGGAGTCCAGATTTAGGGCATTTGTGCTTTACCTTTGTTACTGGCTGTCGTGAGCCCTTCATGTGCTCTAATGTGCAACGTGAGGTGAGTGTTGGAAGGAAAACGTAACACTGTTCCCTCTGTCAGGCAGAGATGGCTCGAGGCAGGTAACTATTTTGGCAAATAGACACGAAGGCAAGATGAATGTCAGCGACTCATGGGAAGCTTTGCTTCTGTGCAGTGGAATTGAGTCACGTCAACTATCCCAGAGTTAGTGTTTGCTGTGCACCTTGGCTCTGCTTGGCTTTTGTTAATCCCTCCATTACGGCTGTCCGTTCAGTCTGCTGCTCAGCCCACAGCTGAGAGCTCTTGACGCCATCCGCCTCCATCTTTCTTTGCTCCTTCGGGGTCTGGCCAATCGAGTCCCACCCGCAGCTGGGGCTCCCTGACTGCTCGTAGACTGAAGGCTGAAGTGAGCAAGCAAATGAAAGGCTGAGTACCAAGGCGCTTGCAGAAAGAGATGCAGCCTGGTTCCTGCTTTCATGGGCTTTGTCATCTAGCGTGAGCGTCATGTGATATTATGTCCCAATACAATTAGAACACGATATGGGGAACCTTCCCATGGAGAACTGCAGGGGCTCAAGCACTTGCTAAAGCAACTGAGAGGAGCTACCTTGGAAAGGTTAAGAAGGGTAAGGACCAACACTGGACTACAGAGTGAAGGAAGAAGGCTTTGTGCAGGAAGTGCAACCAGAACTGGGTCTGGACGTTGTGGCAGAGTTTGAGGGGTGAGATATGGAGTGGCTGCTGTTATGTGAGAAATGAATGTGTGGAGAGGAAACAGATGGGTGCGATGTGGAAGCATCCTGAAGGAAGAGAGGGTTGTCCACGTGGTGGGAAGACTCACAGAGCTTTCAGGAAATCACAAGGCAATCAACTCTGGATGAGTGGGGACTTGCTCACCACCCCACTCCCAGTTTCTAGAAGAGGTGGGCCTTCTGTGAGGGGTTTTTTTTTTAAGATTTTATTTATTTGACAAAGAGAGAGACAGTGAGAGGGAACACAATCACGAGGAGTGGGAGAGGGAGAAGCAGGCTTCCCGCTGAGCAAGGCGCCCGATGTGGGACTCGATCCCAGGACTCTGGGGTCATGACCTGAGTTGAAGGCAGACGCTTAACACCTGAGCCACCCAGGTGCCTCTACAGGGGGTTATTAATGAAAATTCATGGACTATGGGACTAAATGACAAAATAGGAAGAAATTTAAAATAAAATAATCCTCGTGTCCATTGACAGATGAACGGATAACAAAGCTAGGGTACACACACACACAATGGAATATTACTCAGCCATAAGAAAGAATGAAATCTTGCCATTTGCAACAACATGGATGGAGCTAGAGGGTTTATGCTAAGAGGGATGAATCAGACAGAGAAAGACAAATACCATGTAATTTCACTCAAACATGAGTTTAAAAGACAAAACAAAAGAAACAAAAGAACAGAAAAGTAAAAACAGACAAATAAGAACCCCCAGACTCTTAAATACAGAAAACAACTGTGGCTGGAGGGCAGGTGGATGGGGTGTGTGTAAAAGACAAAGGGGATTAAGGGTCCACTTGCCGTGATGAGCGCTGAGAAAAGTACAGAATTGTTGAATTGTTAAACTGTACATCTGAAACCAATCTAACTCTGTATGTTAGTTATACTTCAATTTAAAAAATGCGTGAGATTTAAAAAAAAAAAAAAGGAAGAAAAAAGGTTCTCAAGGAGAGAGACCACCACCGGGTGGGCGGCCATGATTCCGTTTCTAAAAGTCGAACATTCCATTCAGTACCTCGATTTGGATTCATGTATTGGTACAGTTAGTTTGAGATTCAGTTTCCTGGTTACAGGCCCTCCAATTCTCCAGTTCCAGGGAAAAAATGGACTAGAAAAAGTGGAACAAAACACTTTCTTAGTACTGACTTCCTCTGTACTGAGAATTTTTGTTGTTGTTGTTGTTGTTTAATGAGAAAAATGTGAACTTTCACCTTAATTCTCAAGAATGGAACAAATGATTTTCCAACTAAATATAGATCATCAGGAGATACTTCTCAAAATTGAGGCAAGATACAAATGCAGGGACCCAAAGGGGCACCTGTACCCCAATGTTTATAGAGACAATGTCTACAATTACCAAACCATGGAAAGACCCCCGATGTCCATCAAAAGATGAAGGGATAAAGAAGATGTGAGATATATATATATTTTTTTTTTCTCACATTATATAATATATATATATATATAAAAGCAGTATATATATATATATACTATGCAGCCATCAAAATTGAAATCTTACCATTTGCAATAACATGGATAGAACTAGAGGGTATTACACTGAGTGAAATAAGTCAGTCAGAGAAAGATAATTATCATATGATCTCACTCATCTGTGGAATTTAAGAAATAAAACAGAGGATCATAGGGGAAGAGAGGAAAAACTAAAACAAGATGAAATCAGAGAGGGAGATAAGCCATAAGAGACTCTGTCATAGGAAACAAACTGAGGGTTGCTGGAGGAGTGGGGGGTGAGGGGGTGGGGTGATGGACATTAAGGAGGGCATGTGATGTAATGAGCACTGAATGTTACATAAGACTGATGAATCCCTGACCTCTACTCTGAAACCAATACTACATCTTATGTTAATTAATTGAATTTAAATTTTTAAAAAATGAAAAAAATAAAATTAAATAAAATTTTTTAAAAATTTAATTTTAAACTTAATTAAAATTAAATTTTAATTTTATTTTATTTTATTTCTTAAAAGTAATCAAATAAAAAAGTAATTTTTATTTGATTAAAAGTAATCAAATAAAAGGAACTGGGGCCATTTATAGAAGCAGTTGCCCACACCTGGAGGCACCTTTCATCACTCACACAAAGGTGTGGACCAATCTCTACCTTTCCCCATCTGGAAAGAAGACATGGAAAATAGTACCAGCAATACTCAACTGCTTTTTTTAATATGGATGCTTCTGATTCCCATTTGCATGTGAAACCTCTGGAGGTGAATTATGGGATGATCCAAGGGGAAGGAACCAGGTTGACAGAAAATTGCCATTCAGCTTGAGAGTCCACTAATCTCATCTTCTTGCCCGGTTTAGGTATTCCAGCTTCACAGGCTTGGTGATGCCTCTATCATGACGTAGCCCAGGGAGAAAAATAGCCAACCAAAAATCTAGGGCATCCTCAAGACCTAAGCTTCTGGTCTACCCATCTCTGAGAACAATTATGAATTTAAAGCTGAGAAGTACTATGGGGCTTCTGTGCCTGCAGAGACTCTGGAGGGGTTTCTTACCCAGCCTGGTAGCTTGGATACATGGACAGTATCTCTTCTGCTTCCTAGACTGGACCACCACTGTTCTAACCCAGCCACACGAGGGGCGGGTGACCCCAGCGCCCTCTACTAGGGGCAGCAGGGGTGAGTACTGTATGTGTGGAGGACGGACATCAATTAAGGCAGAATCCATTCCCAAGTGCTGTAAAGGTAGGTTGAATTTCTTCCATCACATTTCCTCAAAGCCAAGGTCCTGCCCTGGGTCGCTGATCTTCCCATCTGAGAAGAAGCACCATTCACTGGGGGTCCTCCCACTCTAGCTCCCCTTAAGGGGCCACACAGTCTGTCACTCCAGCCTCTGTAGCCTCTCATGATCATCTTTTTGTGAGGGACAACAAGATGGCTTCCTCCACAGGGACAACCTGCCTCAAAAACGAATCCCTTCAACAGCCAGAAGAGATGGGTTGTTTCTACCTCACAGTGTACTTTGTCACTTGTCCTTTAAAAAAAAAAAAAAAAAAAAAACTGTGCCCTATGTCCCCACCAAAGATGGGTACACAACTCTTCCTCCCATCTCTCTGGGGGGACAAATTAAATTACATTTGGAAGCAAATTAAAAGACATAAGGTCCAACTTACCTGAGAAAGTCCGTGACCAAAAGTATGGTGTCCATCCTGCATCTCTAGGACTCTAGAGTAGGTGGGGTACTCTAGAGTTGGTGGGGTACTCTAGAGCTGATGGGGTACTCTAGAGTTGGTGGGGTACTCTAGAGTAGGTGGGGTACTCTAACTCAGCGAGCTGAGTCACACCCACGTGAGCTTCATATCTTGGCCTAGATTGCCATCTCCAAACCTGACTTTCCTCTTTGATGTTGTTCTCTGACATGTTTCATCTTTCGTCCCTTCTTCCTCTTGAATTATTTTTAGCCACAGTAAAATTAGTGGAAACATGGAGGGCCAAATACTCATTTGATCTTTCCAAGCCCCATGTGGGTCTGATGTCCCAAACCGCACTCCTAAGCACTTCGTAGAAGGCTTGAGAATTGTATAAAAGTCCTTCCCCTTCTCCTAGATGTGCGGCCAGCCCCTGACATACGAGTCCCAGAAACCATAAGTGCCATCCACAACCTCTGAGAAGCTACCAGATTTTCTCAAAAAGGCACAGTGTTTTTTACACCTTTACGATGATTTATAATTCTTAAAGACCCAATTCAATAAGGCGCAGGGTAATTGCCTTTGTTTTTCAATCTTTAAGGCCAGGTTCCCTAGAGTAGGTGCTATTTGGACCTGGCTCATGGCAAATGACACCTGCGGACAGTGTCCATTCAGGGTGATAGTTTCCTGCAACGTTCCACCTGGGAGCCTCCGTCCCCCTTATATTCAGTCTGTGCTTAGGAAAGGCAGCAAGAACTGGGGAGTAAGGTCTCAGGAATGATCCTCCACTCCTGAGGAAGAAAAGAATTCTTGCCCCTCTTTGGACAATTCTGATGTGTGTTCTCTGCAGTTTCTCAAAGGCTCCCCACTGGGATTGATCTCCAGGTCACTCCAGCAATCACTTGCTTTTAAGTTACCTTAGATTGGCTTTTCCGCCTTCCCCATCTCATTTCCCATTCTGTTGGCGTGCATCCCAGCCCAGACGCCTCCTCAGGGGGTCCCAGCTGAGGCACTGACCTCCTTGGCCCAGGGTCTTGACCAAGGCACTTTTTCCACTCTTACTCAGTACTTTCTCATTCCTGTCCCTTCCTCATTTTCCTACCTCTGAGTCCTAAAGAGGCAGGAACCCTTAGTCTGGGATCCATCAGCACCAAGATGGCTTTTCCCATCTGCAGTGCACGCCATGTCATCTGATCTCCCCACAAGGCTGTTCGACAGGAAAACATGGAAAGTGAGAGAGGGAGCTGGTGCTTCTCTTGGAGGACTCTCTCTTGTGCTGTCACAGTAGGTGATGAAAGGCTTGATCGCAACTTTCAGTTCGGCTCATTGTCTGAATTGGCCACTGTGACACCTGGAAGCTCCACACCATTCTGCCAACCATCATGGCAGAGCTACGTCCAACAGTTTCCCTGTCTCCATGGATGTGTGCACCTGACGGAGTTCCCAGGGATGAACTGCTGTCCTCAGAGGGAGGGCAAGCAAGAGGCTCTGTATAATATCAGTTGTGATTCCAAAAGATAACCCAGATTCCCATGTGAGACTTCTCTAGCTTTGGGTGGTCTTTGTAAAAACTTGACTCCAATCCCCAATGTCTTCATCCACGTTAACCCAGCACCCTTCTAACGAGGTCTATAAATTTTTAATCGAATTTCCTCATCACCCTTTGTCTCTGTGTTGACAAGAGGCCCAGGCACTTTTGATCTGGACACAAATTTGTCATTTTGCCATTTTCTACAGGAAATCTAATCTCACCAAGTGTATTATGATTTTTTAGTCTCACTAACGTCTGTGAAGGTCCGTGAAGGTCACATTTCCCTTGGGGAGCTTTCTGCTCTGTGTAGCCCTGGGATGTTTGCAGTCTCCTGCTCCAGAACTTTCTTTCCTGGGGAGGAGCAGTGCCTAGCCTGTTTTCTCTGGTTCCTGTAGGAAAAAAAAAGTGGATAAAAGTGACTCTTCCAAATCCCCCGAGGTTGACTCTCACTTCCTCCCACATCCAGTTCCCCCTCACGCCACAGATCCTCCTGTTTCCCTTTCTCTAAACTCTTAGAACAATTTCTTCCAAATCCAAACAAGCATATGCATCTGCCCACTTCCTTGATCTGAGGGGAAGGAACAGGAAGAGACAAAACCCGTTAGTGGGTAAGTTTGAGGAGGGTGTGGTAATATTTTGGAATACTTGTAAGTTAATAATTTTTGTGCTCTCACAACTAAATGGTAACCAAATGCTGAGCAAATAAAGGATCAACTCAAAGAATAACATTGCTGTCAGGACCACAATGTGGGTTCTTCATATTAGCTCCATAACTTTCAATTTTGATGTGGGAAATTACTTCATTTCCCTAAGCTCCCACCATCTTGGGTAAAATGGGATAATGAGACTCACTTTCGTGTACTTTATGGAGAGGATGAGCGGAATATTCAGCATTTATACATGGCCTCTAATGGTCACTTAATAATATATAACCATCATTATCTCTGGAAAAAGTTTAACTTTTAGCTGGAAATTCATTTCATGTTCTTGGCTCATGTCCATGTGACTCATATAAACACTATCTTCCCCAAGGTTACTAACAGTTCAACTCAGGCTGCCCTCCTATTCTGCTTCATTCCATGGAACACAAGGATGCCTTGGGAATTAGGCAGGCTGACTTCCCTGGCCATGGGCCTTGGTGCTCATGGTCACCTCCATGCCAGGCCTGGAGCAACTCACCTGGTCTTTTGGTCCACAGACTTTGCTTATATGGAATCCCTCCTGCTCTCTGAAGAGATACCTTTCTTCCCAGAGCTTCTGGTCTCTTCCTTATCTCAGTATCAGGACACTGGGTTCTGTTATCTTGGCCCGGTGTTCTTATCTCACCTGTAACACAGGAGCAGAGGGAACAGTGGGCACTGTATGATCAGAAATCTCTCTGGGCTGTGCTTGAAGCCAGCCTTCATCCCCCACCCCACAACAATACCTCAGATGATGCCACTGGATTTAGAATTAGTTTCCACTGTCTCCACCTGACCTCAGAGGGTCAACTCAAGAAGTTTTACCTTATTTCTTTTACTCAGTGGAATGGGAAACTCAGAATAGGTGAGGTTATGGCTTGAGGACATGGGTCATCTCACGTATTCCCATAATGCCAGTGTGCTGCCTGGGGCATGGTGGGGGCTCAGAAACAGTGCGGAGAAATACAAATCCAGGAAATGAGAACATTTGCTGAGGGAATGCTGAAATGGCAGGAGAAAATGTCTGGAAAGAAGAGACCAGGAATTCACCTTCTCTACCTCTTGGCTAAAGCTGGTTTTTTAGGTTCAAACTCACTTGCCGGATGCCTCTGTTCCCTTTCTGGTAACATATTTTCACGAGCAAACTGTCCTGTTTCCTAGGCACCCTTCCTCCATTCTCTCTAGGAACTGGGTCTGCAAACATTGGCGTGAGCAGAAGGTAAATTCTAATTTTTGTGGGAGCCAGAAGGAAAGAGCTCAGTCTCCAGGGCATTAGAAAGGCAAAAGGCAAGGAGTCAGAAGTGTGGGTGACAGAGCGACTGCGTCCCTCTGGGGGGTGCTTGAACCTTCGCAAAGACTAAGGAGGATCAATTTCCAGATCCTTGTGTGTTTTCACCAACATTTAATTTTTTTAAAATTAAAAAATTAAAAATTAAAAATTAAAAAATGCAATAATAAACTCCCATATGCATTTTACCTAGATTCAACAAATGTTTCCTGTCTTCCTAATTCCTCCCTCTCTACACGTACCCAAGCATACACATGTGCGTGCACACACACAAACCCCTTCGTTGTTGGACAGCTTGAGTTTCAGATACCATTCTGTTTACTGTCAAAATGCTGCCACACGCATCCCTAAGAATAAGGACAATGTTCTAAAGAACCACATTCTCATTACCTCACCTAAGTTAGTTTCGTATCATCTACAACTGCATTTTTTAAAAAAGATTTTATTTATTTGAGACACAGAGAAGACAGAGAGAGAGAGAGAATGTGCACACAAGTGGGAGGGAGCTGGGGCAGAGGGAGAACCAGACTCCCTGCTGAGCAGGGACCCCCCCCCCCCATGAGGGACTTGATCCCAGAACCTTGAGATCATGACCTGAGCCAGAGGCAGATGCTTAACCAGCTGCACCACCGAAGTGCCCCTCTAATATTCCCCGTTTCTTGGCCCAGAATTGCTTCCCCCCAAATTTATAACTATTGCTTTGTATTTTAAATTTAAGATTCAGTCAGTGTTCATACTTTGGATTTATTATGTCTCTTCAAACTACACAGTTGCTCTAAAGCTATTCTTTTTGTGACATGGATTTTTGTTACTGTCTTTAAGATCCACATGAACTTCCTTACAGAATGTCTCCCATTCTGAATTTCTCTGGCTCTTCCTCACAATTACACTTGAGCTAGACTTTTCTGGCGGAAATATTACATATTTCCGAAGGCATGTTATGACAGATGGTTTCGCCTTTTGGAATACCAAATTTGAACCTTCCACTTAAGGGGGGTTCCCCAGAGCTCTCCACCATAAAGGTACATTTTAAGTTTTGTAATCAATAAATAATCTTTTGGATCGTTCTTTATGATCATGGGACCATCTGCTTCCCATCAACCTACAGAAATCCCATTTTATGAATGCTAGGTTCTCCCAGCAACCGCTAGCTTGTAATAAAATTTCTTTTCATCACCAGATAGTCACCAATGTGTCATTGAATGACTTCAAGCCTACAGGCCTCAACTTAAATGGGAGATAATAGAAGGTGTTATCATGCAGAGATTTCATTTAGGGACAAGTAGTAACTTTAAGCAAAAGTAGGAGTGGTGTTTGGTTCTATTCTTTGAGAGGACCGGTGTGCTATTTGAGTTGGTGTAGCCTAGCACTCGAAGTCCTCAGTGTTCTGGAAAGATCCACAACTACACCCAGTTAGTCCCATAAAAGGGAGCTCTGTGTTCTTTGCTCTGGATCTAGACCGTTCGTTCTATCGTGCTGAAGGCTGAAGAACCTATAGACAGAATCACTGTCCCTCCTTGGACCAAAGGAGACTCAACACTCCCAGGGCTCAAAACCCTTCCTTTCCCTCCATAGCGTATCTGGTATTTGGCTACAGGCCAATAAATCTTGTTTTAGTTTAATAATGCCTGGTAAGTCCATATTTTTTGTGTAATGCCTACTCAGGGGAAATGAATCTGCATTGAGTTTTGATTCTGAAACTAGATGAAACTTTCATTAAGCCAAGTGATTCCACCCTTCGTAAAGAACGGAGTGTGCTATAGACCAGACTGCATGGTGGACAGTCAGCTCTCGGGAATAAAAACTTACTTCCAAGCCATTACCATTCTAAGGACACCACAGGAGGTGAATGATGGGTTTTATCTAATCTGGACAGCCTGGCTGGCTTCAGGGGGAGTTTTTTATTTTCTCCACAGTCTGGAACATCATCCCAATTTCTACCTTCACTGTAAAATCTCTTCTTGCTTATTTCACATTTTAAGATGAATTACTGGGGACGTCCGGGTGGCTCAGTCAGTTGAGCATCAGATTCTTGGTTTTGGCTCAAGTCGTGATCTCGGGGTGGTGGGATTGAGCCCCTCATCGGGCACCTCACTGAGCATGGAGTCTGCTCCCCTCCCCCTGCTTGCATGTGCATGCTCTCTCTTTCTCTTTTTCTCTCTCTTTCAAAAAAAAAAAAAGATGAATTATTGTTGGCTCAGGTCAGAACTTTACAAAAGAACAGAAAGGCAAATAGCAGCAAAATCATGACATAAATGAAAGCCAAGAACTTGGAGGCACTGGAGACAGATCAAAAAAATCAAATGGATTCAGAAACTTCAAGTAAGAATGGAATTTCCCCCCTGGACACAGTAATGAAAGCTAAGTGTATTATTTAGGGTAGAGCTAAGCAACTTTAATGAAAGACCCAATAATAGTTCCAAGAAGGTGGACTTTATCTCTCTCACATGGAAAAACCTGGCTCAGCCCCAAAGACCATGTTCCTACCATCTCCTAGACAGACATTACCACCATGTTCATGGTCAAGGTGAAGTTTAATGGGTTCCTGTCAGTGGAAAGTGGAAAAGAGTGTTGAGGAGATAAAGGATAGCCTCTTAATTCCATTCCCAGTCCTTTGGCATGAATTTAATGACATGGTTACATGCATAAGCAAAGGTTAGGAAACTTATTGTTACAGGGAAGGGCTGTGTTCAGCGTCAGTCCTAGAGCTGGGGAAGGGGGGGAAGAATGATTACGGTGAGTAACTTTATGCTCTGTCACACTAATAGAAATCTGCTTATTGTTCTTCTTCTTTGGGTCTGGAAAATCAAAGAGAAAGCTAAGGGATCTATCCTTATATCTCACCAGCCACCACAAGGACTCCCCTTCAATAGGCTCCGTGTTTATATGGTCAGCCAGTCCCTCTGCATGGTTCCTGAACTCAGCCAGAGCAGTGAGATAAGGATGGAGGTCAACGGTGGGGGCAGGACCGTGGTGATGATGGCGTTGAAATGTATTTATGGATCCCTCTCAACACGTGGCAGCTGGATCCAAAAATCACGAAAGTAGGTTACAGAAGTATAACCCTTATATCCTAGGCTCGGCTTGCTTATTTAAATAAATGAGAATACATTTAGATTGTCAGCCCAAATTAATATGTGCCATCCATTCCTGGTATGGTTTGTAGGCAATCCACACCTTCATGGTCATCCTATCCCTCAATACTCAGGATGCTTTAAAAACTGCTTATATATAAAAATATATTATATGTTTATAAAAATTTTAAAAAATTAAAAAAAAACTGCTTATATATGTTGAACTGTCTCCAAGGTCAGTGTTCGCTGCTCTCATGATAAGCTCAGATGTACTGCTTGGTGCTTGAGGCTGGAGATCTTGGGAGCCAAGAGAGCCAATAAAGTGTACGCCATGGTAGGCTCTGCCACGCGGAACGGCCCTGGCTTTGTCCCATGACTATCGATGTAGTCAGACTACCCATCTCTGCCAGCAGTTCTCAGCTCAGGTGCCAAGATAAAGAGAGAGGCACATAGATGTGATCAAGCTTCATGCGGATGCTGACATCACTGTAGAGCTCTGCCAGTGCCTCTAGGCAACTGTGGCCTCCAGATGGCTTTTCTGTCCCCACCCTTCCCCACCTCCACCACAGTACTCATTCCGGTGGAATCCTACAGCAATGCAGCCTGGAACCAAAGGGCTTCAGAGCTTGGCAGGAGAGATCTTTCGGTTCACATTTACACACGTCCATTTTCTCCAAGACACCCTCGTGTTTCTGGGCTGGGTCCAGTCTTGGCTGTATGCGGTAGACAGACTCTAAAGCCTCCTCAGTCCTTGGCCTTGACCAGCCCAGACTTTTGATTTTTTCATGACTATTTCATATGGAAATTAGAGAGTATAAATAAAAGAGAAGAGGTGAGGGGTGAAAGGGTCACACCAACGTCCCACATGCCCACGGATGTGTAGGGAGAAGGATGATGTACATCTTTTCTTATTGGCTTAAGCTCAGACCCCAAGGACCAGTTGATCTAAAAGTGTACACAAAGCCATCATCTGTGGACTTGCCAATCGTTCCTCCTTACTGTGGAAGTTAGCATTTGTCAGATTTTAACCTCCACCTAGAAATATATAACATCAGTGCATTAAAATATCAAAACAGGGGTCCTCCCGGGCCAAGTCTGGTTTCTTTTCTGCCACACCATTCTCTCTTCTCATAAGACTTAACTGGAAATTTTGTTTTGACCTTTCCCTAAGGAAGGGGACTGCTTGTGTCTAAAACAAATCATTCAGTTTATGAATGTCCATAAGTTAGTAACATAAGAGCCGGGGAAAAGGAGGAAAACATGAGAACTCTGTAACAAGTGCTTTAGTAAATGACTCAAAGGGCAAGACACAATGTGGTCACTAAATTCATTTTACGTGCCTCCTTAAATAAGCATGCTGACCCCAATGTTTGGAGATACTTCCTTCATGTGCTAGGGTGTGTGACTCAAGGCACTCACAAGGCTACTTTCATTTTGAGAGAACGGAGTCAATGTTATCCGAGAATTCAATCCCATCCATACAGTCATACCAGAATGAAGAAAAACTACAAACATCCTCAAAGACTGAGTTTACCACTTCCATACACTTGCAAAAGAACAACGAATGGATATATTTTGGGAAGATGGATTTGAACTCAAATGTGGTGTATGTCATGTTATTTCCTATTTACGGTTCAATGTTTCAAAGTTAAAAATGAGAAATTAAAAAATACAGTCTTACTGAAACTGAAAACAAAGCTAAAAGAAAGGCGGCCAGAATGTACAGTTATAAAATAAATAAGTCTTGGGGATGGTGCATACAGCATGGCCGCTGTAGTTAATTACACAGTACTATATATGTGAAAGTTACTAGGACAGCTCATCCCAAGAGAAAACACTGTATCCCTGTGTAGCCTCAGGTGTTAACTAGCTGTACTCTGGTGATCATTTCACAATGTAGGCGAGTATCCAGGCGTTACGCTTTACACCTGAAACTGATGTAAGGTTATGTGTCAATTATGTCTGAAGTTTTAAAAACCTAAATTTAACTCTCCTCAAACAATTTAAGTATATATGCAGTCTGAGGCAACAAGAGATTGATTCTAATATAAGGTCTGCAAAAGCCTTCCATGGTAGGTGGAATCAGGAAGGAGAGTGAATTAAATTTGTAGGAGTGGGATGTGATGGACAGTCTGAGCTTAATAATCACGGTATTCCCTTCTCTGGGACCCATTTCCTTATTCTCTCTCTCTCTCTCTTTTTAAGATTTTTTTTAAATATGTTATTTATCTGTTTGATAGAAAGAGAGATCACAAGCAGGCAGAGAGGCAGGCAGAGAGAGAGGAGGAAGCAGGCTTCCTGCTGAGCAGAGAGCCCGATGCGGGGCTTGATCCCACGACCCTGAGATCATGACCTGAGCTAAAGGCAGATGATTAACTGACTGACCACCCAGGTGTCATATTAAGATTTTATTTTTAAGTAATCTCTACACCCAACATGGGGCTCAAATTCACAGTCTCAGAGATCAGGAGTCATATGCTCCACCATCGGAGCCAGCTAGGTTCCCCTCCTATTCTTTAAAATAGAGCCTAAAACATGTATTCACAGAACTGTTGAGAAGATGCTTACTGAGCAATTAATATAGTTTTGCTAACACTTATCTCATGAGGAAGGATGTTAATTGGAAGGTGTCACCAAAATCTTACTTTAACCTTAATCTCTTGCACCTGAATCTCTAGTCCTTCTTTATTGAAGGTGTTCACTTCAGTTAAAGGATCATTTCTTTCTTTTTTAAGATTTATTTATTTGAGTGTGAATGAGTGGGGGAGGGGCAAAAGGAGGATGGAGAGAGCACCTCAAGCAGAGTCCACGATGAGTGCGGAGCCCAATGCGGGGCTCAGTCTCTCGACTCTGACATCATGACCTGAGTCAAAATCCTAAGTCAGATGCTTCGCCAACTGAGCCACCCAGGTGCCCCAGTCCAAGGATCGTTTTTGGAGGCCTTCACCAATAGGATACAAGATTAACACCACACCTTTTCTGTCATTGGGGAACTTGGAGTCCTGTCCCCAGAAGATTTCCCTGTCATCATGGAGCAGTTTGCATATATGTCTAGGATATAAATCTTTATTTGTATCTTATGAAAACAATTATCCCACTAAACTCGGGGGAAAAGTGACCCTCACACCCCCAGATTGCAAGCTTTCATGGAGCAATGTCTATGTCTGATTCAACTTTGAGTCGTCAACCTTATGCAGTGTCTGCTAAAATCATGTTTTTGTTGGTGCTTCTTTTAGTTTTTCTGAATTGAAAATCATTCGTAAAATGTCCATGGCAAAGTTACTGAATGGAAGTCACTGTGGTTTTCCTGAAAGAAAAGTTTTACTTCCAGTGTATACAAGCGCATTCACACAATGGACCATGTAGGCTAGTTACTGTCGTCGAAGTATCCCAGGCAATGCCTTGCATTTGGCACGCTGATACAGCAGGCTGTTTATCAGATGAGCACAGCACACTCCTATTTCCCTTCTGCCTTTCCACACCTAACTGCTTGGAACAATGAGCAGCCTCACAACTACCCTTTCTTTCCTGTAAGAAAGAGTCATGCTTTGTTTCTGTTGGTTCCTTTTCTCACCATGAGCTCATCTCTATAATGGTAGGCCATCTGCTGGTCCCGCACAAAGTGTGTTCAGTTTTTAAGCCCCCCCAAGGTTTTGTAAGCCTCTGAAACTGTTAAGAAAAAATATTTCTAAGCAGAAGTGAATGAGTATCATACACAGGAGAGGGAAACTGAAATTCAAAACGGAAACCGGCTTTGAGTCATGTGCCTCTGTCCTAGGAGAGAATTCTCTTTCATGTATCACATAAAGTTCTAGAAAGTGAAAGAAATCTGTTGACGTCAGTGCCAATGTATTCCAATTTAAATTTAATTTTTTAATTTAATATAAGAATTCTCAAGCAGGAAGTAAGTGGAGAATACTAAAACAAGGCAGTCTTTAATGAAAGAGAGCACTTTTGCCCCCCAAAAATGTTATTTCAATGGCATAGAATGTTTACATTCCCAAAGAGGATGGCTTTTATGAAAACCTGTAGGACAAGAAAAAGGAAATTCAGATGAAGGTTTCTATAGATAGCTTGGTGCAGAGGCTGGAAAGTGACAGACATTCCATAAACTTCCATTCTTAACCTTCTGCCCTACCTAAAATTGACCAAGATAATGGCCAATAATAATGCCTTTGCACACAGCACTCTTTACATAAACTCTCTCACTAAATCTTCACCAAAACTCCATGAAGTTGGTACCAGATTATTTCTGCTTTAGAGATGCGAGAATCGGAAGCATGGAGAGATTTGTAGTCTACCCGTGGTCACAGTAAGGGTGGTAAGGGTAGTAAGGGTATCCTAGTAAGGGATAGAGGAGAATTTGAACCTGAATCTGTCTAGGTCCAGAATGTGCACTTGTCATCTAGATACAGCGTCTCCCTTTCCCCAAGCTATCTTTCTAGCCTGCAGTAGCTAGGTAAGAGCTAGCTTCATGAGAGAGGAAGAGTGTAAATGTTAGAAAACTCAACCAGTAAAGCCTATTGGAAGGCATTTAGCTAGCCCTCAGACACTCGGGCTTTGGTTAGACCCCCCGGCCTTAGGGAAACGTTGTCTCCATCTCCAAAATGGTGTAAAGAACTTTGGTTCATGGATCTCCAATGGACACTGACAGAGGTCCTACCTGAGAAACTAAAATAGATGTTTCAAGGGTTGAAGCGCCCTCTGCAACATGTATTATTATCTTCACAAGACGAAAGGATGAGGATAAACTGAAACCCTCCTCCAATTCAGCCCTGCTTGTCATCTGGAAGCAGAGTGATAGGACGCAGCGCCCCAGGGCGTAGCTGGGCAATAGAACTCAGAGCTAGATATTATTTATTCAACAAATATCTGGTCATCGCTATGCTAGACCAAAACTCTGCATTTGGGCAGACACAGGATACAAAATAAAATTAAGTAGGGCCATGTGTTCACCAGGAGCTTACAATCCCATAATAAAATGAGTGTGCTGATGGCAGGAATGGACAGTATGTTAGATTCGTTGATATACGGTAAATTATCACAAAGATGGTACAGAGAGCAGTGGGAGTTCAAAGAGGGGAGAGAGAGAGCGCCCATAATTGGGGTGATTCAGGAAGAACCAAGGTGCGCTTGAGCTGGGCACTGAAGAAATAGATGATATGGGGAGAGGGGCTGTGAGAATAAAAATCCACCTGTTTTAAGGGCTAATGCAAACAAAGGCATTCTGGGAAATAAGCACTGGGACTTAACTGAACCCTAACGTGCCCATAATAAGACTTCATAGAGGTCCCTGGGTGGCTCAGTCGGTTAAGTGTCGACTCTTGGTTTCGGCTCAGGTCATGATCTCAGGGTCGTGGAATCAAGCCCTGCATTAGGCTCTGCTCGAGATTCTCTCTCTCTCCCTCCCCCACTACCCCTGACCCTGCTTGCATACACACACACACTCTCTCTCTCTCAAATAAATAAATCTTTTTTTTAAATAGTCTTTATTTTTTTTTAAGATTTTATTTATTTATTTGACAGAGATCACAAGTAGTAGGCAGAGAGGCAGACAGAGAGAGGAGGAAGCAGGCTCCCTGCCGAGCAGAGAGCCCGATGTGGGGCTTGATCCCAGGACCCTGGGATCATGACCTGAGCCGAAGGCAGAGGCTTTAACCCACTGAGCCACCCAGGCACCCCAAATAAATAAATCTTTAATAAATAAATATTTTTAAAAGATTTCATCACTTTTTTCACTAAATGTATTTCACCCGTTTTTAAGAAATCTAACAAGTAGATCTGTGCTGACTGTGTCTGAATATTTATGAAAGTTCTTCATTCAATTAACTCTTCCTCCTCTGTGTCAGGAAGTGTGCCAGGGCCCTAGAGATCAGAGGATGAAAGCCCATCTGTGAGCTCAAGGCCATTGGTTTGCTTAATGGGCAAGACAGATAAGTAAACGTATTGCTAACCCCACAGAGAAGAGCATAATTGCAGAATTTCAAAGTTTCTGGACTTGGGAATAAAAGTCATGTCAAGACTAAAAGGAAATAATTTTAATGACCCCCCCAAAGAATGGAGAACAATGGGGGTAAAGGGCAAAGGAACGTAGATATCTGGAGTTGTGGAAAAAGGAAAATGAGTCAGAAAAAAGTATTAAGAGTCTGGATGTATTTTGGTTTGAGAACAGTAGCACTCAGGAATGAGAGAGAATTCCTGGGATCCAGACAAAGGCTATATCCTAAGAAAAGATTAGTGTTCAGAAAGCCGGAAACAGCCACATCAAACACAATAATTAGCAAGACCAGGGGTTCCAGGCGATAGCACGCATCATCTTATAACATGATTTGGGGGATGGAAAATTAAGCCTAAACCTACGGACTCAATATGACTGTGATCAGATATTTCTGATGAAACGGATGCATGCGTGCTATGATTTGCATCCTAGAAATACATTTTCTGGCTACAGAAAAGAAATTATGCAGATTGAAAACAGAGAGACAAGCTGGGAAACTGAGGATAAGCCAGGGAAGAAGGATGGAAAGGACAGAAGAAGCTGTGGGTGAGATTGAAATCGCCCAGACAGATTAAAAAAAAAAAAATCTAGCAGAAAGCTCTGAAAAAGTAAAACTTCATAAAAGGGCAATTAACGGTAGAAGACCTTTCTAAAAACACTTTTTTTTTAAATCACAAAACGTTTTAGTCACAGAAAAGTTTGGAGATTCTCTGAAGTAGAGAGGAATAGTAAAATGAACTTTTATGTACTCATCAGCAAGATCTAAAATGTATTAACTTCCTGATGCTTTATTTTATCTAATCCTTCATCTTTTTTCTTTTGCTAGAATATTTCAAATCAAACCCACTAAAAACTGTAGGATATTGATGAAAGAAAGTGAAGAAGATAAAAAAAATGAAAAGATATTCTGTGCTCATAGATTAGAAGAATTGATATTATTAAAATGCCCATACTACCTAAAGGAATCTACAGATTCAGCGCAATTCTTATTAAAATTCCAAAGGCATTTTTTTTAAAGATTTTATTTATTTATTTGACAGAGAGATCACAAGCAGGCAGAGAGGCAGGCAGAGAGAGAGGAGGAAGCAGGCTCCCTGCTGAGCAGAGAGCCTGATGAGGGGCTCGATCCCAGGATTCTGAGATCATGACCTGAGCCGAAGGCAGCGGCTTAACCCACTGAGCCACCCAGGCGCCCCTCCAAAGGCATTTTTAACAGAAATGGAACAATCCTAAAATTTGTAAGGAACCACAAACGACCCTTATTAGCCAAAGGCATCTTAAGAAAGAAGAACAAAAGAGCACCTGGGAGGCTCAGTGGGTTAAGCATCTGCCTTCGTCTCAGGTCATGATCTCTAGGTCCTGGGATTGAGCCCTGCGTCAGGCTCCCAGCTCAGCGGGGAGTCTGCTTCTCCCCCCACCCACTTGTGCGTGGTGTCTCTTAAAAAAATAAATAAAAACTTAAAAAAGAAGAACAAAGCTGGAGGCATCATGCTTCCTGATTTCAAATTACAAAACAAAGCTGTAGTAATCAAAACAGTATGGTGTTGGTATTAAAAACAGATGCATAGATCGATGAAACAGAATAGAGAGCCAAGAAAAAAATCACAAGCATATATGGTGAATTAATTTATGACAAAAGAGCCAAGAATATACAATGAGGAAAGGACAGTCTCTTTAATAAATGGTGTTGGGAAAACTAGACAGCCACATGCAGAAGAATGAAACTGGACCCCTATCTTACACCATATGCAAAAATTAACTCAAAATGGAATAGAATCTTGAACATAAGAACTGAACCCATAAAACTTCTGTAATAAATCATAGGCAGTTACCTCCTTGACATCAGTCTTAGTGATGATTTTTTGGATTTGAGACCAAAAGCAAAGGCAACAGAAGCAAAATAAACACAAGGGACTTCACCAAAGTAAAAAAGCTCCAGCACAGCAAGGAAAACCATCAACAAAATAAAAAGGCAACCAAAGGGGGAACATATTTGCAAATGATATTTCTGAAAGAGGTTAATATCCAAAACATATAAAGAACTCACATCACTCAACACACACACACACACACACACACACACACAGAGCAATCTGATTTAAAAATGGGCAGAAGATCTAAACAGACATTTTTCCAAAGAAAACATAATGGGTAGCCAACAGGAAAGTGAAAGGTGCTCGACATGACTAATCATCAAGGAAACACAAATCAAAACCACAGTGAGATATCACCTTACACCTGTTAGAATGGCCACTGTCAAAATGGCAAGAAAAAATAAGTGTTGGCAGATGTGGAGAAAAGGGAACACTCATGTACCGTTGGTGGGAATGCAAACTGGTGAAGCCACTGTTGAAAACAGCATGGAGATTCCTCAAAAAATTAAAAATAGAGCTACTACATGATCTGGTAATTGGGCTTTTAGGTATTTATCCAAAGGAAACAAAACAAACAAAAACTCAATGATATATACACTCCCACATTCACTACAACATTATTTATAATGTTATAATAATATATACATATATATATCTACACACGTATATATGTATCTACAGAGTCCACTGAAGGATATTTATGTATACAAACACACACAATATATATAGTGGGTGTGTATATATATACACACAGACACACACGATGGAATATTATTCAGCAATAAAAAGGAAAAGAAATCTTGCCATTTGTGACAATGTTGATGGACGTGGAGAGCATTATGCTAAGTGAAAACATCAGACAGAGAAAGACAAATACCACATGATTTTACTTACATGTGGGATCTGAAAAGCAAGCAAGCAAACAGACAAAATGAACTCCTATAGAGAAGAATGGAGCCGTGGTTGCCAGAGGTGGGGAGTGGGGGATGGGCGAAATGGGGGAAGGTGGCCAAAAGTTTCAAAATTGCAGTTATGAAATATAGAAATCCGGAAGCTGTGATGCACAGCGTCATAACTGTAGTGAATGATGTGGCTGTCTGTGTTTGAAAGTTGCTGAGAGAGTAAATCTTAAAAGCTCCTCATCACAGGAAAAAAAAGTGCATTAACAGTTTGTGGTGATGGACTTTCACTAGTCTGATCATGGAGATCGTTCTGCAATATATACCAACATCTCGTCATTATGTCATACACCTGACACCAATGGACGGTTATGGGTCGATTTTATTTCTATTTATTTATTTATTTATTTTTTCTTTCTAATTTTATCTCAATTTAAAAACAACATAAAAACAAAAGACTATCCACAGTGAGTGGTCCTGTTTGGTGGTCGCTTTCTTCCAAGCAGTAAAGATTTAGGGACTCAGACTCCTTCCATTCTGTGTCCCTACCATCTTCTATTCATGGTCTCCGAGGTTGGCTCTGGGAGGTTTTGATGGACCTAAAGCAACACGTATTTTCATGTATTTCACACTCCATGGGCTAAAACTCAGTCACATGGACACACCCAACTGTACGCGGAAACTGTCATGAGGATTGTATCTAGCAAGAAGAGAACACAGATTTGGGAAGGACTGACCCAGACACGCCCATGGACCCCCTGAACCTCTGTTCCTTCTCAGCCTCCCACCCCCCAAGGCCCAGATGGAGTTGCCCGCTTTCTACTCTCAATGGACCTCAGCTAGGATCCCGGATGGCTCTGCTTGGAGAGTGATCATAAAGGAAATAAGCTTATTTCACTCCCTGCAAAGTGACTGGTTCAGATATGGACACACGACCCACCCTCATTCAGTGAGACTCAATCTTAGAACATCACTGGAACTTTTGATAAGGAGCCGCTCTTTCTCCACAAGGGGTCCGGAACTGTGGGGCTAGGAAGCCGGGCAAGCATTTTTCCGTGAGCAGCCACTTTGTCAGGATGATGAGAGAACCCACTTGAGAATGAAGCCAACGAATAAGAAAGAAGACCTGAGAGCGAGAGATAGATACCCGTCGGCGACATCCTTTGAGTACCTCCATTTGGCATGTCTGATCAGTCTCAGCCTTCATTTTTTTCAACTAGGACACCCAATATATCTTTCAAAAATTGTTTTCCTTGAACCCAGTTTGAAATGAGCTTCTGTCACTTCAGAGCAAGAGGCTTAATAAAAATTCCTTGTAAGACTGTGGAATGCCTGGGCGCCTGGGTGGCTCAGTGGGTTAAGCTGCTGCCTTCGGCTCGGGTCATGATCTCAGGGTCCTGGGATCGAGTCCCGCATCGGGCTCTCTGCTCAGCAGGGAGCCTGCTTCCCTCTCTCTCTCTCTCTGCCTGCCTCTCTGTCTGCTTGTGATCTCTGCCTGTCAAATAAATAAATAAAATCTTAAAAAAAAAAAAAAAAGACTGTGGAATGCCCACTTTTGCCCCTTTCTTTCACCCTCAAACCTAACGACAAGGACACATCTGCTCTGCTGTCCCTGAGAGCAGGCTCCCTGCTGGTGAGTGAAGGAGATCATCTGAGTCATCCCTTCTCATCTTGTCTCCCGCTTCCCCCCACCCCCGCTTAAAAAAACAAAACAAAACAAAAAACCCACTGGAATTGTTTTTAAATGAATGGCAACATCTGGTGCCTTCTAATTTTACTTAATTAAAATCTGGCTTCCCTTGTATATGCTTTGAGAAGAGGAGTGATCTAATCGAGCCAGAGCTGGAATGTTTTGTCCCATCCTAAGAGGCAAACTTCTGCAGTCATTTCTGCTTTAAGAGGCAAAAGGATCCCAAATGGTATGAGCTGAAGTTGAGCAAAATGGCTCTGTAAATCACAGGCAGGAAGTGGTCACTGTAATAATTTCAGGGGAGTCAGCAGGGAGAGTGTTGCTATCAGACTCCACTTCATTTATTTTCACTCCGTTGAAAATCAAATGCGAACATAAGGCTTCAGCGCGGTCCGTGCCTCCCTTCTGCAAATGTTGGATTTCAAAGGACTTACTGGGGGCGCCTGGGTGGCTCAGTGGGTTAAGCCGCTGCCTTTGGCTCAGGTCATGATCCCAGGGTCCTGGGATGGAGCCCCACATCGGGCTCTCTGCACAGCGGGGAGGCTGCTTCCCTTCCTCTCTCTGCCTGCTTCTCTGCCTACTTGTGATCTCTGCCTGTCAAATAAATAAATAAAATCTTTAAAAAAAAAAAAAGATTCAAAGGACTTACTGGATTTCGAAGGACATAAACAGAGAACACAAAACACTAACTCTGATGTTCATGGAAGACAGACAGGGAGAGAGAGAGAGAGAAAGCCCAGTTGTGCAAGTCTATTCAGAACGCCATTCCCAAAAAGGAAAGTGCTACTTACAGAAACAAAACTAGTTGCTATTTTGCAACACTCAACCAGACAAGGATCACCAGTCAGTTTTGGGGAGAGAACAGGCTGATGCAATCAATTCAGGCAGAACAGAGAACAAATATTATTTGTAGCTCAGTCTGTAACAGAATTGGGGCAGGACTTTGGACTTCTGTGTTCTCAAGAAACACCATGGCCTTGTTGGGTTTTAGGTCTATCATTAGCCAGAAACTCCCAGCCTGAGTGAACACTCAGAATCAGAGGCAAAAAATCTAAGTTCTCTAGAAACCATTCGCTGAGTCTCATGGCTGGTACATTTAGAAAGTACAGGACTTTGTTTTCTAATGCTGGAAATTGTAACAGTGTAGTGAGATCCCAGGTTCAATAAGGAGCTCCTTACCAAAGCCTGACAGCTCAGCACTTAAGGCAACAAGTGCTTTTTGGGTTTGATTATTTGTCTAGCTCTATAGCAAAGGAGTTGCAAGAGGAAAATAAGACATGTGTCTTATGACTCTCATATACATTTTGTTATCAAATATCAAAGGACTGTAAGGCTGGAAGGTCTAGCAGAATTTGATTATGTGGATATGTGGACAGAAAGAAACGAACTGTTCTGGAATGGGGTGTGTGTGTGTGTGTGTGTGTGTGTTTGTGTGTTCACATATTGTGTTCTGGGGGTTTTAGAGGGACAGAAGTGGCACCAATTTGACTAGAAGAAATCAACAGTGCTCAGGTCCTTACAGAGATGGAGGTTCCGATGACAAGGTCCCTGGAAACAAGACAGAGGGGTAAGGACTTGACAGGTCAGGCCACTCAAATAAAATTATAATTATAAGTCATTATAATTCACTGGGGAGGACAAAGGTGTGGTATTTTACTTTCCTGAGGCGGCTGTAACAAATGACCACCAATCTGGTGACTTAAAAACCCAAATATTTATTATCTTACAGCTCTAGAAATGTGTAATTCCAAATGAGTCATAGTGAGCTAACATCAAAGTTTGGGCAGGGCCATGTCCTTTCTGAACGTCGTAGGAAGGAGTCTGTCTCTTTGCCTTTTCCAGCTTGTTGGAGCTACCTACACTCCTTGGCCTCTGCCCTTTCTTCTGTCTTTAAAACCAGCAATCACATCACTCCAACCTCTACTTCCATCCTTTCATCTTCTTCTCTGAACCTCCCATTTCTCTGTTCTCTCATTTAAAGATGTTCGTGATTACACCTGGATAATCCAGAATGCTCTCCCTATGTTAAGATCCTTTCTTAACTTTATCACAACTGGGAGTCCCTCTCTCCATGAAAGGTAACCTATTTATAGGTTCTGGGAATAGGATGTAGGCACTTTTCGGAGGACAATTATTCTCCCCACGCCCTGTGGTACTATGATGTAATCCTCGCCCCTGAAACAGTAAATCACTGTTGTTGTTGTTTTTAAACTGATGGAGTGTATAACAGGCCTCATTCCTGATAAAGACTGCTTTTGGTATGTTTCTTGTGTTTCTTTTTCTTTCTTTCTTTCTTTCTTTCTTTTTTTTTTTAAGATTTTATTTGAGAGAGAGAGCACAAGGAGGGGGAGAAGGAGAAGACTTCCCACTGAGTGTGGTGCTTGATGTGGGATTCAAACCCAGGACCCTGAGATCAGGACCTAACCTAAGTCAGACACTTAACCAACTGATCCACCCAGGTGCCCCACATCTCTTGAGTTTCTGCTGCACAGATCCACTACAAGGACGAGCAGAGAAAAGAAGACTGTGGCTCGACCACATAGACCTTCTCCTCCACCCCTCACCACAATGTGATTCATAGTGGCCTAGTGGTTGGGAATTCTGCAGGCTTGGAAAGGACAGGATCCCCAGTGAATGGAAAATGGAAACACACTGAGACTTTAGGAAGTGGTAGAGACATTTCTAAAGTGAATGACCACAGGAAGGCATTGGGTCATGCTACCAAATCCACTGAGTGCTTAATTTCACTTCTCCTTTCACATTCGTTTTTTTTTTTTTTCTTACCTTTAATTTCCTTCTGAAGTTATCAATGTAAGTTGTTACTCTGGTCACATGGATGGAGAAAATGTCCAGTGATTTATTCCATGGCTGTGAGAAGTAATGATGCTTCTAAATGCTCTCATAGTAGTAACTGTTGCTGACTCAATCCTTCTTTTAACAAATATATAATGTAAGCCACCTTAGTGCCAGGCACGAAGGACAGCAAAATAACATTTAGTCCATAACATCAAGGATTCCATGGGCTCTCAAGATGCCCATGGCATTTTCAGAGGCAGTGAGACAATGAGTTTGGAAGGAAACAATGTTATGCAAATACAGAATGTACCCTAAAGGAGCCTAACCCCAAGCGCGTTAATTCCTTCCTTCTCTATGTTCTCACAACACTTTCCCCCATACCACTATTGTGGCATTTATCAACTCTGCATCATAATTATTAGTTTGTGATATCCTGTTGACTATTAAATCGGTGGCATGGAGCTCAGAGTAAGAGAGCAAGAAATTACGGATGGATGGGAGGGAGGGAGGAAGGAAGGAAGGAAGGGGAACCTCTTGCATCCATTGTGAACTCTACCATAAGCTTTGTGTCTTACTCATCCCTGTAGCTCCAGCTCCGAGCTAACACATATAGGTTTTCATAAATATTCATAAAAATGATGTATACAGCCAAACTCCTGCTCATTCTTCAAGGGTCCCCATCCTACGATTCCATCTTCTTCCTTTAGAAGTCTTTCCTCAACACTAGCATTTAAATGTGGAACACACCCATGACACCAGGCACCTCTCCTCTCTGCACAAGAGTGTGCCTGAGCCCATCATACCAGATCCCCAGGGCCCATTATAAAATGTTCAGGAATTTTTCAGTCAGCTGTTATACTTAGTAAAGCAAATTATGTAAACTTAAATTTAATACATTATTTTGAAAATAAAGATAATAAATACTTAAGACCCATCACTTCCTGATTATTTTGCCATATTTTACTATTATCCATGCCCTTGAGATTCTTTATGTTAATTTCAACAGTCTAGTATCAAAATTATATCATCGTGTGCTACTCTGTATCTCTTTCCAACTTCACCATTCAGCTGTGTCCTGTTGTTAGCTTGAAATTAGCCATGGAATATTTACAACATGGAAATGGGCAAATGCTACATAACAGCATTTAATTTGTTGTGTTGTTGATTGTCTAGACCAGAGGTCAGTAAACTTCTTCTATAAAGAGCATATCATAAATAGCTAAGACTTCAAGCCATCCCTATAACAGCCCAGCTCTCACTCTTGCGGGAAAGCAGCCACATACAACATGGAAATAAAGGTATGCTATACTCCAATAAACCATTTTGTTTTTGTATAAAACCAAAGTGTGTTGGAGCAGTGGGATAGATTTGGTTGTAATCTGGCAACTCTTTTCCTAGACTTAAGGAAAACAATAGGGAAGTGTAAACATGCAGATTAAGCTTAAAAGTGTGTCACAATGTTTGTGAGTAATACCACAACTCAAATATTATCTTTCTAATATTCTAAAACCATTAGCCAATTCAGCAGTGTCACCCATGTGACCGGTAACTGGTGAGGTTTCAATACATCTTTGTTGTTGTGCTTTTGACTTACTCATTAATGTATATGAAAATGTCAGCAAGCATTCCTATGGGAACCACATTTCTTTGTCATTGTAACTGCAGATTGAATAGTGACACAAGAGGCAGGATGAAATCAGTGAAGGTGTTCTTGGAGAATCAGTAAGTTATGTGGAATTTGCAGTAAAGAGTACTATATATTTTGTTGGGTGCTTTTTTTCCTTTTTGTGTGACTTGAGTGCTGCGCATCTTTTATACAAATAAGATTCATAATACAGGTGTTATTTTGTCTTTTCTTGTCCTTGGTCCTCAGTTGTAATTCAATCTCCATTACTTATTAAGATTTAGTTGCAGCTGAGGCCTCTGGCCAAGTGACAACTCTGGGACCCTGATCTCAAATCAGTATCAAAAAGATGAGTTTTCTGAAACCAAACTCATGCCCAATACAGGTACCCTGGGGAGAATTAAGCTACATTCTGCGGATAATTAAATATTGTCTCTGGGGGGCGCCTGGGTGGCTCAGTGGCTTAAGCCTCTGCCTTCGGCTCAGGTCATGATCTCAGGGTCCTGGAATCGAGCCCCACATCCGACTCTCTGCTCAGCAGGGAGCCTGCTTCCCCCTCCCCCTCTGCCTGCCTCTCTGCCTACTTGTGATCTCTCTCTCTCTCTCTCTCTCTCTCTCTCTCTCTGTTAAATAAATAAATAAATAAATAAATAAATAAAATCTTAAAAAAAAATAAAATTGTCTCTGGGGAGCCTGGGTGGCTCATTCCATTAAGCGTCTGGCTCTTGATCTCCGCTCAGGTCTTGATCTCAGGGTGGTGAGTTCAAGCCCTAAAATGTCTCTGCCACACCTCAAGTCTTTACATAAAAGTCCTGTCTAGACATGTTGTATTACTATTTGGTCTGTCCACACTTAACCTGGTCAACTTTTATTTTGTGGAAGCAGAGCTGGCTTGATTCAACTCTACTCCTAGAGTGGGCAAAAAACCAAACGGCAACATCTGGAATAAAACAGCCTCACAAGAAGTGGCCTTTGACCACGCACCCCATTCCTCTACTTGAAAGTCATCATTCCTGCGAGGAAAACCACTTCTGGTTTGCTGAAAGCGTCTAAGATGAAAAGATTCAAAGCACAAAGAGTTTGAATCACTCTGCCGTGCCTCTGAAGCTAATAGAAGAGTGTGCGGTGACTGGGCTCCAACTTGCAAACACAATATAAAAACAAGATGACGGGATGAAAGCGTGGTTTGCACGGTCATATGCTTCTGAAGGAAATGCAGTGGCTGGGGAAAAAATCTCCGCCACCAGACACGGGGAATAAGAAAGAAGATCATATTGTCTGCAGCTCAGCTCTGGTCCTCAGACGAGCCTTCAACTCAGTGTGAGTGATCAGATGGGTGTCCACCACCTCCCAGCAGGCTTCCCTAGGAAACTTCTCTGATGCTCCCAAGGGAGCTCGGGCCACTTTCCCTCAGCTCTGAGACATCAGAAATGAGACTCCCTGTCTGGCAGATACCATCTTGTATTGCCACTGTTTTCCTATCTACTGTTCCATCTGTAAGCAACATGGCAGTAAGGCGGCGGGGGGTGGATTCCATTTACCTTGGCATCCCGGTTCCTAAAACAGTGGCTGAAGCAAAGCCAAAGTTCCATAAACATGCACCATCTGGGTTTGTGAAATTATACTAGAGAGCTCCTGCGGGGGGTCAGCCGTCCTGGTACCAGTGCATGTCTTGTTATAATTTAAAAGTCTTACATAAAAAATTTTAAAAAATGGTTTGTCTTGAGAAAAACTGACACACGAGGAGGTTATGTGTTTGTCCAAAAATCACAAAGAATGAACTCCCGAGCTGGACACAAATTGGAGGATCCTGGAAACCAATGAGAATGAAGACACGTCAGTCCAAAACCTATGGGATAGGGTAAAGGCGGTCCTAAGGGGGAAATACACAGCCATCCAAGCCTCACTCAAAAAACCTGAAAAATCCAGAATACACCAGCTCTCTTTACACATTAAAGAACTGGAAAATCAACAACAAATTAAGCCAACCCCATGCACAAGAAGGGAAATAATTAAGATTAGAACAGAGATCAATGAGATAGAAACTAGAGACACAGGAGAACACATCAACGAAACTAAAAGCTGGTGGTTTGAAAGAATCAATAAGATCGATAAACCACTGGCCAAACTAATCCAAAGGAAAAGAGAGAGGACCCAAATTAATAAAATTACGAATGAAAAGGGAGAGTTCACGACTAACACCAAGGAAATAGAAACAATCATCAAAAATTATTATCGACAATTATAGGCCAATAAGTTAAGCAACCTAGAAGAAATGGATGCATTCCTGGAAGCCTATAAACTTCCAAAACTGAATCAGGAAGAAATTGACAACCTGAATAGACCGATATCTAGTAACGAGATTGAAGCAGTGGTCAAAAACGTCCCAAGAAACAAGAGCCCAGGACCTGACAGATTCCCTGGGGAACTCCACCAAACACTGAAAGAAGAAACAATACCTGTTCTCCTGAAGCTGTTTCAAAAAATAGAAACAGAAGGAAAAATTCCAGACTCTTTCTATGAAGCCAGCATTACCCTGATCCCCAAACCAGGCAAAGACCCCACCAAAAATGGAGGATCCTAACCATGACATAGACTCAGGATATTTAGGAAGGAAAATAGGACATCATTTTAGTATTCAATGGGATTACAGAAGTTGCCAGTGTGAGAGGGTTGGTTTAAGAAAATATAATTAACTCTCTGCGGCTCCTGGGTGGCTCAGTCAATTAAGCCTCCATCTCTCGATTTCAACTCAGGTCTTGATCTCAGGGTTGTGGGACTGAGCCCCGGGTGGGGCTGTGCGCTCAGCCGGGAGTCTGCTCGAGATTCCCCCTCTGCCACTCCTGCTCTCATGCTCTCACTCTCTAAAATAAATAAATAAATCTTTAAAACAAGAATTAATTCTTCAATTTTGAACAAAATAATAAGGAGTCTTGGTTTGTCTTGGTTGCTTTTAGATGCCTAAAATTCTGATAATTAATATTATTCCATACAGACCATATTAAGAAACAGGTTCCCTTTGCTCTCCTTAAGGAAAATGATTATTTCATCCTATTAACAAGGTTTGATTATATGGTGACCACAACCCACTCTGGTTAGCCATGGAATGTAGGCCACGCCTTCACAGCAAAAGGCTAGAAAGTCGTACTCTGCCTGGGGAGGTAACTCTCAACCCCAGCCATACATCCAATCCCCTAAGGGATTTTTTTAATAACACAGATGCTCCGGCCACAAGTCAGCCTATTTCTGTCAGTCTTTGCGCGTGCCTCCCAGGCATCAGTATTTCTGAAAGTTCTTTGAGTGAGTCTAACCTGCAAAGTTGAAAACCACTTTATTAGTGGGTCTTAACGTTAATTTAGTGAGTCACAACAGCATTCTATAAAAGGGATGGAATGGAAACGAGAATATAAGAGGGTATTCTGCGTAATAAAGGCAGGATTTGTTTTTGTAAAGCCTTTGTTTCAGTTTTGTGTGTGTGTATGTCCATACACATATGGACATACACACACACAAAACTGTGTTACTATGTAAATGTGTGTAAATATGTGTGACTGTGTTACTATGTAAAATCCGCTTCCTATGTGTTGTGGTCCAAAACGTTTCATAAATACTGATGTGGGTGGATGAGACTGTGGCCAAAATCCTAGCAGGCAGAGCCAACAGGGGGAAAATGTAGCTGGAGCAGTGTCCTCGTTCCCGTCTCCATTTTAGGTACCCTCGTTTGTGAATCAGTCATGCTTCAGAAACTTAGAATCTCGGAGCGCCTGGGTGGCTCAGTCGTGAAGCATCTGCCTTCTGCTCAGGTCATGATCTCAGGGTCTTGGGATCAAGCCCCACATTGGGCTCCCAGCTCAGCAGGAAGCCTGCTTCTCCCTCTCCCTCTGCTGCTCCCCCTGCTTGTGCTCTCTCTCTCTCTCTCACTGTCTCTCTCTATCACATAAATAAATACAATTTTTAAAGACAACAAAACAAAAAAACTTAGAATCTCAGAGCTGGAAGAAGCTAACCTTTTTGGTATACACTCATTTCCTGGATTGACAAACTGCCCCAAGACAAGGGATCTGTCTCAGGCTTGGGAGACAGAGGAAACAGTGGAGACAGTGCAGGGAAAATTCATGCTTCAGTGGACAACTATGCATTGCCTATAGCTCCCCTTTCCAGAGCATCTTACTAGAATTCACTGGAAGCTCTTTTCCAACTCTGGAAATTTTAGGGAACTGAGAGAAAGGAATGCTCCATCTATGGGCATGCAAATTCTGTCCTATCCAGAGGATTTCTCTCCCTGACGTGGAAGAGGCTCAAGATGTCTCGAGATGACTCACATTGATTTCTACATTCCTTTATTTCACATAAATTGGTACTTTTGTGATCTCACCTTTGAACCAGTTATGATGTCGGTGTGGTCGCCTTGCTATGAGTTAAATAACATATTTAATACATGCTCACTTCTCCATCTTTACAAGAGTCATGGCTCTATAGTATTTTTGAGCAGTAACTTTTAACAGTGAGAAATCTCCCCTTAGAACAGCATGGGAGGTCTTCATTCTTCATGCCTTTCCTCTGTGGGCTCAACGGCCACCACTTCCTGACCCGACACCACCCTTGCAACCTGCCTCAGATTGGCCACAAACAGGATCTGAACTCACCACGGAGGTCGGCCTTGGATCAGATCCAGGAAAATCATGCCCATGGCTAAGATTGAGTAATACCACAATAGGTTTGTGGTTTCATGTAGAGCAAAATACATGCAAATGAGATCTTGAAATCAAATTTTGTAGAAAACCAGCGAACTGCTGAACTTACTAATTCAGCTCTTTTGTTTTCCCAACAGACTCAACTTTCAGTATACTGCCCCAGCCACGTGATTTACTTATTTCAACAAGAATTTATAGGCGACTTCCGTTTCTGACATCATGATAGAAAAGATAATTGAAAAATCCCTATAAAATATCTAGAAATTATAGAATAAACTAAATAGGCTTTTCAATACACAGTTCACTTTAGAATAGGCCAGATGGTGCTAGAACAACTGGATATTCATGTACCAAAAAAAAGTGAATTGAATCTAACAAAGACCTTATACCTGTCACAAAATTAACACAGAATGAACCATATACATAAATGCAAAATGCCAAACAATAAAACTCCTAGAAAGATAACACAAGAGAAAATCCAGGTGACCTTGGGTATGGCGATGACTTTTTATTTTTTTTTAAGATCTTATTTATTTATCTCTACCTTAACCAAAAAAATCAGTAAAAATGCTAGCAGCTTTCAGTAAAAATCGACAAGCTGATTCAAAAATGTATATGGCAATTCAAGAGGCCAGGAAGAGCCAAACCAGATTAGAACAAGGGACAAGGTGGGAAGACTCAGACTCCCCCTGATTAAAACCTTTCCTATAAGGCTACAGTCAAAAAGACAGGGTCCTGGTGTGAGGATAAACAAACAGACCACTGGAAAAAAGAATAAAAAGTTCAGAAATAGACCTCCACATATATACAGTGAATTGGCTATAGGCAAGTTGGAAAATGGGGAAATGCAGAAAGGAGAGTCTTTTCCACAAAGGGCTACAAATACTGAATATCTGTGTGGGAAACAATGAACTTCAACCCTTACCTCACAGCACACAAGAGAGTCAACTCAAAGCTTCTAAAGACATAAAGCTTCTAGAATAAAAATAGTAGAACATTTTTGCAAATTTGGGTTAGGTTTTCTTAGATAGGTTCTCCAATCACCATAAACCATAAAAGAGAACATTGACCAAATGGACTTCATCGAAATGCAAACCTTCTGCTTCATGAAAGACCATTAACAAAATAAAAAGGCAAGTTACAGATAAGTAGAAAATATTTATTATACAAAGTGTACAGTGTACAAAGATATTGTAAACTAATGATAAAAAGACCAAAAAATATTTAAGCATACCAAAAAAAAAAAAAAAGTCAAATAAACCCTTCACAGAAGAACACTTAGGGAATGTCCTAAGACACAAAGAGATTCTCAACATAATTTTTTAAAATATTTTATTTATTTAGTTGACAGAAAGAGATCACAAGTAGGCAGGGAAGCAGCAGAGAAGGGGGCGGGAAGCAGGCTCCCTGCTGAGCAGAGAGCCCGATGCGGGGCTCGATCCCAGGACCCTGGGATCATGACCCACGCCAAAGGCAGAGGCTTTAACCCACTGAATCACCCAGGCACCCTTCAACATAATTATTCTTGGAAAAGGTTTATTCTGAAAGCACTGTGAGATAATACCACATGCTCGTGAATAGCTAGGATTAAAAAGACTGATAATTACAAGTTTTAGTGAGGATATGGAGTAGCAGGAACTCTCATACATTGTGGATATGCAAAGTGATACAAGTATTTTGGAAGAGTTAAGACATATTAAGAAAATAAACATACACACACTTTGATCAGCTCCATGTTCTTGACAATATATGTATATTTTCTAAAAAGTATATGTGATATTAACGTGCTTCCTGATTGGGATTATAGTGATGAAATGTATTTTAAAAATACACTTACCATATAACTCAGTAATTCAACTCCTAAGTAATTACCCAAGAGAAATAAAAACATATGTTCACAAAAAGAACCGTATATGAATGTTCACAGTAGCTTTATTCAGAATAGCCTCAGACTGGAAATAACCCAAATGTTTATCAATTGGTTAAAGAATAAAAATAGTTCTGATATTTCCATACAATGGAATTCTTCTCAGCAATTGAAAAGAACTAACCATCGACATAAGCAACATAGATAGATATCAATAACATATTCTGCGAAAGAAGGTAGGAGTTCCGGTCCAAGATGGTAATGTTTTTCAAAAAGTTAAAAATGGAAATACTATTTAATCTAGTAATTCCATTGCTGGGTATTTATCCAAATAAATGAAAACACTAATTTGAAAAGATATATGTGCCCCTATGTTTATAGCAGCATTATTTACAACAGCCAAGATACGGACACAATTAAAGTGTCCATCAGTAGATGAATGGATAAGGAAGGTATGTACACACACACAGACACACACAACACACACACAGACACAGAGGAATATTACCTAGCCATAAAAATAGATGAGATAGTGTCATTTGAGACAACATGGATGGAACTAGAAGATACTAAGCTCAGTGAAATGAGTCAGACTGAGAAAGAAAAACACCGTATGATTTCACTCATATGTGCTACCTGAACATAAAACAAATGAATAAGCAAACAGAAAGCAGAATCAGACCGATAAAGACAGAAAACAAACTGATGATTGCCAGGAGGGAAGGGGCACAGAGTCGGCGAACGGGCGTGGGAGACACAGACTCCGGGTTATGGAAGGAATAAGTTACGAGAAGAAAAGGCACAGCATAAGGACTATAGTTGATGTAACTGTTTCCTGTGATTCTTTTTATTCTTCAGTTATGCCTCTGTGTAAATGAATGATATTGCTAAGCCCTGACCTGATACTCGGAGGGCGTCTCTCTCTCCCTCTCCCTTCTCTCTCTCTCTCTCTATTGAATTTTCCACTAACAAACTTCATCAATTAACTCCAGAGTTGCTGGCTTACTTAGTCCATCAGGGGGAAAGGGAAACAAAGATGGCTGGAGAGCTTCCCCCAAGTAAGCTGTTGTCCTGTGCACTTTTTTTTTTTTTTAAGATTTAGTTATTTAGGGGCACCTGGGTAGCTCAGTGGGTTAAAGCCTCTGCCTTCAGCTCAGGTCATGATCTCAGGGTCCTGGGATCGAGCCCCACGTCGGGCTCTCTGCTCAGCGGGGAGCCTGCTTCCTCCTCTCTCTGCCTGCCTTTCTGCCTACTTGTGGTCTCTGTCAAATAAATGAATGAGGTCTTTAAAAAAAAAAAAAAAGAGTCTCCCTCCCCAATCCCATCTTGTTTCATTTAAAAAAAAAAAAAGATTTAGTTATTTATTTGAGAGAGAGAAACTGAGGCAGGGAGGGGCAGAGGGAGAGGGAGAAAGACTTCAGCAGACTCTGCTCAGTGTGGAGCCCGACATGGGGCTCGATCTCATGACCCTGAGATCACTACCTGTGCTGAAAGCAGAGTTGACGCTTCACTATCTGTGCCACCCAGAGCCCCTGTACTGTGACTTTCACATCTGTATCTCAGTCAGTCCTCACAAAAACCCTGTAATGCATCATTTGTAAGAATAATAAGAGCCAGCATTTATTGACCTCTATGTAGACTACCTCATTTGATTTTTCACACCAACCATATGCAGTAGGCATACAATTCTCCCCATTTTCCAGATGAGAAACCCTGAGGTCCAGAGGAGTTCGGAACACAAATAGGAAATCATGACATTAAGATGTGAACTCACTAATCTTTCTTTTAACCGGGATGCAGTACTATCTCATTGCAAATTGGAGAGCATTTTCTCCATTTTGGAGACATGGTCCTGAGTCCAAAACGTGCTCAGATCACACATTAAATAAGGATCAGAGTCAGCCAGCAGTGAGACCCAACAGTACGCAATCCCCAAATCCGGAAGCTTCATCTTGTACCTCACATCCTGGAGGCCAAGGGCAAGTTTTCAGATTGAGCCCGTGATGTTCCTTTATCCATCCGGGGTCTCCAGGTGGAACTAACTGGGACCTGCTGTGGTACAGACACAGGGGCCAACCGGAGGCCGATTGAGAAGGAGATGCACCTGCTCCCTTAGCCGCACACAGCGCTTGGGTCCCGTAATCTCAAGAGTGCACAGAGCAGAGGGGGCACTGCATCATGACTAGACCAGCACAGCCTGTGTGGACGCCCTGAGCAGGCTCAGTGGGAGAATCCTGACTTTCAGAGGGGCTGGTAAGAAGCACACACTTTGGGCTACACCTTCTTCTCGGCTCACCTTCCCTGGATTTCTCGCCAGAGAGCAGAGGAGATGGTTGCTCTCTGTCCCCTACTGCTCCTTGGGTTTCTCTTTCATTCAGGTGTTTTAATCAGGGGCCCAACCGAGAACATGGGAGGACATGCCAGGAATTCGGTGCCATCCTCGAGATCTTTTTCTGACTTTCCTTACATGACTCTGGTGGTAGGGCGAGCATCCCTTGGGGCAGGTCAGAAGCCAGACTCTCAAGACCCAGCCCAGACCTGCGGAATTAAAATCTGCATCTTCACAAGATCCCCGGGTGACTTGCCTGGGCCCTGAAGTGTGAGCATCCTTGCTCCACAGCCCCATAAGGACCACGCCACACCCCAGTTTCCTCGTTTGCAAATGGGAAAGCACAGGAAGGAATTTTGGCGGGGGGTGGATGCCTGACACAAAGAGCCTAAGACAGAACCTGACCCCCAGGCGGTATTTAACAGAAAAAAATCAATTACAGTCTCGTTGCTGTCGTTCTTACTAGCATCCCGGTTCTCATCCTTTGGAAACCTCTCCTGCTTTTCACAGTCCAAGGATGTACCCGCAGCATATGTTGGGGTTCAGTGTACACATATGTTTGGAATTTTTTCCCCCATCATCGGAACAACAAATAAAGAAACCTCCGCTTGTCATCACCATACTCGCATGTGTTTTCTTTCCCATACAGCAAAACATCTTGAAACTGTTATCTGGACACAATCCCTTTCTTCCTTCCTTTCCTTTTTCTCTGGCACCCACTCCAAGTAGGTCTTTGTCTCCCAGAACATACGTTCTGCGGGACACCCGTGACGGCTATCCCCCTAAATCCAAGGTTTATTTCCCAGACCATATCCTGTATCAAAGACATCCCTTCTGACCTGAGACACCGGGACACCCCACGCATCTCGTTGGTCCCCTACATTTCCTGCTATTTCTTCTCAGTATCTGCTGTCGGGACTTTCTCTTTCGTATTTGCCCCTACTGACGTGCGTTAAGGCTCGCGTGTGGAAATTTGTGGTGCGCTCATTCGATCTGATGGCTCTAATCTTAATATCATCTATGAAGTGATGACATTTAAGTTGTATCTCTAGCCTGGAACTTTCCTCCTAAAGAACGAACCCACGCGTGCAAGCACCACCCTGCCACCCACAGCAGTCTGCGGAGCTCCCTCCCTTGCTGCCTTCGTCCTTTACTCAGAAAACCACGTGCTCAGAGAGATCTGCCCTAGGCATCCTGAAATTCCAACACCTCCACCAAATGATTCATATCTTTTCTTGCTGGTTTTACCTCTTCTCCTTTGCCCTAATATATTACCTGCTTTTATTTATCTGTCTTATTTATTATTTCTCTCCCCTACCTGGAATACAAGCTCCATGAAGCAAAGGCTTCTGTTTCCGTTGTGCTCCGCTCTACCCTCTGTGCTGAGAAGAAAGCGTGGCGTATGGTTGTAGCTCCGTCATCACTCAATGAACGTCTGATTCCATCTTGTCGTGGGAGGAACACACAGTCGGGATGGGCACTCCTAGGTTCGCAGAGCTAAGAAATTGCAAAGCTGTGAATTGAATGTTCTTCGGTCTGACACCAAATTTCTTTTTTTTTTTAAGATTTTATTTATTTGATATATATATATAGAGAGAGAGAGAACACGAGCATGGGAAGTGGCAGGCAGAGGCAGAGGGAGAAGCAGATTCCCCGCTGAGCAAGGAGCTAGACTCGGGGCTCGATCCCATCACCCTGAAATCATTACCTGAGCCGAAGGCAGATGCTTCACAGACTGAGGCTCCCAGGCTCCCCACCAAATTTCTACCATCACTATCAGGGACAGGTGAGTGGTTCAGTTGGGGAAGCAGCTGCCTTCGGCTCAGCTCATAATCCCAGGATCCCAAGATCGAGCCCCGCATTGGAGTCCCTGCTCTGCAGGGAGCCTGCTTCTCCCTCTGCCTCTGCCTGCTGCTCCCCCCTGCTTGTGCGCTCTCTCTCTTCCTCTCAATCTGACAAATAAATAAATAAGTAAAATCTTTTTTAAGGAAAATCACTCTCATAATCTGCTCCATTTGAGTTTCCAGCCATCGCCTTAATTCTTCAGCTTTCCTGCACTGTGTCTGGTGGGGGAGGGGGCGGATCTCTAGAGCAGCCCCTTGTTCTCCATCAGGACAAGTTCAAACGAGGTCAAGCAGTAAGGAAGTGGCAGGTTCACATCCTGAGGCATCGTGTTCCCAAATGGTCCTGTTTCAGGGAACTTGAATCAGAGCAAAAAGGGAAACATGTAAAGCTCCTTCTTCATTCCCTCCTGTCACGCCCTCCTCCCTCTGCTTCCACAGCAGTTCTAGAAGATTCTTTCCACCAGACGAGCTGGCCAGCAGCGGCTTGTCACAATCTACGGTTCCCATAAAAATAAGGCCTTGTTTGGAATATTGAGAAACACCGTTGCTTCTTTTCTCTGACTGGACAGTGAGGAGGACAAGTCCTTGCCTCCTCCTGCCACTGTGGCTGGAGGACAGGGATGTGGGGACAAGGAGTACCGCTCCACAAGCGGACTGTCCCGGGTCTTCTGCTTCCCGCTGCCCCACCGCCCCAGGACACTGGGCATTTCACTTTGCTGATCTCTGAAGGGAAATGAAATGATAGCACCGCTTTGGAGAGTGAGCAGAGGCACGGACGATGATGTACACAGCACTCAGGGCACAGCTTACAGGCTGTTGGGAAGCCCACTTGCTTCTGACTGCACTAACACCAGATCTCAGGCTTCGTAGCTGCTCACTCATCCCAGCGGCAAAGCAGGTGGATCAGCTTCCTTGGGGAGAAAGAAAAGGGCTTCCCGGAGCCTTGAAAGCTCTTGGGCCACGTCGCCGTGTAAGCCCTTTGCACACATCACCTCTAGTTCTCACGCTCCGAACTAAGTGGAGCTAAACTCTAACTCGGAGAAGAGGACATTCAAGTTCAGAGATGATGAAGAACGGATGAGAAAGTGGCAGGATGAGGACCCCAACTCAGCTTAACTCCCAGGAGCCTGTGATCGGTATCAGAAGAGCACCCATCTGGTCCCGCCGGCCCCCAAGCCGCTCCCCACCCACACACAGCCTTCCTCGTGGATGCTTATGGCATGCCAACCTCGAACTTAACCTGAGCGTGCCTAGGTAGTCTTTGAATTCTGTTCTTACCGTGTTCCTGCGTAGGGGGCGAGAACAAAAAGAGAATCGACCAGAGAACATTGCAAAAGGAGCAGTCAAAACGCTTGACTTTGCTTCTTCTGAATTTTCACCTCGATCTCTGCTCTGGTCCCGCCTGCCCCTCAGGGGACACAGCAGAACAGTTAAGGACATGGATTTGGCATCACCCTTGGAGGGGACCCAGCCTCCCTGACTAGCTGCTGGGGCCTTAGGATTTGTTGAACGGAACCTCAGGGTGCTCATGGAGAGAGCTGAAGTAGTAACACTGACCAGGTAACGACACGATGGATACAAACATCTTGCCACTGTTCCTCTTGTCTGGGACGCTTACACCACATGTTTATTTGGCGGAATAATTCATCCAGATCTGTGCTCTGCTTTGACACTGATGCCACGGGAGATTTAGAAGGAAGAGCTCTCCCTCCCCGTTCCGGTCCCAGCGCTTAGGTCTTTTTGACAATTTCTCAGCAGTTCTTCCCACTCACTCCTAGACTCCTCTTTCTTCTGAGAAGAGGATTAAGCAATCATCTATTTTAACTTTTCCAATCCAGATGTTCAGACTCCGATGCTTGCCTCGCAGAGAATTAGCTCACATTTCCTGACGGGTTTCACAAAGCTTGTGGCTGCCTCTGCATCGAGTTGAAAATAGCTGAAGCAAGAGTCTCATGAGTCACTATTAACTACTGACCATGGCTACTGAATGAAGGGTGGTTTTAGTCATTCTTGTGGAGCAATAATTTTTTTCACGGTCACATCCCTATCACCTAGGAAATACGATGGATAGCAGGAATTCCACGAGGGTACACGAATGAACAGACAGATGGGCTTTTGGACAATGTGTCTATGTGGGTAAAAAGATTTGAGCAATCACCCCTAAAACCCATGTACATTTCCATATTTAGTTATTATATCTGTATACTAGTTTATTGTTGTATATTATGCACACTAGAAAACATACGCCCAACCAGAAACTAAAAAGCATGAGATTAAGAAGAAAGGAAGAAAATAAGCTCTAATGTTGTTTTCTGATGTTCCAACAGTTCTTTCCTGGGACTTTGAGGGAAGCAGAGGCCAGGGCAAGAGAAGTAGTGGTGGGGAACCCAACTGACTGTTCAGCTCTCCATCAATCCATGGCCAGAAGTTCAGGCTTACAGTCTACAGTCCTTTCCCTCTGTTCCCGCCTCCCTCCAGTAAGGACCCCACAGCCCTTTGCAGAAGGAGGCAGATCCTTCCTTCCTAGGAAACACACAGTATTTCTTCTTTGGGAAATCAAGGACAATTACATTCAGTCAATACAATACATACATACATACATACAGAGAATACACATAGAATTCTATCTTATTGTTTGTTTCCTCCAAAGTGCTAAGAAAATGGTCAAAAAGTGTATAACACACACTTTCTTTTCAGGGACTAAAAGTTAAGAAATGATGACCGCCTCACACACCTCAGGTCCTTCTGGTAACACAGCAATTTCCAGGAGAGAGGAAGGAGCCATCTTTCTCCTTGCTCCCTACAGGTAGGGACACCAGTCTTTCTCTCTTCCTGAGAGTCTCCTAAATCAGGGTTGCTTAGCTTAGAAGTCTGAGATGACCATGTAACAGGAGAGGGTGAACAAATTTTAGGGAAAAAAAAATACATGAAAGAGAGAGAGATGAAACACAAGGAGGTCAAGAACCAGGCAGCGCTAGGTTTGGAGGGAGTTTTTACGGAAGTAAAATTGAGAGGTGAAGAGGGAATCTTCACGGCATCGGTGGGTTGCGAGAGATCCTGAGAGCCAGAAAAATGGGAAACAAGAAATGGGAAATGAGAGTTTGACCATGGGATACAGATTGGGTCCTCACAGATGTTTCAGGAGAGTCTAATATACATGCGAAATGCTCCAAGTTGCTTTCATCTGACAGACCATTTCTTCAGATGAGATTTTGTGCTAGACTACGTGAAGCCTCAGCGTTTACTCACCCTACAAGAGTAGTAGAGAGGCCCGAAGCTTTTTTTAATCCCTCAGAGAGCCTAATGAAATGACACGGCAGCCTTCAGAAAGGGTCTGAGATGAAGTCAAGTATTACATGTCCTCACTTTGAACCCGACTTGTAGTAAATCAGTGCAACCACACTTGCACACGCCTTCTCATTAGAATGGTCGACATATTTCTCCACCTGTGACAAGTACCTGTAAACTCAAGTGGATCAGTCAATAAATGCTACCTGGCAGCCAAAAGAAATCCTTCAGATTCTGAGGTGTTTATGGTAAGGACCCGTATGAAGGGTGGTGGAGGGATTTAGGTGATAGAAACTTCTGGAGTTGTGTGGTTCAGTCTTTTCAACACTGTGGTACGATGGAACAGATGAAGAAATTAAGATGCACAGAATCCAGCTGTTGGGATTCCGTTTCTGTGTTTACCATAAAAAGGATGGCCCACCCACAAGCTCAAGGAGAACGTCCCAAAGACCAAACAGCAGGGGACGCTCACAGAACCGTAAGACCCTCCAAGCCAGACCCCAGAATGTCAAACTCAGGTAGGACAACAAAAGGCAAGGAGAGGTAGAAAGTGTCACTCATTTCACCAGTATTACCTCCAGTGTACACCTCACATTCAGACGGACAAATCCTTTTTAAAGAGTGGACTCAAAATTAACCACACTGTCAGCCCATGGTATGGACTGATTTCATTGGGTAATAAGAGCCAGTTTATTTCTAACATGTTTCTTTCCATAAACCTTTGTTTTAGAAAGTGAACGTTGAATATTCTCATATAAACAAAGAGACAGGTGCAAGTATTATAGTATTTATAACATTAAGAAGGGGGAATGAAAAAAGTTAATTAAATGATCCATACAAAAGTATTTTACCAGCCATCAAAAGAGAAGTGGGTAGGGTTGCAGTGATGGTCCTGAAAGATTTGCAGGATGTATTACTTTGTGAAAAAAAAAATGATAATAAAATAGGAATAAAATAGGAATAATATGATCTTGTTTGTGTTTTTAGAATCCATAAAATGGCACTCCACACTTCCACATATGTGTGTGTGTACCTGTGTGTGTAGAGAGAGAGGAGGTTAAGTCATATGAAATTGCTGATATTTGATCATTTGTGACCTACAAAACCAACAATTTTATACGATCCAATCTAATAATTGTAGAGGAAAAGACATGGAAGGATATATATTAATTAGTAACAGTGGTTGTCTCTGGGAAAGCAAATGGGACAGAGGTCAGTTTTCCAGGGGACGTATTGATTATCTGAGTCATTTGAATTTTCATATGTGAATTACGTATGCATTACGGATGTAATAAAAAGGAAGGCGAAACTGACATTTCCCCACAGTGAAGGAAGGAAAGAAGACTGGTAGGCAGACAGACAGGAAGGAAACCGTGCTTCGTGCCTACTGGAGGTCTGGAAAGATTGGGGAGTGGTGGGAAAGAGGAAATGGGGAGTCGTGAAGACAGACATTCAGGGCAAGAAGGGTATCAAGACAACTTGAAAAAAACATCGCTTGATGTTCGATCTTATGTGTGCTCCAAACACACCTCAGATTTTCTTTCTCTTTTCTTTGTTTTATTTTTTAGAGATTTTATTTATTTATTTGACAGACAGAGAGATAGCAAGAGAGGGAACACAAGCAGGAGGAGTGGGAGAGGGAGAAGCAGGTTTCACACCCAGGAGGGAGCCCAATGCAGGACTCGATTCCAGGACCCTGGGATCATGACCTGAGCCAAGGGCAAACGCTTAAGGACTGAGCCACCCAGGTTCCCCACCTCAGGTTTTCTTGCAAGTCTAAGTAAGGATTTCAATTGATGGCATTCAATTGATTGAAAAACAATAAAAAACAAAGGAAACAAAGACATCCAATGGCATTAGGCAAGAGGGAGTAGGGCTAAACAAGAAAGAAGCTTTGTGAGGTCAGTGCCTTGGGTGAATTTCAGACACTTTGCTTACCTGAGTCATTTATAAAATGCTAATTATTCCACCCCCCAGGGGAGGATTAATTCTCCTGGCAAGACTGAGATAAGAACCAGTCACACACTTTATAAAAATGATTTGGAAATGGGGCGGGGAGAGGGGGGGACATTCCCTCTATGAGGCAAGACTGTTAATCCCAAACATCCTAGTCCTGGAGGCCAACCTCCATCCTCTCCCCGCCCTGCCCTGGCTCCCAGGCCATGTGGGACACACGGAGGGTGTTCCATCAGTCATGGGGAATTCCATTTCATTGAAGGGCACTTAGGTTTTGAGTTTAGTGGCTTCTTTGGGGATAAAATGACTTTGAAGTTCTGAAAGGTGACAGAGTTAATAACCGCATCCCTTTTATTAAGGGCACCCTGTGAGCCCCCAGAACACCGGGACTGGCACATCACATGTATGATCTCACCCAACTCGCCCAATGATGCCCCCAGAAAGAGCTTCGTGTGGTTCTAGGTGATGGGCATGAGGTTTAGTGATATCAAGGAATCTGTCCCAAGTCACACAGCAAATAAGCCATGTGGGTGGGAACCGAATACAGATCTGACCAACGCAAAGCCTGGGCTCTGCTTCAGAAGGAAATTAAGTTCACAACTGCTCTTTTCACTCCTCCAGTCCGTGGACCATCAAGGGAACTTCTGATCGTGCCCCCACCTCCCACTCAGGGCCCCACCCCCTGCCCACGGAGTCGACCCTCTATATCTGTGGTGGACAATTTAGGGACCCTTCCAACCCATGTATGCTTTGGAGAGGGAAATACTAAAGATATATGCTTACAATGTAATAAATACACCCATTCATCAACACGTACTTATGTGTTCAGATATCCATAAATGCTATTACATGTGATGTCTCTATTGGTTTATGATAGAAACTAAAGGTAATTGTGTACACACACAAGTTCAGACCCTTGAACGTGTCCACCCTACACGTACTAACATTTCAGACTCTGACTTCGTAACCCGATGTGCTGTCCTAAAGCCTCGCTTGGGGAATGGTACAAGTTCAGACCAGTGACGCTGCTTTGCACCCCTGTGCACCTCAGGAAATCCTGAAATAAAGGAAGTTGTAGGCTGATGGTGCCTCAATCTGTTCGCGCTTTTAAATCTGATCCTATCAGGTTATCAGATGGGGTTTGCTGAGTGACACCTCTCTGCCCAGCCCAAGGGAAGGAAAGAACTAATAAATAATTCTTCCCCGGAAAGTCAGTGTTAGGCTTATCATTCAGGGACTCGCTGATTGAACTTAGATTTGGTGTTGCAGCAGAGAGGGTCCTAGGCTGAGTGCTCACTCCCCTTGCCTCATCCCTGTTTGGCCATGAGAATTAACCAACCCACTTTCTTCTTTGGAACCCTTTCCCTCAAATATAAAGTGAAGGATCTCAGTTGGATCTATGGCTTTGAGTTCAGGCTGATGGCACATATGTTCAAGCTAAATCACTGTGGGGTACAATGGTATATGTTCTGGGAGAGATCATATACCATAGGTACATGATTGTGCGATAAAAGAAAGTGAGCTCCAGAGTCGTTATCCCATGATAATATATTCATGACTGTGCTTATCACACATTTTAGTGGCTCACCTGACATTTATAATAAAAGATACAATCACTTGAGAGTGGTTGCTGATTCATTCAATTACCTCCCCAAGATTTCCTGTCACTCCTCATTCCAAGTGCTGGCATCTTAGGAGGAAAGTGATATATATATATATATATATATATATATATATATATATATATATTTTATCACCATTTCACAGGTGAGGAAATTGAGTCACAAGGAGCTTAAATTATCACCAAGAATCCACACCTGAAATGGGATCAGTGAAGCCCTTGGCATTATGACTTCTCTGTTAGAGGGGAAAGGACCATTCAGTCCCTGGGCACCCAAAGAGGGCTAAGAGTTACCACTGAAGAGGGAATGAGGGACTGAAGAACGATTTCCCACCTCCTTTTCCACTTTGCATAAAATCACATGAGGGAAAAAAGTGGGAGAAAGGCTGGAGGTAGAAGAGAAACGTGGAGATGGGGTGCAGTGTGCACCTGGCTGGACCTGGTACACAGACGAGAAGGAGAAGGACATGGGACTGCCCAGGACAACATGGGATGACCAGGGAACCTGGGGGTGGACAATCCTTTAAAAGATAAGGGAAGAAGAAGGAAAAAGGCACAAACCCACTCACTTTTGCCTGATCATTTTTCCTGGGGGGAGGGGAAAGGGTTAAAACTGTGCAAAATAATCTCTTAATACTGAACACGTTGTCGTCCCTCAGTGGATGCCAGAAACCTTGCAATAGAGGGCTAGGGCCGTGAACAACGGGAACAAAAAATGTAGACGTTGTATTTAACAAGCAAGTTTTAGCACAAGGCTCTAGGAAGGCACGAAGAGACATTTTTCCAAAGAAAACAAGCAGACGGCCAACAGACACATGCAAAAATGTTCGACATTACTGATCATCGTGGAAATATAAATCAAAACTACAGGGAGATATCACATCACAGCTCTCAGAATGGCTAAACTCAACAACGCAAGAAACAACAGGTGTCGGCAAAGATGTGGAGAAAAGAGAATCTTCTTACCCTGTTGGTGGGAATGCAAGCTGGTGTAGCCACTCTGGAAACCAGTAGGGAGGTTCCCCAAAGAGTTAAAAATAGAGCTACCCCACCACCCAGCAATTGTACCACGGGTATTTACCCAAAGGATACAAAAATACTACTTTGAAGGGACACATGCACTAGAGTGTTTATAACAACATTATCTACAGTAGCAAAATTATGGAAAGAGCCCAAATATCCACTGACTGATGAATGGATAAAGAAGATGTGGTGTGTATACACACACACACACACACACACACACACACATACACACCATGGAATATTACTCAATCATAAAAAAAGAATGAAATCTTGCCATTTGCAACAACTAACAACAGTTAGAGAGTATTATGCTAACTGAAATAAGTTAATGAGAGAAAGAAAAATATCATACTCATATGTGGAATTTTTTTTAATATTTTTTTTTGTTTTTTGGGGGGGCCCCTGAGTGGCTCAGCTGTTAAGCATCTGCCTTTGGCTCAGTTCATGATCCCAGGGTCCTGGGATCGAGCCCCACATCAGGCTCCCTGCTCTGTAGAAAGCTTGCTTCTCCCTCTCCCACTCTCCCACTGTTATTCCCTCTCTTGTTCTCTCTCTCTCTGTCAAATAAATAAAAATCTGGAAAAAAAAATAAAATGAAGATTCTTTTTTTGTCTTAGAGAGAAAGAGAGCACAAGTGGGAGGGACAGAGGGAGAGAGAATCTCAGGCAGATTCCGTACTCAGCACAGAGCCTGATGTGAGGCTTGCTCTCACAACCCTGAGATCATGACCTGAGCCAAAACCAAGACTCAGACTCTTAATCTGCTGCACCACCCAGGCGGCCCTCATAAGTGGAATTTAAGAAACAAAACAGATGGGGGTGCCTGGGTGGCTCAGTGGGTTAAAGCCTTTGCCTTTGGCTCGGGTCATGATCTCAGGGTCCTGGGATTGAGCCCTGCATCGGGCTTTCTGCTCAGCGGGGAGTCTGCTTCCCCCTCTCTCTCTGCCTACTATGATCTCTGTCAGATAAATAAATAAAATCTTAAAAAAAAAAAGAAAGAAAAAATAAATAAAATCTAAAAAAAAAAAGAAAAAGAAAGAAAGAAAGAAAATCTTTAAAAAAAAAGAAAGAAAGAAAAATCTTAAAAAAAAAAGAAAAGAAAAAGAGAGATGGAAGCAAAGCATAAGAACCTCTTAAGGATAGAGAACAAACTGAGGGTTTCAAGAAGGGAGGTGGGGAGTGGGAGGCGGGAAACAGATGATGGGCATTAAGGAGGGCACTTGTGACGATAAGTCCTGGGTGATGTGTGGAAGGGTTGAATCACTAAATTGTACACCTGAAACTAATATTACACTGTATGTTAACTAACTGGAATTTAAATAAAAACTTTTAAAAATACAAGGCTCTCGGCAAGGTTTGAGGAATAAATACACAGTCCCTACCTCCTAAATTCTTCACCAGTTATTTTTAATAAAATTAAATCTCATCAATAAACGCAACAGGTTCCATGTAAACCATTTTTAAGTTGTTGCAAGCTATTTCAGAAAATAAATTCCCAATTTTGAGATAACATTTTTGTTGTACATGAGAACAATCATTAAAATTCTGACTGTGACACTTACCAGTTCTGAGGCTCTAGGTAAATATCTTACCTTTCTGAGCCACCATTTTCTCACCGTTTAAACAAGGATAGTACAGTATTTCCTGCCTCTCACATGGAGTTCGTTTAAGGATCAAAGTAAAAATAAGGTAATGTGTGTGAAAACGTGTTCTAACGGATGGATGACACAAAGAAATCTGTGTAAAGATCAGGCTTTACAGTCTGACAGATCCCATCCATGACCCTAGGCAGCCTACCTCATCTCCCTAAATTTCAATTTCTTCACCTATAATATGAGAATAAGGACAGAAGCTTGCTGAAAAGATTAAATGAGATTAAATATAGTATACTACCAGTCCTATAGCAAGCACTCAAGAATTGGTAGCTATCATTTACTTATTCACTACTCAGTATTTATTTATTAAGCATCTGTTACAGGATGAAGAATATAGCATTCAACAAAATAAAACCTCTGAATCCATGGAATTTATATTATAATGGGAGGAGACAGGCAATAAACAGAGAAACAAATATATAATATCTCAAGACATGGTAAGTATAATGAAGAGTATCGAAGAAGGAAAGGGGGTGACAGGAAGAACAGAGGGGCCAGGGTGTATCAGGTAATCAGGGAAGGCCTTTCTGTTGAGATACCATCTGAACAAAGACATGAAGGAAATGAGAGAAAGAGCCATGGGAACATCCAGAGGAAAATGGTTCCCACTGGTGAAAAGCTTTGAGGCAGGAGCGTATCCTTTGGTCTTTTCTAGGAGTGGCAAAAATACCACCATGACTAGAGGACAGTGTACAAGGGGAGTTGTAGAAAATGGTTTAGAGAGGAACAAGTAACAGGATGGTGTAGAGGCTGTATGGTGTGGAAAGGACTAGAATCTTACTATGAATGAAACGAAAAGGTATTGAGGTATTTTCATTTCAGACAAAATGGGAAGGAAGGGGAAGGGTTAGGAGATACTTGCTAAAAGCCCATGTGGGTAATAAAATTAAGCTAGACTAAGGTGGTGGCAGGGGAGTAGTCAGATTCTGTGTGTATGTGGAAGGAATGCTGATAGAGCGTACTGATGGATGAGATATGGTATGAATGAAAAAGAGTCAATAATTCATTTTCTAAAACTGAGCTAGAGGAAAAATAGAGCTGCCATGTGCTGAGATGGGAATAACCATGGAGAGGAGTGGACTTGCGTGGGAAAAAGGTATGGGAGAGTCCAGTGTGGGGTGTGCCATGGTGGGAAATGCCTACTGGATATCACTGTAAAGATGCCAGTTAGGGATGTGGGTACACAAGCAAAAGGCAGATGGGAGGTCCAGGTTGGAGATAGGAAATTAGGAGTTATCTGCCATGGGATTGGATGCATTTCCCTAAAGAGCCAGTGTTGAAGGAGAAGTGAAGAGATTTAAGGATGGAACTCTGAGGCCCTTCAGTGTTTAGAGTCCAGGGGGATGAGGAACACAGAAGAGAAGAAGAAAGAGGTCATGTTATGGAAGCCAAGGGATGGGTGTGTTTCCAGAAAAAGGAAATCATCTGCTACTTCCAGTATGTAGGATAAGGTGCAGCCCGAGAACTGACAGTTGAATGTGGTCATGTAGAGATTTTTAGCTGACCTTGAAAAACACTCTTTTGGCAAAGGCATAGAGATAAAAGCTTTGTAGAATGTCATACTTAAGGGAGAAAGAAGGAAAACTATTGAAGACAACAAGTTTGACAACATAGTCAAGGAATTCTGCTGCCAGATAAAGAAGAGAAATATGGAAACTTATGGAGAAATGGGGGACCAGGAGAAGGGAATCAGAGAACTGCTCTGCTTTTATAAAGATGGAGGTTATTAGCACATGTTTGGAGACTGATTGGAATGATCCAGTAAGGGGGGGTGGGGGGAAAGGGATACTGAAGAAAGAGGAGACAATTAAAAGGGGCATGTCTTCAAATGGGAGACAGAAGATGGGATCCAGGAGAGAAGAGGGGTAGACCTCAGTCGAAAATGTGGACTGCTCATCTCAGAAGGAGGGAAAGCAAAATACAAGGCAGGCAGGGGGAGAGGTGTGCTGGTGGAAGTGAGGGAAACTCAGCACATCTTCCTTCTTTGGTCTCCGTGAAACTAGAGAAAAGGTCCCCAGATGAGAGTGAGAAGTAGAGAAGGTGCTGGAGATTGTAGACAGAGGAGTCATGGCAGGCGGGCATAATGCCTGGACTGGAGGGAGGAAAGGCTACTGGTCAGCCCTGACTACCCTTTTGGAGTGAGATTCGAAATGCTTACATGGAGGGAAAACATGGGCCAGTGACGTACAAACATTTTGTCACTAAGCCGGTGACATTTCATGGACTTTTTCAAACTAATTAATTTAAAATTCAACCTTAAGAAGTTTTTCTCAAAGAGTATCCAATTCTACATTTGCATACGGGATGTATAAATTGAGAATTCTCAAGAAGGTGATGGTAGTATGTCCAAAAATATGTCTTTATTTCACGGATCTTTGGTCCATTTTAGGATTTGATAATGTAGCACATTCTGTGCTCACTGTGTTCTATGTTCATTTTTCTATTCTGCCTTTTTCTTTTCCACAGTTTAAACTCTGATCCTCTCAGATTATCTCTGTCTCTGTGTCTCTGTCTCTCTCTGTGATAAGTACTCCTATAAGATAAAAAGACTACAGAGACAATCTCTATGTCCTGTGAAAGTAACCTTAACCTCTAAAGAAGCTTTTTGATTGATCATCTTATTAGTGATATTATGCCCTGATCATAATATTTAAATTAGTATCTCTGCTCCTCGGAAAGAATAAATACTTGGAGTTTCCTTTGTTAAGTGAGACCCTTATGTGGAAATTCCTTTCCCTCTCACACTGCTGGAAGTTAAAAATAAAATCAAATCTATGACTGTTGTATTTCTTCTTTAAGCAAAGAGTTTAAAACTGTAAGTTTATTTAAATTAACAATGATCACCTCAATATTAATAAAGGAATATTTTCAGAGTAAAAGACCTATGTTTAAAAACTTTTTTTTTCCCTCACACAGATTGGGATCAAGCAATGCCAGAATCCAAACCATTTTTATGGTCTTGTTTTTCTAAGACAGTTCTGAGAATTAGTCTAACAGATAGTAGGGATCCATGTGTTTCTAATCTTAGAGAAAATCCTGTTGATACTAGCTTAATGAAGACATTGCTAAAAGCCTATGTGGATAATAAAATTATGCTAGACACTCTAGGAAGAAGGACTTTTTACTTTTATATATTTTAATATTTTATTCATTTTTGTTTTATGATCAGCATATATACTGACATAACTAAGTTCATTCATCCTTTAGTATTCCCCTGTTTTACTGGCTGCATCAACATTCAACCTTTTTGCCATACTCTTAGAAAAATGGGTCTCTTTAGTGGAAATAAGTTGATTTTATTTGGGGGGCAAGAACAGAAGAAAGTGGAAAGGCTGATTCCTGAGCCTGAAAGGCAGGAAACAGAGCACGTGAATTTCATTGCCTTCCCCCAAACCACACATGTTCTTCGGGGAAATGAACCAGTCAGAAAGTGATCCAACTCCAGCATGTCAGCAAGACCAACTTTTCTAATTCCAACAGGAATGAATGAGCCCAATTACATGCAGATTTTGGAGTCACAGCGGTTCTGAAGAAAACAAATCATTAGGACTGAGGGCACCACTGGAATGAGAAAGACCCAGTTCTACTGATCAGTCAGAAAACACTGACCTCAATAAGGACATTTTTATACAATTTGCACAAGTAGATTTCAGATAAGTATAGAAGAGGATGTCAAAATAATATGGTTCCTCCCCAACAGACCTGAATACATCATGATATCATCACGGCCCTTTTCCATAGATGAACTAAGACGTGTGGATGTACATGCGAATTGTGACGTGTTCAACAAAAGGAAGGGAGGGATGGAAGGAAGAAAGAAGGAAAGAAAAGGAAAAAAGGAAGGACCGCTAGAAACCAGACAGAGGAAAGATGATTTTAGGAAGAGGTGGGAATGAACTGTATGGTGATCTCAATCTTCCGTGGCCTATAACCCACCAATCGTGTCATCAAAGTAATTAGACCCGAAGGTAACCAGCGAATTTTAATAAAACACTGAAAGTTGCCGTGTACCAGGTACTCTATATTATCTAGTCATCACTATTCCCTGAGGAACTTTTAGAATTAAATTCATCTTGAAGTTGAAGAAAAAGCCAAAGATAAAGTAAATAACTTCTTAAGTCACCCAGCCAATGAGTGGCAGAACAGAGGTTTGAGCTACGCCCCATGATGCCAAGGTCTTCCTTTCCTAATTCCTACAGGAATGGGACCATTGGCTACTTCTAATCCACAACCTTCAGCCTGTGGGTGCCCCAACATGCTGTAGACACTTTAACACTTACTAAATGATCCCCGCATTCCTCCTGGATGACTTGGGTTCCTTAAATCACAATACAGCAATTTAGACCCAAAGTCCCAAAGGCTACTTACTATGGTTCTGAGAACAGAAACAATCGGCAAATATCATCAATATGTTTTTCCTTCTCATAAAAGGAATCATATGGCTAATTAAAACCACAGAGCTCTTAAAAATTCCTAGGCCTTGGCTTCACCCAGACCAACTGAATTGGACTTTTGGGAAAGCTTTTAAGTGGTTCAAATATATATGTAAGTTGAAAACACACACGTCTAATAGCCATGCTTGCATTAGGCAGCCCAAGATGGCATCAACTGTCTTGGTAGCCCCATCACACTTCTCAAGCATTTTGGTCATACTGCTTTGTCACGGACACTCTTTTGAAACCACACATTCCTGCTATCTGGAATTCCATTAGATGTCTTTTTGGATTCCAGAACAGATCTCATTTGGAGCAAATGTCAGGCAGGAGATTTTTCAGGACTGTTTCCACCAAAGAGCTTGATCCTCTTCCCAGTTTCATGTCCTACGTAAACTTGATCGTCATAACTCATATGGGCTTTTCTAAGTTATTGTCTAATATAAAAGAGGGTTGAACCCCTGGAACCTGGTGGCGTAGCACGCATTAGAGACCTCTCTCCGACTGGGCAGTGATCTACTTACTAAACCTCTACCTTTGCCATTCAAGCCATCCAAATGCACCAGCTTCTCCTTCTACTTTTAACACCTTGACTGTAATGATGAGATTTTCTCTCTCTCTCTCTTTTTTTAAGATTTTATTTATTTATTTGACAGAGAGATCACAAGTAGGCAGAGAGGCAGGCAGAGAGGGGGGGAAGCAGACTCCCCGCTGAGCAGAGAGCCTGATTCGGGGATGGATCCCAGGACCCCGAGATCATGACCCAAGCCGAAGGCAGAGGTCCAACCCACTGAGCCACCCAGGCGCCCCGATGAGATATTTTTAAGTCACTTCCATTTAGGGATTTTATGGCTGCTCCTGTGGCCAGTGTGAATGACAGCACCTCTAGTGTCAGAATCTCATGTCCCAGCTGATGTTGGGTTGGATGTTTATCCAACGCAAAGTCAATCATATTCTGTTGTCTTTGAATGAGCAACACGATCTACTTCAAAGGGCACAACTCTCCTGTCCCAGGCTGGGCAGCTGAAGATCGAGAGCTGCTAACAAGAACCAGGATTATCTTTGGGAACTAATGAAGAAGGGTTAGAGACAAGGTCATCTGTGCAGTCAGCAGCCTCATCACCAGGGACAGTCGACAGCGCTTACAGAGTGAGCAAAGCTCCTAGTTCCACACACACCTCTCCAGGCCAATGCATGGGGATGGAATTAGATAAAATAGTAGTCTTTTTTTTTTTTAGGGGAAAAAATCCAGATAGAACTTCTGAAACCCTTAGAAAGAATAAGAAAGCAATCTTGAGAGATTTCCCAGAGTAGCAACAGCAGAATGAAAATGACCATCCAACCATCCATACCATAAAAGCGTATTTTGGCCAATTGAATCTTAAATAAGTAACTTCTTTTTTAATTTTAGGAAACAATGGAATGTTTTATTTTTGGCTTGTCTCTAAAATTTATGGAGAAATACGTGTGTGTGTATGTGTGTGTGTTTTGAAAATTTAAGCAATACAAATGTAGATACTAAGGCCTCCTTACTCTTTCCAGTCCCTAGAGGTAATTATTAGTATTTAAGTACTAATGTTTCAAGGCTTTTTTCCTGTGTATACTGAAGTATGGTTTTATAATACAAATAAAACAGTACAGTTCAACCGTGTGCTTTTTCTACTTTATAATAAATCATACCCTTCTTATCAGAACATAGGAGTCAACGCCCTTTTTTTAATAACTGCAAAGTCCATCACATGATAATACCTGCATTCTTCCTGGAGAACCTGTTTCTCCTAAATTATATGTACAGTTGTGAGTTTTTCTGTTTTTCCCTATTTTGTAAAATATAATATTGAATCTTTATAAATGAATTTTTGCACAGGTGTGGAAATACTTGTTAGGAGACATTCCAGAACTAAAGAGAGCAACAAATGAGATACTGAAAATTATAATAGCTATTTTAATATTTGACAATTTTGTTAGTGTTTACGTGTGTTTGATATTTGACATTAACGTTTTCTATGTTTGAAAATACATTTCAGGGGCGCCTGGGTGGCTCAGTCATTAAACATCTGCCTTCGGCTCAGGTCATGACCGGGTCCTAGGAGAGAGTCCTGCATCAGGCTTCCTGCCCAGCATGAAGACTGCTTCTCCCTCTCTCACTCCCCCTGCTTGTGTTCTCTCTCATGCTATCTCTCACTCTCTGTCCAATAAATACATAAAATCTTCAAAAAAGAAAAAAAGAAAAAATCTGAGGTGTGTTTGGAACATACATATGATCTTCCTCTCTCACTCTTCCTGCTTATGTTCCCTCCCTTGCTGTCTCTCTCTGTGTCAAATAAAAAAATAAAATCTTAAAAAAGAGAAAGAAAATATATTTCAGAAATAATAATTATAGTTTTGATTTGTTATTTGTCAGTAAAGCTAACCATGACAGTTAAACTCATATTATTAACCTATTTTTCCATTTGTTTATTTGTTTTCCTTATTGGTTTATTTACATATCGTAGATCTTAACTCTTTGTGATCTAGATCGCAATTTTTTTTCTCCGTTTTCATTTCCCTTTTATTTTGTTTACAGTTTCCTTTGCCCCAAAAGCATTTTAAATAATTCCTACTGGTCAATCACTTTCTTTTGTAATTTATGAGCTACATGCCATACTTAGGAAGGGCTTCTCCACCCCTAATCATATAAAAATATTTCTCCTGCAGTCTATCTTTTCGTGCAGTCTTGCATTTTATATTTAGACATTTTACCCACCTGGAATTTATTCACAGATTATCTGAGCATTTAATTCTTTCTAAAATTGGTTCTCAAACAATCTTATTTTTAGAGAAATGCTTTGTTGTGTGCTAGTTGATAGCACTGAGGCTCTCGGTCACAGAGATTTTTACTAGAAAACCAACTCTGTCCTGTTTGTGTCGTGGGACCCTTGGCAGGCTCTCCCATCTGGAGAGTGTGGTTATCGTGCCACGTATCCAGAAGAGTAGTGAAGAAACAACGGGAGCATCCAGGAAGGAACTTGGCACAGGACGGAGACATGAAAAGAACTCAATAAATACCAGATAATCTCATTATTAGATTTGGAAGTAAGTGTCACTATAATCATTTTCACTTACTGTCTAATTCTTTGATGTTTGTATGTTGGTTGACTTGCGGTTAATGAGCTGGCTTGCTTTGCTTGGTTTGGATTGGACTGATTTCCATTCTCTTTTTGAGAAGATTAAGGCCAAACAACTCTTCCAACTTTTCAACGTATATAAGACCCATCCTGTAATGGCTCCAATTTTCTGCCAAGAAGTGAATGCCAAGATGTTTTGTTACTTGCCTCACGTTAAAAACTTCTGATTTCCAGTGCACCGTGCTCAGCAGTAAGGGGTGGCCGGAGCTAACAGAGTGCCCTGGTTACTTTCTTAATTTTTATTCTAATTATGATGTTACTTGTAAGATTATCTGTAAAATTTTTGTATCCTCCACTCAATAAACTATAAGCATTTTAGGGGCAGAGACCGCATCCTGAGCACAGGGTCTGGCTCACTCAAGATGCTCAATAAATATTCTATGAGTAATGAGCGGAATGGGTGTCGTACATCTCACGTACGCGTTGGAATGATTTAACTGGCAGAACACTCTTGCAAACTAGATAGCATCGTGCCCATTTTGCAGATGAAGAAATTGAGCCCACATTCAATGAGTTGAAGACTGAAGATGCATGACCTAAGTCAGAGCCTTAGTGTCCGTATTGCTGGTGACAGAGGCATGACCAGCCCTGGGTGGGCTGTAGCAAGTACAAGTCTCAGCCTGGTAGTTCTCAAGGACAGCTGCCCGCAGCCTTTCTAGCAAGTCCAAGCTCAGGGGTTCCCTCTATGGAAGGTAGAACAGGGTCCTGTACCAGAGTACTTAGCAAGACAACAAGCTTTATGCACGTCCCTGAGAAGCCAAATGAGACACTCCTCATCCCTAGTCTAAATGATCAAGCCCTACCCTTTGCAAATTGGGTCAAATTCCAATCTGGCTGGTGGTCAACTCACCAATGACACATAGGTTATAACCCAGTTTCAGAAGCAGCAAGTAGATGTCTGAAAGAGCATCCCTTACAAGATGAGTGATTCTTCCCTGGATTCGCAGGCTTCCTGCCTGTCCTTGCTCCCTGTTGTACAATTGTACCAGGTGAGCTGCTAAACCAGACCTGTCAGGAAACTGAAAGTCGCCACCAAGCAGAAGAGGCTGCTTGACAGAGAGCGTGTCTCAGCATTGCTCTGTCAGCATCACGACTCATGTCCTTGCCCGTTTGTGAGACAAACTCTGATCTGAGTTGGTAACAACGTTGAACTTTGACCTTACACCATCTAGTAGCGAGTTCTTGATTGGAATGTCTAACTTGTGGTTCTCCTAGTAACTGGGGTACAAAGAGCATTTTCATTTCTCTGGGAATAATGCAGTCGGCAAAGCCTATGTTATAGAGAGTTTGAGGGAAAACATAACTTTTGTCTATGCTGGAATGGAGGTGGCCTGGCTGCTCATGGAGACTGGATGCTCTTGTGGGGTCTCTCAGAAGGGACAGGAGGCCGTGTGGCCCGGCCGAGCAGAACAAGGGGGGAAAAGAGGGAGAACCAACTCTAAGAGCAATTGTAGCGAGCTCCCGCTTGGTGGGAGTTGGGGTAGGGCTGAGTGTGAGGGACTTTAAGGATCACTCATGAAGAGGAAGGTTATCAGCGGGAAAAAGCTCTGTGAAGTCACCACAGAAAAACAGTGGCTGGGAAGCGTTTCTTGAAGGGGAAGAAATGGAGTCAGCAAGCTCACTTCCTGCTGCGGATGGCTCTCCACTAAGGCACGGACCAAGAGACATAACTGGAGGGCGTCTGAGCTCTTCACGTAAAGAGGCAAGCCTAATGCTATAAATATCAATAATTAATGCTATTTTATTAAGTGGGATTCCCAACCCAGATGTGATGATAGAGAAAGAATGCTCTTTTTTGAAAGTGTAGGTCTGATGAGAAGAGCTTGCAGTGGCAGTGGGTGAGAAGATTGCTGGGCCAGGGTCTCCGAAACAAATTTGCATGAACAGTCTTGGGAGATGACTGGAGGAACAACAGAAGACCCTGGCCGCATGACCAAGGCCATGTGCAATTTAGGAATGTGTTTGGCCACGGATGGAAAAACTGAACAACCAGAGGATTAAGGATTTTGTCAACCAGATGCTGCTGCTTCTTCCATTGCACTGGACTTGACAAAATAATGACTACAGTTGGAGCCTTCCTGTGCACACTTCAAGCAGGAAGAAACAGACTGGTGATGGGCAGAAAGCAACGTTTGCTGCTTGTTTTATTCAAAAAGGGTCTCCTTGGGCACCTGGGTGGCTCAGTGGTTAAAGCCTCTGCCTTCGGCTCAGGTCATGATCTCAGAGTCCTGGGATCGAGTCCCGCATCGGGCCCTCTGCCTCCTCCTCCTGTCTCTCTCTGCCTGCCTCTCTGCCTACTTGTGATCTGTCAAATAAAAAAAAAAAAAAAATCTAAAAAAAAAAAAAGGGTCTCCTTGCCCTGAGGACATCTGCTACCTTCACTGACCAGAGCACTCAGAGACCACCCCAGTACTGCCAGAGAGATCTCATTGTTCAGCTGTTCTCATCACAGCTCTGAAGAACAATTATTTTGTTCGTAAAGGAGAGAAAGGGTACTGGGCAGACAAACAGTATCACACTAGGAATTAGCATTTTAGGTAAATTCTATAATGACTTAGCAAAAATTCAACTTAATTACCAGGTCATTTTCTGTATATGAAAAACTATAGCTAAAAAAATATATCATCTGTTAAAGTATCCCACAATTTTTAGCACTGTATTTTGGATTTTTACCATTTTTAAACAATCCACTAACTTCAAGATTTTTGAAATAGCTTGGACCTCTCTCAGTCTCTGAAAGACATTGACATGATACAAAGATAGATTATAAATATTTGTATACCTAAAGAGAATGCATAAATCTAGGGGTGGGGAATTAGAGAAAATGGAAATAGTGGTGAGAGAAAAAATTCTAGAATTCTCTCCCTGACAAAGATTGCTAGACCAGCATAGAGGAAGTATAATGTCAACAGAAGAGCTCTCAGATCAGTACATCTGGTTAAATTGACTAAAAGCAGAGAACTGAAGACATCAGTGACCTTAGCTTTGAGAATGTTAGTTTTAAAGAAAGTGAAAGTAAGGAAAATGAAACCTAACCCCAGGTTAAATTACAATCCACAGAGAGCAAATAGACCCATGTATCATACTCAACGAACCTTTGACAAAGGAGCAAAGTCGATACAATGAAGAAAAGATCTTTTCAACAATTGGTGCTGGAACAGTTGGACATCTACATAGCACAAAGTAACGAATCTGTGTATGGACTTCATACCCTTCACAAAAATTAATTCAAAACTGTTCACAGACCTTAAGACCTGCATGTAAAATGCAAAACTACAAAAGCCCCTAGATTTCAGGGGACAAACTCTATAGAACCTTGGGTATAGGATAACATTTAGTACAATACCCAAGACACAATCCATGAAAAAAATCATTGACTAGCTGGACTTCAGTAAAATTTTTATTCTCCCAAAGACATTATCAAGAGACTAGAAAGACCATCCATAGCCTGGAAGACATATTTACAAAAGACATAGCTGATAAAAGACCGTCATCCAAAATGGACAAAAACTCTTAAAACTCAACAATGAAAAAGCAAAATGGATTAAAGAATGAACAAAAGATCTGAATGGACACCTTGCCAAAGAATTCATATAGATGGCAAGGAAACATAAGAAAAGATGTTCCATGTCATATGTCATTAGGGAACTGCAAATCAAACAACACTGAGGTACCACTATACTCTTATTAAAATGGTCAAAATCCAAAACCTTGACATCACCAATTGCTGACAAGGCTATAGAGAAACAGACACTAATTGCTGGTGGGATTGCAAAAGGGTAGGGCAACTTTGGAAGGCAGTTTTGCTGTTCCTTATGAAACTAAATATACTTTCACCATACAATTCAGCAATCATACTCCTTTGTAGTCACCCAAATAAGTTGAAAAGTGTCCACTCAAAAACCTACACAGGTGTTTACAGTAGCTTTATTAATAATCCAGCTTTAGGCATAATCACCAAAAGTTGGAAGCACTAAGTTCACTTCCGTAGGTGAACAGATAAACTGTGGTCTACCCAGGCCATAGAATATTATTCAGCATTAAAAAGAAATGAGCTATCAAGCCATGAAAAAACATGGAGGAAGCTTAATTTCATATTATGAAGTGGAAGAGGCCAACCAGAAAGTCTCCTTACTGTATGATTCCAACACTATTACATTGTGGAAAAGCCAAAAGTATGGAGACCATAAAATGATCAGGGATTACCTGGGCTTATGGGGGAGGGAGGGATAAATAGGCAGATCACAGAGGATTTTTAGAGCAGGGAAATGATTCCATATGATGTGGTTTTTTTTTTAAAGATTTTATTTATTTATTTGACAGATAAAGATCAAAAGTAGGCAGAGAGGCAGGCAGAGAGAGAGAGAGGGGAGGAAGGAGGCTCCCTGCTAAGCAGAGAGCCGGACGTGGGGCTCGATTCCAGGACCGTGGGATCACGACCCGAGCCAAAGGCTGAGGCTTTAACCCAACTGAGCCACCCAGACACCCCTCCATATGATGTTATAAGTAGATATATGTCATTGTGCATTTGTCAAAACTCACAGAATGTATAGCACCAAGAGTCAACCATAAACTATGGAATTTGGGGGACATTAATGTCAATGCAGATTCATTGATTATCACAAACAAACAGTCCAGTAAAGGATGTTGGTAGAGGGGGAAACAGAGAGGGACCAGAAAATATATGCACTCTTTGTATTTTAGTCTCAACTTTTCCTGTGAACTAAAACAAAACAAAACAAAACAAAAAACCAGATCTAAAAAACAAAAACTGTCAAAGAAAGAAAGAAGAAAGAGAGAGAGAGAGGAAGGAAGGAAGAAAAAAAATGTTAAGAAAAGTTAGGGAGATTCTGTGATTCTGAGAATCTAAAATGTAAAATGGTCTAGGAAAGAAACATTCTTAAAGGAATTCAGACAACAAAGTCATGTGAGAAATAAAGAAAAGGCAGCTAAAGAAACTTCCAGAACTAGATAGGGAGCTCTTGACTATGTTGTGATTTTTAGAGGGCAGGTAGAAAATAGGAAAACAAAATGCATGTCAAAGGTACATAATAGACTTCTTTTATTTTTTTAAAGATTTACTTATTTCAGAGAGCAGGAGCAAGTGGGGCATGGAAGAGCAGAGGGAGAGAGAATGTCAAGCAGGCTCCACGCCCAGGGTGAAACCCAACATGGGGCTCCATGTCTACAACCTTGAGATCATGACCTGAGCCAAACCAAGAGTCAGATGTTTACCCAACAGATGCCACCCGCTTCTCCCCATAATAGACTTCTTAAGGAAAGTCTCAAAAGCTAAAGCTCAGGCAAACCTAGAGTCTAAAAAAAGGGGGGAGTTTAAAAGTAATTTTATTAATCATAAAGTAATACTAGTTCATGGTAGAAATTTTTGAATATGCACAAAAATAAAATGGAACACCAAATCTATCCCCAATCCTATCAGCCATCAATACTCAGAGTTAACATTTCGATTTATCTGTCACAAGTCTTCTTTCTATGGGTTTTACAAATAATGTCATTTTATTCTACATAGCTTTTCAAGTGCTTTTTCATCCAACAGCACATTGTATATCTTGCCTTTTGTTATTATTACCTAGGAAAAATTTTCCTCTACCCTTCAAGGTTCTTTTGGTAATAATTAAATGGACATCAGACAGATTAACAGTTTGTGCAATCTGTAAAATTCAATTAACAACTTAATTGCATACAGATGGAAATCTGCATAAACGTGGGATTCCAAAGACACCAAAAATGAAGTATATATGTCATCCTGAATTAAGGAAAAGGGGGTAGAGGTCTGGGACTTCAAAAGGAAGGAAAGCAATTTAGAGGAAGATGAAAAAGAGTAAATGTTTGGTAAACAAATGTTTGCTGGGCCATTCAGAAACAATGGGACACAGAGAGGAATTTTAACCAACTGATTTGCCTAACTCCTCCTCATCTACCCCCTGCCTCCTATGATACTGTAGTAATCCATAGTGATCGTCCCTTCCCCAGGCAGCTCCTCCATCTAAATTCTTTTAGGCAATTAGGCAGAAGGTCAAAGCTTGATTGTTTTCAGCCCCCCGCAAAAATCTGTATACCAAAATGGTAAGAGAGAGCCAAGCCAACGCGCACAGCGGCTCTCCCAGGCAGTGTCCGGGTGGGGGAAGTGAGGAAAAACTTCCCAGAGGAGCTGGCACCCACACTGACACCTGACAGTGGTAGAGACATGTCCTCTGTGTGTGGAGAAGCGCATACTGTCACTTCTGAGGATGTGGCTTTTCCTCTGCCTCTTCTCTCTCTCTCAAGCTTTTACACTCTTGTCCCAGCTTTGATACCTTCCACCTTGTCTTGACATCTTATTGGATTTCTTCTAATGCAGCTAGGACTTCCTCTGCTCCAATGAGTCAAAGCTTAGGGAAGCTTTCCTATGTCCACTTCACCCCTTCTCCAAACACAACACCCAGCCCTCAAGATTGCAAACAGCTAGTTCTGACTGGTGCTGCCACAGCCGCCCACCCCCAGCTTTGTGTCAGCTGGTCAAAATCTTAGAATTATTCTCTTTTATATTTTTGCCATCTTTCCTAGCCCATGCCAACCTCAGACATGGGTCACAAGCTCTGTGTGTTGACATCCGAGACCTTGGCTGAAAGTATTGAACTCTCTTACCCCTGCTCCCCCGACTGTGTGATACCGAAGCATCAGCCCTCTTGTCTCTCCCCACGACCATGAAAAACTGATCAGGGCAGGGTTGAGCCCTACTACTGCCATCCTCCTGGCACCAAGCTCAGGGCCTGGTTCTTAATGAGCACCTGAGAAATATGTGTTGAATAAACGAAGAGAGTGATGACACCGTTGGAAAGCATCAAGGCCAAGGATGGAAAATAAAAGAATGTGAAGAAGAACAAGAAGAAAAGATAGGGAGAGTTGGAGGAGGAGGAGAACGATGAGGAGAAGGGTAGGAAGAGGAGGAAGAAGAGAAGTGGGAGGAGACTGTCTCACCGAACACCGTGACAGACGGGAGGCTCATCTCTCCAAGAAGAGAAAGGACAGAGAGTTTGAATCCTAGGTCCCTCCCTTACTCACCAAGTGCCTTTTGGCAAATCATTTGCATTTCCTGTAGCCTGGGTTTCCCTACATGTAAAATAGCCATAATAACACCTTTCTCTCCGGTTGTAATGAACACTAAACAAGATACCATGTAACTAACATAGAACATCCAGCCCAGTTGACTTCTACTATGTAGCAGGCTCTCAACGAATACTTGTTCCTTCTCTCCCTCCTGGTCGCCCAGAGGATTTATTTTCCAGATTTCTCCCTATAGACATTTGGGGTTCAAGAAGAACCAGCTGGGAGGGGAGCAGCTGCTCGGTGGGAGATCAGTCCTTGGTGCTCTCCTGTTTTATATTTTTTTCTCCAATAACTTAAATGCAGTGAGAGAGAAAATGCACATCAAAACGTGCAGGAGAAAAAAAAGACAAGTTGAATAGGATCCAAAGAGATCCTGGTCAGCTGGAGGAAAAGGTCCCATTTAAGGGATGCCATGGAAGAGTTAAGTGTAAGCTCCCACACCAAGTCTGACAACTCAAGTGCATAGAGAGAAACATCAACGTCCAGACTGCACTTACCAAGAACAGGCTTCTAGGGCTCCTTCCGGGTGTTCCATTTACATGCCTCCTTTGGGACACACAGAAGCAGGTTGGCATCTATATTTGCTGAAATTAAGCTGAAAATTATTTGCCGTATGGTTTACGGTAATTTGATGCAACGCGAACACTCAGCCAAGCGTAACTCAACAGTCCTGAGTAACTTAACTTGAGTTCAAATTAACGGGACAAGTAAAATGAAATCTGTGCCTGACCATCTCAAACAGATCAAATGGCCTCTTTCATTCTCTCCAAATCTTTTCAGGCTATTTCAACACCATGTGGCCAAGATGACTCATTAGACCAAACAACAGGTTCTTTCTTCATCCACAAGTTTTGTATTTCTGAGGAAAGCTTTCTTAAAACCATGAAGAACACTACAAATCTAGATCTGAAATCCTGATTAAAAACAAAAAAATTCTGAAAACAATGATAAGAATGAGTCACCAAACGCACTGCTCTTTTGAACCCAAGAAACAAATCGTATCGGCAAAGACTTCTACCTAATGCTCAAAGTGAAGAATTATCAGTAGTTTCTTTGGGGGTAATTCTGGAGACATGGGAATGCAACTGTCCAGTTTTCTCTACAGACTAGAAAAGAAGGGCAATAAAGCGGCCCTCTTAGAATGAACTTCATTTTTAGGATGGAAAGGAAGAAGATATGCTAAACCCATAAAAGCACGGCCTCGGCAGGGATGGCGTCTAGGTGAACGAGGGCTGCCAGTTCAAGGAGAGCAAGAATGTAGCCCCTGATGGGTGGGAACGCAGAGAAGCCCAGTTGGAAGAAGAACAGGTGAGGCCAGGAGGGCTCATTAGGAGCAAGGGGTTAAAGTAACCCCATATTCTGCAAGCAGCACCCCCTGCCCACCGCCGCAGTGCCTAGTTCAGCCTCCTAGGTATGAAATACTAAAAAAAACCACATCGTGGACAAGGGATGTCCCTCCTTGGTGGATAGAAAGTGGGGGTGTTGGTGGTTTAAAGCCAACAATCTGGGCTCTCCTACCTCGGAGGGCTCTTTCACACGCAGGTAACAGACATTATGACTTTTTGTGACCCTAAACTCTGGCACAAGAGAAAAAGCAAGTGGGTTCAAGAAGAGATGGGAGGAAACAAACACATCAGACAAGGCTCTAGGGGAAGAGGCTACAAGAGGCTCCTGGAGTGGGTGGGATGGGCGCCAGGAGAGAAACAGTGCCTTCCTTTGGTGGTTTATTTAAAAAAACAAAACAAAACAAAACAAAAAACCCTCTGTGTGAGGCACCTGGGTTGCTCCGTGGGTTAAGCAACTGCCTTCAGCTCAGGTCACGATCCCACCATCCTGGGATTGAGCCCTGCCTTGGGCTCCCTGCTCAGCAGAAAGCCTGCTTCCCCCCTCCCCTTGTTTGTGCAAGAGCGCTCTCTCTCCCCATCAAATGAATTTTTTTAAAATCTAAAAAAAACCTCAGTGCGCCCTCTCTTCAAGTGTCTCTTTTTAAAAAATATTTTATGTATTTATTTGAGAGAGAACACGAGCATGGGGGAGGGAGAAGTAGACTCCCCCACTAAACAGGGAGCCCAATGTGGGGCTGGATCCTAGGACCCCAGGATCATGACCTGAGCTCAAGTCAGATACTTAACTGACAGAAGCTGAAGTCAGACGCTTCACCAACTGAGCCATCCAGGCACCCCACTCCAAGTGCTTCTTACTGCAGGTGTCAGGATTAGAGTATCACACTGGACTCACCAGGGATTTCCGGTGGGAGCTGACTCTCCCAGGAATAAGCATGGGAGCCTGGAAAAAGAGGCTTCAGTCTCGACTTTGTATAACGAAAATACCAAAAGGAAAATAAAAAGACATGGCTGAGGGTGTATTGGACTCATGACAAAGGCAGAGGCGTACAGAATTTGCAAGGACCGTTGAGTCTGACCAGTAATAGGAGTCTTGAGGTTTAGGGAAACACCCAAGCAGAGTGTCAGAGAAGAGAAACTTTGGAGTCAGAAGTCCTGGCGTCCAGCCCAGCTCCACCATTCCTCACCAGGGCACCGTAGCTCTTGTGGACTTCATCTTCAAGTACCTCGACCCTCCCGTGAAGCAGCCTCGGACTCAACGCAAGAAGGGGACCGGCCCCAAGGCTGCCTCTCCATTAGGACAATTCCTTATAGGCAGGAGCCCCAGCAGCTGCATGGGTTGCGATAGGGAGAGAGCAGGTTTACCTCGGCCAGAGATGCCAGCAAACCTCTCTCAGGTCAAAGGCCCTCCTAGCTCGGCCTCCCAACGAGGTACAGGACTCTAACCCTATACACAGCGATCTATGCGGTCTTGGAAAGACCTGGCAGGTTGCCGTCACTGAAAGAAAGGACATCAGGACTTAATTGTTGCCCTCGTGGGAGGAGCGTTGAGGGCCTTCTGCTGGGCCAGAAGGAGAACCTCAGGATCCAGCTAGGGGAACAGAGGCCAGGGCCTGCACATGGTGGGGAGCAGAAAGTCTGCTCAGTGCCTGACATCACAGGACTCCCCTCAGTGTTCCGATGGAACCATAGCTAGAGCAAGGGCAGGGCGGTCCGGCAGCGGAAATCGATCAGAAACTGGTGCTGGAGTATTATTTGCCAACGGAGGTTAAAGACCCCCCCACACACGAGAAGGGTTCTCTGATCGAGCAGACTTGGGAAACGCTGCAAACACAATTAACCCCTTGAATGATTGCCTTTCACAAGAGGGCGTTAATCAAGGGCTGTGCTTGACCCAGGACCAAATGCTTTCAACTCCTCAACCACATGTCAGGATTTTGAAGGAACCCTTCCCTCTGCCTAGAATCCTCTTCCTCCTACTCATCACAGGAGGCCTCCTGCTTGTTCTTAGGCTCTCGGGTTAAAGGCACCTTTTCAGAGAAACATTCCCCAGCACCTAACTGAAACCAGCCATCATCAGCCCTCTCTTGTTTTCTTGTGACACCGATTTTAACTTGTTGCATGTTAAGTCAGTTCCACGCAAGCATGAATTTTTCTTGCTGTTCCTCACAGAATTCCAAATACATAGAAGTGTCTGGCACAGATTTAACATTCAGTGAGTGTCTGTAAATTAATTGTGGAACAGACATCTGTTGCTTCCTATGCTACAGTTTGGAATATAATATCCAGCTTCAACTTTTTTTTTTTTTTTTTTTTTTTTAGTAGGTGGGAAAATGTCCCAAGAGGCGTGCTGGCTTGCCCAAGTCAGGGTGTTCAGTGTGAGCACTAGGCAAAGAGAGGCAGACCTAAATCCCAGAATGAGAAGAAGGAGTCAGCATGGATCGAGGGGCCCCTGTGTGCTTTTCAGTGTCAAAGCTGATGTTATCACTCTGTATTTGCAAAGGCTCTCCCCCACGGGTACAGTTCTTCAGATAAGGAAACTACACTAATAAAAGTCATGATTTAAATATGAACACGGGTCTAAGGGACGCCACAGCTTGCAGCCACTATACTGTGCCACACTGCCTTGTCGGAGTGGGAGAAACTGCCATCTCCTTCAATACGAGTGGCAAAAAAAAAAAAAAAAAAGTGAAAGCACACCCAAGCCACAGTGAGTGCAAAGCACCCCATTCCAGACCCAGAAGCTCAAGGGCAGAGCATGCTTGGAACAAGCAGTGGAAAACTAAAGCTTTTAGAACTGCGCCTTTCAGGAGCAGTGCTTGTCCAGCCTGGAGTCGGGATTGCTGCAGCTAGAACATGAGAGCTTTTCACCTGCAGGGTTTCTTTCCTTTTCTTTTTTTTTTTTTTTAAGATTTTATTTATTAATTTGACAGACAGAGATCACAAGCAGACAGAGAGGCAGGCAGAGGGAGAGGGGGAAGCAGGCTCCCCATGGAGCAGAGAGCATGTTGCGGGGCTTGATCCCAGGACCCTGAGATCATGACCCGAGCCGAAAGCAGAGGCCCAACCCACTGAGCCAGCCAGGCCCCCCAACCTCCAGGGTTTCTAATGTGGGAGCAAGGTACAAGGCAAGTCAGCGTGGATACCTACAACAGAAGGTGGGTTGGAGCAAACCGCAGAGACGAAACCCACCACGGATCTTCTAATTCACTCTTCTATTCAGCTGACACATAAATCGGCAATGAAAGACACCTATCCTCCATTCCACAAATACTCAGGCGCTGTGTGGGGGTGCCTGGGTGGCTCAGTCAGTTAAGCATCTGACTTTGGCTCAGGTCATGATCTCAGCTTTCTTGGATTGAGTCCTGCGTTGGGCTCTGTGCTCAGCGGAGAGCCTGCTTCTCCCTTTCCCTCTGCACGCCCCCACCCCCGCACCTCCGGCTCATGCTCGTGCTCTCTCTCTCAAATAAATAAAATCTTTAAAAGAAAAAATACTCAGGCTCAGCATTATATGCTGGTAATACAGTGGTGAAAGGACAGAGAGAGCGTCTTTTTCAATAAATGTTGGATAAATGCAGGAATCGGTGAATACAGTAAAAGCGGTACAGGGCTGTCCTTCCAGAGGTGCGCACTTGGCTTTGGCAAAAAAAAGACACATAATTCCGGAAGAAGCATTTGATTACCTCATCAAATTACCTCATCTCATTAATGTGTCAATTACTTGGGAAAAATTTGGTTTTGACTTCTCCAAAAGAAGCTAGTCTATCGTGTCTCTGGGTTATGAAGCAGGTCTGACCACGCACCAGCTACACCTGCCTCTTCTCAGTCCTGGAAAAAGGGCCCTGAGAATCCCATCTGAACAACTTTGATGTAAAACCCTGTCACTTTCAAGAAAAGATGTGGTACAAAATAACCTATCAGTCAGGGTTCTCCAAAGAAACAGAACCCATAGGATATGTATGTACTTACAGAGAGAGACTGATTTTAAGAAACTGGCCTGTGTGATTGTGAATATGTTATGTCTTTAATCTGCGGGGTGGCCTGGCTGGCTGGAAACTCAGACAGGATTTCTGCGTTACAGTCTTTTTTTTTTTTTAAGATTTTAAAAATTTATTTATTTGACAGACAGAGATCACAAGTAGGCTGAGCGGCAGAGGGGTGGGGCGGGGGGAGGAGAAGGCTCCCTGCTGAGAAAAGAGCACAATGCCGGGCTCCATCCCAGGACCCTGAGATCATGACCTGAGCAGAAGGTAGAGGCTTTAACCTACTGAGCCACCCAGGTGCTCCTCTGTGTTACAGTCTTGAGGCAGAATTACTTCCCTGAAAAATCCATTTTTGCTCTTGAAGCCTTCAACTGATTGGATGAGGCCCACCCACATTATCAAGAGTCATCTCCTTTACTTAAAGTCAACTGTTTATAATAATCACACCTACAAAACACCTTGACAGCAACATCTCTACCAGTTGTGTGTGACCAAACAATCGGGCACCGTATGCTAACCAAGTTGACATATAAAATTAAACATCGTCACCTCTGGAGAAGCCCAGGTGTTTTGTACGACTTAACTAAAGCATTTGATTAAGTTATTGTTTTCTATTTCTCAGCAATAGTTCCAAATGAAGTCAATTCCACCTCAGAAACTTATGCAGAAAAATGAAACAGGGATACCTGGGTGGCTCAGTTGACTCAGCGTCCAGCTTTTTTTTTTAATTAAATTTTTAAAATTTTTTTAATAAATATATAATGTATTTTTAGCCCCAGGGGTACAGATCTGTGAATCGCCAGGTTTACACACTTCACAGCACTCACCATAGCACATACCCTCCCCAATGTCCATAACCCCACCCCCCTCTCCCAACCCCCCTCCCCCCAGCAACCCTCAGTTTGTTTTGTGATCAGCATCCAACTTTTGATCTCAGCTCAGGTCTTGATCTCAGGGTCTGTGAGCTCAAGCCCCACATTGGGCTTCATACTGGCCATGGAGCCTACTTTAAAAAAAAATGAAACAAGTGAAGCTAGGCAGAAAAACAGGACAAATTCTGTGTTTTCACTGTTCATGGAGACAGTGTTCAAACTCTATGAATCCTCGAGAAACTGCATGATATTCGCTTAAAATAAACAACTCTGCAAAACAGCCAGCCCAATTATTGCTATCACCACAACAGCCAGGATGCCCACCAAGATGATGGATTAGCCCAGGATGCTGGCCTGTTCCGCAAATACAGACCCGAGGAAACTATGGAAGGATATATATAGACTCTAGGAATGACGGAGGATAAAGAGGAGAAGGAGAAGGAGAGGAAGAGCGAGGAGCGTGGAGGAGGAGGAAAAGGAACCAGCAGAGGAGAAGGAGGAAGAGGAGGAGGAGGAGGAAGAAGAAGAAGGAGGAGGAGGAGAGAGGGAGAGAAGAAACCCCTTGGGGGATCGAAGACTTTTGAACTGGTGTGTGTGTGTGTGTGTGTGTTGACGAGAGCAACGAGGCACGCTGCAGCCCAGGGTGGAGGGTGGCCGGCACTGGGAACTGGGGACGAACAGTTAGAGAAAAGCCAAGTAGTTCTGCAGGCACCCAGAGCTGCTGGTGTTTTACACTCCCTCCCCTCCCCCGTTCTCTCTGGGGTTTGAAAATGAAACCCAGGTGATGGCTGAGGGGCGGCTGCAGGGTTACAAAGTGGATGATTCCCGAGGACATGGATCAACTGTGATTTTTCAAGTCCTCAGGCTCATACCCGTCTCTTTTCTTGAATTTTCCAGGGAGACACACGGTACCTGTTCATGTTCCTGAACCTCGGCAGAGCTGATGTTGTGGGCTGGATAATTCCTTGCTGATGGAAGCTATCCTGTGCATCCAGGGTACACCCCAAACCGGCCACCCTATGTTAGTGAAAACAAAAGTAACTCAAAGTGGGGGGCACAGGGAGATCCCCAGTAATTGAAAATAAGAATTAGAAATACCTCAGGCGGGCAGGTATATTGGAAAATGGGACTAGGGACTGGGGCCGGGGAGGCACACAGGGTAAGGGACGATAAATGTTACCGTGTTACCAATGTCTTAATTGTCCCATGCAGCATGTAGACAGAAAACAATGTAAAAAGCACGGAAATGGCTGTTTTAAAGCTAAAAGTGAACCCACATATAACCAGCAATCAGGCCAAGAAAATGAACATTATGGTCCAAAAAAAACCCGGTGCCATACTTCAGACCAGAAGAGCTTCCCTTTCCCTACAAGGAGCCAGGATCCAGACTTTTATTCTCCTTTGTTCGTTTTTGGTTTTGTTTTTGTTTTTTACGTCTTTGCCACCAGGCATGCATCCCTAACGACACGGCTCAGTTTTGGCTGTTGGGGGAGTGTACACAAGTGGGGCGCTATTATGTTTCTGCTTCTGCTCAGTGTTGTCTGCGAAGTCCATACGTGTTTCCCACGAGCTCGTTGCTTGTTTACTGTATAATGATGTATTGCCTGAAGGTGCCACGAATTATGTACTCATTTTATTGTCGACGGGCATTTGGGTTATCTCGGTTTTAAAAAGGCGTTATTCACACATCTGCTAACAGCATCCTTACACCCTCTCCTAGCACATAGATATACACTTTCTGTAGGTCACGAAGTGCAGATATTGAGTCATAAGATTGTCGTAATTTCAACTCTGCTGAATCAGCCAAAATTGTTCCCAAGTCATTTTACCGGGACATGTTCCTGGGAACTGTCGATGAACATTATCTTTGCTCCAAACCCTTCTCAGTGCTTGTTTTGTCAGAATTCTTCGCTAACCGAATGCAGATGTGGTGGTAGATCTTTGTTGTTTGAATGTGAATTTCCATGATGATTAATTAGGCTGAGTACTTTGCATGTTGATTGGCTATTTGGATAGCCTCATTCCTGAACTTCGAGGTAGATTGTCTATTGTCTGTCTTTCAGAGGACTTCCTTTGTTTTGCCTTCATTCTTTTTTTTTTTTTAAAGATTTTATCTATTCCTTTGAAAGAGAAAGAGAGAGAGAGGGAGCACAAGTCAAGGGAGAGGCAGAGGGAAAAGGAGAAGCAGACTCCCCACTGAGCAGGGAGACCTGGTGGGTTCCATCCCTAGATCATGACCCCGGATCATGGATCATGACCAGAGCCAAAGACAGATACTTCATGGACTGATCCCCCCAGGAACCCCTGTTTGGGTTTCATTCTTTAAAAAAAAAAAAAAAAAAGATTTCATTTATTTATTTGACAGAGAAAGAGAGATCACAAGTAGGCAGAGAGGGGGAGGAGGCTCCCCGCCAAGCAGAGAGCCTGACGCAAGGCTCCATCCCAGGACCCTGAGATGAGGACCTGAGCCAAAGACAGAGGCTTAACCCACTGAGCCACCCAGGCGCCCCTTGGCTTCATTCTTAAATGAGTTTCTAACTAGACTAAAAATTCTAGGCTGTTCATTCATCAGCACACTACAGATACTGAATGGGTTTCTTCCTTCCTCTGATGTTTTTGTTAGGTTGGCAGACATTCCAACTGTCATTCATTTGGAATTAAAATGTACTTTCTCCAGATGCTTTTACGATTTTTCTCCTTGCTTTTGGATGTCTCTATATTATGGTATCTAAATGTAGACTTTTAAAAAATTTTTGCCTTGCTAGCATTGCCTTTGTACCGATGAATGACCATACCTCACCCACTCTGGAAAATTCTTAACCATAATCCCACAAAAATTTGCCTTTGCTTTATTGCTTCTCTAATCAAATATGCATTGGCCCTTCTCAAATTATTCTTTATATCTCTTACCTCTTTCTTATATTTTCAACATCGTGTCTCTTTCTGCCATATTCCAGAAAATCTCTTCTTTTCTATCTTCTCATTCTCTAATTCTGTATCATTCTATAACCCATCTGTCCTTGACCCCGAGTTTCAATTTTAGTTACTATATTTGCCATATCTATAAGTTCTAATTTTTTCCCAAATATCCTCAGTGGCCTTCAGATATTTTTAAGCCCAAAAGTTGCTTAAAACTGGTCAGCAGGGGATGCCTGGATGGCTCAGTTGGTTAAGCCACTGCCTTCAGCTCAGGTCATGATCTCAGGGTCCTGGGATCGAGCCCCGCATCGGGCTCTCTGCTCAGCAGGGAGCCTGCTTCTCTCTCTGCCTCTGCCTGCTTGTGTGTGCTCTCTCTCTCTCTCTGACAAATAAATAAATAAAATCTTTAAAAAAAACCAACTGGTCAGCAGAGTGGTTTTGTCTGTCTCTGACCTAATATTCCAATGTCTGAAGCCAAGAAGAGCCCTCTTGTATTGTCTGTACCTGTTGCCTGTCAAACAAACCTTGTTTGTTTCTATGTGTTCACTTGACCTGCATGGAATTCATGGCTCTTGAAACAATTATTTGTGGGGATTCCTGGAGGCCTACTGCAGAGGATATCCTCCTTCAGAGTCTTTACTAATGTACCTAGAATGCTACCAGCCAAAGACAATCTTGGACCAAGTCGTTCACTCGAGGTTCCCTGGTACAAGTAAGTTACGGGAACCCAAGAGGCAAATCAGGTGAGATGCGCAGTCTGCAAACACAAATTTCTTTCTTGTTCTCTTTCTGCTGACTTTCTGCCCTTCCCAAAACAGCCGCCTCCAAAGTCTCCCGAAACTGAGGAGGTGAGGGTTGTGTTCAGTTCTGACTTGCCTTTTTGCCACATGCTGATTTACAATATAATTTAGGAAATTAATTGTTAGCCATAAAGTGAGCAGAGAAGAATTGCCCACACCTTCCATCAAAAAATATGTCAGGGTCTTGTGGTGGTGGGGAGAGACTTTATTGTTCGATTCAAAAATCAAGAGACCATTAAAAAAATTGAGGCGTTCAATTCCATGAAAAAAAATTTTTAAATAACTTTGCTTAGGTAAAATTCACCATGAACAAATCAAAAGTCAAATGAACGAGCTAGGAAAACTATTAACAGTTCATCACAAGAAATGACTAATCTCTCAAACCTATATAGAATTCCCAGAAATTGAGAAAGAGAACACTATGTGAAAAAAATGGGTAAAGAATACTGACAGATTAATGGGGAAAGATGTACAAATGAAAGAATGCATCACCTTACTCATGACAAGAAAATACATTAGAACCACAGTGGAACAGGGGCAACTGGGAGGCTCAGTGGGTTAAGAGTCTGACTCCGGCTCAGGTCATGATCCCGGGTTCCTAGGACTGAGCCCCATGTCAGCTCCCTGCCCAGTGGGGAGTCTGCTTCTGCCTCTCCCACTCCCTCTCCCTCTGCCCGACCCCACCACCTGCTTGTGTGCACGCTTTCTCTGTCTCAAATAAAATCTTTTCTAAAAAAAATTATACTGAAATAGCATTTTTTACCCTTCAAGCTAGAAAAATATAATAGGTTTATAAAGGCTATGGGCAGGGAGGGGGCGCCTGGGTGGCTCAGTGGGTTAAGTGTCTGCCTTCGGCTCAGGTCATGATCCCAGGGTCCTGGGATGAAGCCCTGTGCCGAGCTCCCTGTTCAGAGGGAAACCTGTTTCTCTCTCCCTCTCTCTCTCTGTGCACTCTCTATCGCTATCAAATAAATAAAATCTTTTCTAAAAAAAATAAAATAAAATAAAGGCCATCTGGGAAACAAGTATTTCCATATATCTCTTGTGGAAGTGCACATTGCTCTGGCTGCTGTGGAAAACAGTTTGGCATGATTTATCAAAAGCACAAATGCAGAAGTACACCTTTAGCCGTGGGCAGACTCTGGACCTTGACTCCTGATCAAAATCAGTAGAACAAACATTCTGCTAATAACTCTGAGAAAGTGGTTGTTAAAGTATCTAGAAAAAATAATTTGTATCTTTTTCTAACTTGAGTCAATAGGCATTTAGGAGGCCACATGAAATGCTAAGTGGAAAGTGCTAGAGCCTTAGGGAAGAATTACGAAGAAAACAGAGTACTGGGTGGCATGCCCCAAAGATGCCTGTAGTCCTGAGAGTCCATAAGAACAAAAACATTCAGAGTCCAAATATTGACATAGGAAAGACAGTTTATTTCAAGGGAATTTGTTTTAAAAATCCCATTCTACTCAAAGTGGATGAGAGATCTCAATGTGAGACAGGAATCCATCAAAACCCTTGAGCAGAACACAGGCAGCAACCTCTTCGACCTCAGCTGCAGCACATTCTTCCTAGAAACATCACCAAAGGCAAGGGAAGCAAGGGCAAAAATGAACTATTGGGACTTCATCAAATTCAAAAGCTTTTGCACAGCAAAGGAAAGTCAACAAAATGAAAAGACTACCAACAGAATGGAAGAAGATATTTGCAAATGGTATCTCAGATAATGGGTTAGTATATAAAATCTATAAAGAACTTATCAAACTCAACACCCAAAGAACAAGTAATCCAACCAAGAAATGGGCATAAGACATGAACAGACATTTCTGTAAAGAAAACATCCAGATGGCCAACAGACACATGAAAAAGTGCTCCACATCACTCAGCATCAGGGAAATACAAACCAAAACCACAGTGTTATACCACCTCACACCAGTCAGAATGGCTAAAATTAACCAGTCAGGTAACAACAGATATTGGTGAGGATGTGAAGGGGGAACCCTCCTACACTGTTGGTGGGAATGCAAGCTGGTGCAACCACTCTGGAAAACAGTGTGGAGATTCCTTAAGAAATTAAAGATAGAGCTTCCCTATGACCCTGCAATTGCACTACTGGGTATTTACCCCAAAGACACAGATGTAGTGAAAAGAAGGGCCATCTGCACCCCAATGTTCATAGCAGCAATGGCCACAGTCACCAAACTGTGGAAAGAGCCAAGATGCCCTTCAACAGACGAATGGATAAAGATATGGTCCATATATACAATGGAATATTATGCCTCCATCAGAAAGGATGAATACCCAACTTTTGTATCAACATGGATGGGACTGGAAGAGATTACACTGAGTGAAGTAAGTCAAGCAGAGAAAGTCAATTATCATATGGTTTCACTTATTTGTGGAGCATAAGGAATAATACAGAAGACATGGGGAGATGGAGAGGAGAAGTGAGTTGGGGGATTGAAAGGGGTGAGGAACCATGAGAGACTGTGGATGGGAAACAAACTGAAGGCTTTAGAGAGGAAGGGGGAATGGGAGGTTGGGTGAGCCTGGTGGTGGGTATTACGGAGGGCACATATTGCATGGAGCACTGGGTGTGGTGCATAAACAATGAATTCTGGAACACTGAAAAGAAATTAAGAAAGAAAGAGAGGGAGGGAGAGAGAGAGAGAGAGACAGAAAGGGAGAGGATGTGGTATATATATATACAATATAATACTATGTAGCCATCAAAAAATTATAATCTTGACATTTGTTGCAACAACGTGGATGGAACTGGAGGGTATTATGCTGAGCAAAATAAGTCAATCAGAGAAATACAATTATCATATCATCTCACTGATATGAGGAATTTGAGAGGCAGGGTGTGGGTTAGTTGAGTGTAGGGAGAAAAAAATGAAACAAGATGGGATCGGGAGGGAGACAAACCATAAGAGACTCTTAATCTTAGGAAACAAACTGAGGTTTTCTGGAGGGGTGGGGTGGGAGGGATGGGGTGGCTGGGTGGTAGACACTGGGGAGGGTGTGTGCTATGGTGAGTACTGTGAATTGTGTAAGACTGATGATTCACAGACCTGTCCCCCTGAAACAGATAATACATTATATGTTAATAAAAAAATAAAAAAATGAAATAAAATCCCCCCCAAAAAAACACATGGAAAATATCTTGATCCCATTGTTATCATTAAAAATAACTGTTAAGAAAATGAATGTAGTCCATTTATATAGTCATAGAAAGAAGACAAATGTTTTGTAAAGTTAAAACAAACGAACAAACAATGGGGGCCCTTGGCTGGCTCAGTCGCTACAGTGAGCAGCTCTTGATCTCAGGGCTGTGAGGTCGAACCCCATGTTGGGTGTAGACTCTACTTAAAAACGATAGATAAATCAAATAAATAAATTAAAAATATATATATATATTTTTTAAAAATCCCATTCCTAGTGAGAGAGAGAAAGAAAGCAAACACAGAGAGGAGTTAACACTGGTTATTATTAGAATGGTGAGTTTAGGAAAGGATTTGTCTTTTTTTTCCATCTCCTCGATCACCTTCAGCTTGTCTATACTAAATATATTGCTTTTAGTTTTCTAATTTAATTTTTGAATCAGTATTACAGGTGTAGCATTCCAATATATTTAATAAGTAATAATCCCCAGTAAAATCCCCCTCCTGCTCCCCCCCCACCTGGCCCTCCCAGGCCTTCCAGTCTCTTCTATATATTTACATATAAATGAAAGAGAATAAAGATGTACATATGTTTCAAACAAGGAAAACCAGTCCACATGGCGAGAGTATCATCGAGGAAACAAGAAGGGAGCTAATACTCACGGGGCAGATGCTGAGTTTCTACACAGAGGTATCTGCGTGTGAGCTGATGTGCCCATCCCTCTGCCAGTCACCACAAGCAACACAAATCCCCCATGAGATGGGATCCAGGCTGGCAGACCACTCGGGGACATCACGGCAGCATGAAGCTCCGTGCCTGCCTTACGGACTTAGCGAGATAGCTGGACGGAGAAGACATAACCAAACTAATACCTCATGAGCCACGTCTTCCAAAGACTGCCAAAGCCAGTCTGAGGCCAAGCAAGAACTTCGTGACACCCCGTGCCATTCTGGCATTAGAGCACAAACTTGCCTTGTCAGAACACAAAAGCTGCCTAGACGGAAGGGGAAAGACCCTTGTCCACATGCCAGGATACACAGCGAAGAGCCAGCAAATCTGGAAGCCAGAGGCTGACGCTGAAGGCCAAGGAGCCAAGTATGCAGGAGCTGGCATGCAGCTCCCGAGCGGGCACGGGGAAAGGTGTGATGGACTAGTCACGCCTGCGAGCGGGGTTGAGGAGGTCCTGGTTCCCACTGTGCACCATCATCCAGCCCCAGGCACCATCCAGCTGACCACCCTCCATGTGGGGAGCAGCCACCATGGGACACACAGCCAAATGTGCTGACCTGGGCAGCAGAGGTCACTTCACAGACACTCCACCCACACAAGTGACATCAGACTGCTCTCAGATGACACACAGGCTAAAGATTCTTTTTGAGCCCAGAACATTCCATGAGCTAAGATTTCATTGGAAACTAGGTGACTAGGTCGCTTTCTCTGAAAAGCTGGTCAATATTTGTCCCATGTGAAAGTGTCCTTAAATTCTTTTAGGATGACTGTTTCTGTGAAGGTATCTCCTATTTTCTGTGACTGATGGCACATGTCCTGTTAAAATGGGAGTCCAGGGTGCCTGGGTGGCTCAGTGGGTTAAAGCCTCTGCCTTCGGCTCAGGTTGTGATCCCAGGGTTCTGGGATCCAGCCCCACATCGGGATCTCTGCTCAGCAGGGAGCCTGCTTCCCTTCCTCTCTCTCTGCCTGCCTCTCTGCCTACTTGTGATCTTTGTCTGTCAAATAAATAAATAAAATCTTTAAAAAAATAAAAATAAAAATAAAAAATAATAAAATGGGAGTCCAGTCTGCTGGCACACAGGATGAAGCCCAGATCATGCAGTGGGATGGGTGCACACGGCCACCAGCAGCATGTCCCCTGGTGTGCACCAAGTCACGCGAGCGTGCCCATATGCCTCAACACACACCTGCACACCCACACACCATACACACTCTACCCATGGGCACATAACACAAACACACACACACACAACCTCATGACATCACACATCACACATACTACTCTCTCTCTCTCTCTCACACACACACACACACAGAACATACCACACATGCACACACACCACACTGTGCACACACATGAGGCAAACCATCACCTTTCACACTTTACGTGTCTTCCTCTCACACACAATCACAAACACAAAGGAGACAAACACTCTGTCTAGAGTCTCCTGGATCCTGATTCTATGTGACTGGCAGCGGCACGGTGTTTCCTCGGGAAATGTTGAAATCTGGGAGCTGCCACCTTGAAAGTTAAAGGTGAGATTTCTTTCTCTACATAAGACCTAACACGAAGTCATATTTTCTCAGGCTTCTAGCTGTCCCATCTCCTAAATCCACTAGTCTCAGGCTATGTTAACTGCAGAGGAAAATGAGAAAATACATAACCACAGCAGGGAATTGGGGTGAGGGGCTGGAGGGCTCTCTCCGTGGATTTGAACCATGGCCCTTGCCCTGCAGCGCCACGTGGCCTTGAGCAAACTGAGGAATCTCCGTAAGCTTCAGTTTTCCCACTTGCAAATTCAGGATGATATTGACAGTAACTTCCCCAACAGTTGTCAGAATTAAGTATTATAACGGGCTCCACTCTAAGCTGGACACCCTCCCTCAGGTTCAGTGAGTGCTGAATAAACGTTAGCTATTTTTATTAGTTCCCAAAAGATATCAGGAATTCTAGACGCCAGACGATAAGCCCCCTGTAGTGAAGAAAGGTCACAGTCTCTTCAGCTAACGGAGGTAATGCAGACAGTGCGTTCATGCTTTCTCTTGAAGACTGCCACAGGTGGTGGAATCCTACGTCTGGGGTCTGTGCCTTATTCACCCTAACTACATTCTAGGGTCGTACCTGGAACAGCAGTAATACAAGCCAGACAAGGAGTTCAAGGAAAGGAGCATAGGATTGAAAACTTCATGGGGAATCCATGGAAATACCCAGTCAAACTTTTCAACAATCATCAAAGAAGACTTTAAGGCAAAAAATTCTCTCTTAATATTTCTTCGTATTTGGGATGATTTTCAGTACATGCCTTTCCTTTAAAATGGGGCTTTAAACAAAGAGAGAAAATCGATTCTGCTGATTCTGCTAAATTCATCCTAATCCTTCCTATATTCAGCAAGAGAAGAGTGGCTTATGTTTTTATTCAAGGAGAAGTACTAGGAAGAGAAGAATCTTGCTCTCCGACTCAGGATGGTCTATCTTCGGTAACCTTACCGAGGCCTTCATGTTTCTTCCATTAACAGGTAGAAATGCCCCCGGGGAAATTTCCTGCCTTGATGAACAGTCACCCCTAGGGAGGCCACACAAAAAAAGGGAATCGCTACCCCCATCGTGATACTCCAAGTTCATTTTTTCTTATCCCTATGGAGACTTGCTCCCTTCGGGCAAAGGATGTGGAGGAAGACGAGCTTCTAGAATGCAACCTCAGATCTACACCAAGGACAGACAACATCCTTCCAGAAAACTTCAGGACAAATGCTGCCTGCTGTGGTCTGAATGTTTGTGTACCCCCCAGAATTCGTAAGTTGAAATCCTAACTCCCTGCAAATGATGGTATTAGGAGGTGGCCTTTGAGAGGTTCTTAGGCCATAAGCCTTCACGAATGGGATTAGCGCTGTCTTAGAAGAGACCTCACAGAGATCCCCAGCCCCTTCCACCAAGTCCAGACGCCGTGAAAAGGCATAGACTACGAACTAGCCTCTTATGCAGCCACGCTGGTGCCCTGATCTTGGACTTGCCAGCCTCCAGAACCATGAGAATACATTTCTGTAAGCCACCCAGTCTGTGGTCTTTAGGTATAGCGGCTTGAAGGGACTAAGACACTTGCCAGTTAAAAGAGAGGCATCGAAGCTTCCTGGTTTGGGCTCATTTATGGATTTGTTCCACTTGTTTCCCCACTGGGGAAGAACATGAAGAAGCCATGGGGTAAGTTTCAGCACCTGACCACCAACCTCTAGGCTGGATATAGTGCTGTGCGCGTGCACATGCATACCCACCCCAAGACCAGTAGCCATGGAAACAAGAGAGTGAATCTGAACAGTCAGAAGAAGTAACCTCCAACCTCAGAGGGGAAACTTCAGATCAGAGCACAGGGAAGTGTGTCGAGGGCAGTTAGAATCAGATCTCATGCCAGGGTTTCATGATGCCTTCCCCAACTGGCCTTGGCCTGGGACGTATCCAAATTCCTCTACAGAAGGCCCTGTTGATGGGGATGGAGAGTCTGGCTCAGGTAACCTAGGTCCAACTAAGTTGTTCCGGGAACAACATGCACCAAAGGAGACCCACAGAGAGAACGTGAGCAGGAGGAGGTAAGGAGAGGGCACAAACAGGGAGCTGGGAAGACCCAAGCACTACTAGACCCTTGACCACACAGGGAGAAAGGAAGGAGACAGTGCAAGGACTTTCAGTCGTCCCTGGGCGCTCTCTGCAATCTAGCCTCTGTTCTTGGGGAAAACTTTTTAAAAGTATTGGTCACATTTCACAACACATAGCAGAAGATTTGGTGGCAGGCCAATCTTCTCTGGCATTTCTGTAACTCTGACACAACTTTGTTAGAAAACCGTTTTCTTAATTTGCTCTGTAATCCATGATTCACCTTCTGGAAGTGCAACATTTTCCAGAAATTTCAGCGTCTGATTGTTATCTCAAACACAATTTTTACAGAGAAAGTCGTGACAAGTGAGGTTTGCATTTGGCACGCATATACAACCTCCACAAATTCTTTTCTTCTCCCACTCATGATAGAACTGCTGGATCTCAAATCCCTCATGCTGTTTCTGGCTCCTTTATTAATGTGGAGAATGCCATTCTAGCTTTGTGTGCTCGAGAGGGAGCAGAGACTTTGAATAAAACAGGACCAAATGATTTGTCGTAAGAAGGAGAAATTAAGGGATGTTCCAAAAAGACACAAGAGGCTCGTCTTCAAGATGTTGTACTCTAATCCCACCATCTAGTCTCACACTGTCTCCTACCCCTCCCCATTCCCTGTACACTGAATGAAATCAGCTCTTGGACTTATCACTTACGGTCCGCAAAATCACCGTTATCTCTATCCTCTCTTTGAGAGGATTCCATTCACCACTATGTCCTAACTGAAACCTGGCTGTCTCCTTAGAATACTCCTTCCCCCATGGCTCTTTCTTTTTTTACTATATATATATTTTTTTTAATTAATTAATTTATTTATTTAACAGAGAGATCACAAGTAGTCAGAAAGGCAGGCAGATAGAGCGGGGAAAGTAGGCTCCCCGCTGAGCAGGGATCCCAATTCGGGGCTTGATCTCAGGACCCTGAGACCATGACCTGAGCTGAAGGCAGAGGCTTAACCCACTGAGCCACCCAGGCGCCCCAATGTATCACATTTTTAATCCATTCATCCGCTGGCAGGCATTTGGGTTGTTGTCACATGTTGGCTATTGTGAATAATGCGCAATGAACATGGGTGTGCTTCTATCTCAGATCAGTTCAGCCTTGATTAATCAAATCCAAGCCTGGCTTCCTTGACACAAAGAGACTGTTCACCCCATATTCTTAGCCTTCTCAACCTACCTTGGGATTCCTCCAAAAGAGAGAAGAATGAATAGAAGATGAGTGGGTAGAGACATAGGAAGAGGTCCAGGTGCGTGACGCATCTTCAAAGCCAAGTGAAGAGAAATTAGCTCATAGGAGGAAGGGAGCTCCTGTGTCAGATGCCCCCAGTGGTTCGAGCGAGGAGACAAGTGAGTGTTGCCTACTGGATTTTGCAATGTAGAAATACGTGGCGATCTCAACAAGAGACGTTTTGGTTGAGTGGTCAGAGCGAAAGTCTGATTAGAGTATGGTAAAGAGATAATGGGAAGAGAAAATTAGAAGCAGTGAGTTTGGAAAATTCTCATAGAACTTTACTATGAAGAAAAGAGAGAATGCAGAAGGTGGAGTTGAGAATTCTTTAAAGATAAGTGACAGAACAGCAGAGTCTATGGCTACCGAGATTCATGATGTGGGGAGGTGGAGAGCTGCTGGGGCACACATCCCTGAGGAGGGGAGAGTCCTCCTCAGGGAGGTGCCGGCTTTCACCGGAAGCATGGGAAGTTCTTCCTCACACCAACGGGGGGAGGGGAAAGCACCCATGGGGGCGGTCACGCCAACAGGTAGACACAGTAGGACCAACCGGTGGAAGTTTCCCTATGCTGGCTTCTATTTTGTCAGTGCAGTACGAGTCAAGATTATCAGCTGAGAGAGAAGATGAGGGAGAGGGGTTGGAAGTTTGAGGAAAGAGGGCAGGGAGTAAAGCAACCATCTCAGAGAGCAGAAAAGTGAACAGACTAGGGGAAAACAGTATGATTGCCAAGCAACGTTGAGTTTCCATTTGGAGTTAGTGGTTATGAATTTAACATGACCATCAACATGATTGTGTCTTTTTCCTCCAGTCCAAGTGGCTGTGTGGGAGCAGGTACAAAGTAGGTGGAGATCCCGACTGAACAAAGCTTAAAATTTTGCCAAGCAAGTCTGTCAGACAGAATGTAAAGAAAATGAGGAGAAAGCAAGAGGATGTTTATAATGAATGATTGTGACATTTAGCCTGGGGAAGGAGAAGAGTAAAGACATGACTGAGCAGGACTCCTGAAACCTGAGAAGAATCTATGCATTATAGGCCTTTGTGGGGGTCAAAGGACTCATGGAGGTGCGTTTTTCAGGAGAGTCAGGTGCAAAGATAGGCAGTGGGGTGTTTGGAAAAAATGGGATGGTTGACATTAGATTCTGGTGGGAAAGAAGCTATTGGTCATGACAAGGTCTAGGTCATGACTATGAAAGTGAGTGACTAAGGTAGTGTTGTGGACAAGATCATTGTAGGACAGAAGGTCATGAAACTCAGGAATCAGGGAATTGGAAAGATGAGTTTTTTTAAATAGAGATTTGGAGAAAGTGACAGTGAGCCAGGAGTTAAATATGGAATGAGGAGGAGTGTCCCAGGGATCCTCAGATGACTATGACAGCTGAATAGAGGATGGTATGGTTGTCATCTGGTGATGTGGGAATCAGAGCTAGGTGATTTGGGGAGGAATGAGGGAGAATGGTTGCAAGTTGTATGGAAGGGCAAGAAAGACATCTGTTCACCCATCTTCAGATCCAGTCTATGGGGTTGGGAGGGCGGTATTTAAGAGAGTCGTTGGGGGGCACCTGGGTGGCTCAGTGGGTTAAGCCTCTGCCTTCGGCTCAGGTCATGATCTCGGAGTCCTGGGATCGAGCCCCGCATCGGGCTCTCTGCTCAGCAGGGAGCCTGCTTCCTCCTCTCTCTCTGCCTGCCTCTCTGCCTGCTTGTGATCTCTCTATCAAATAAATAAATAAAATCTTTTAAAAAAATGTGATACATTTACACAATGGAATATTATCTGGCCATAAGAAGGAAGGCTATCCTCCCATTTGGGCCTTGAGTACATTATGCTAAGTGAGGTAAGCCAGAGAGAGGGAAAAAAAGTGTTGTTTGATATCACTTATATGTAATAAAGTTAAACCTGCAAAACACAGAGAGTAGAATGGTGGTTACCAGGTGATGTTGGGGGGTAGGGGTGATGGTATTTAGGGGTACAAACTTATAATGAGTATTAAATAAGCCACAGAGATCTATGCACAGTATAGTGAAAGTAGATAACAATATTGTGCTCTGATCATAACATGTAACAAATATTGCTACACTGGCAGTCATATTGTACAATATAAACATATCAAAGTTACATGCTATACATCTTAAACTTATCCAACATTACCTGTTAGATTTATTCAATAAAAAAAGAGAATAAGAAAATAAATAAACAAAAATGTATCAACTTCAAACAACCTCACAACTCAGATCTTGAAGCTGGTATGTGGTCTGTAGTGAAACTGAATGGAGGATCTGTTAAGAATATGACTTCAGGGTCAACATTTTAAGCTAGGTCAAGCAAATGAAATTTTCATCTAGGTGCATAACTTTTAATCCAGTGGTCCTTAAGAGCTTTGGCATTCCATTACTGGATGAAAATCAACTTATTAAACTCTGTGAAAGCATGTTTAGTACGGGGAGGGGAAGGAGAGACACGAAGGGAACAGACCAAAAAGGCCACTCAGTTGAGTAATCCTTATGTGGTTGTAGAAGAAAGAGCCCCAGGGTTAAGAAGCAAGGTCTCACCAACAAGTGGGGTTCCTTTGTTGTGGGGAAGGAGGATAGAGGCTAATATTACCTAAGCTTATCAAGGTGACCTTTTGGAAGAGGTTGAGTATTTGACAGGTTCACAGAATGGGAGACACCCCTAGGAAAAGGGTAAAAAGGGGCAAAGGAGGTAGTAATTTGCCAGAACTGAAGAACTAACCAGAACAAAGACACAGACGGTAGACGTCTGAAGGAGGTCGGCCAACATCAGACCAAGGTTACATTGCCCAAGGCCGGGGAATGATTCATCATGGTTTATGCTCAGCCCTAGGCCTGAGCATGGTCTCACCAGACACGAACATCTTGAAATACAGTTGGTCCTCATTATTCACAGAGTCTGTGTTTGCAAAGTTGCCTACTTGCCCAAACTTACTTTGAACCGCCACATCAATTCTCCTGGCCTTTTCACAGTCATTCGTGGACATGTGTAGAGCAGAAAAAGCAAAAAAAAAAAGAGTCACCTGACGTGCGTGCTTCCCCATGAGTTTGAACGAGGTGACATGCGGTATCCCTGTCTCAGCGCTCACACTGCAAACAGGTGGCCTTTTCAAGGTCTGGGTAGAGCTACACTGTTTGCAGTTCTGTGTGTTTTGTGGGTGACTACACTGTTTCAAATGGCCCGCAGGCACAGGCTGAAGTGCTAGTTGTCCTAGGCACAGAATGGCTGTCATGGGCCTTACGGAGAGAATAAGCTTAGTTCAGGGCTGTGTCACACCTGTGAGCCACGAGTACAGCGTGAGTGAGTCAAGAATACAGAATAAATACAGTGTCTTGAAACCTATAAAAACATATAAACATAAAAAACAGGTTGTCAGTGGACAAAAACGTGACCAGAGGCTCTCAGGACCTCACCCTGTATCTCCCCAATGAGTGTCGGCTGATTCAGAGTTCACAGCAACCTTACAGCACACGATGACGTCAAAGGATGAGAATCAACTGTGCTTCCATATTCTCGAGCAAACAGCTTGTCGTCCTCGCACGCTGAGCTCCTCTGGGTGCCTTGGCTGCTCTGTCCTCGCTCACGCCATCCTTCTAGACCTACTTATTAATGGAGGCTGTATAACATGGCAGTCTACCAAAACGACTGGTTGATGTCCCTGCTTCCCTCCAGGAAATAAAGTCCCCCATGAGCCACAACTCACCAAATGAACTTTTATTCAGTAAAAGTTGTGTGAGTGCTTTCCTTGCAAAGAGCGCATGTGTGACAGAGGAGAGACAACTCGAGAAAAAAGAAGGATTTTGTTAAAATAATGAATACCCTGACATCCATGAATTTTCAGCCAATGTCCTAGGACATCTAGGGTCCTGACAAACCAGATTGACTTTCAGAATTTTTAAGTTCCGAGGGTTCCAAGTTAAAAGAGAGAGAAAAGGTAAAGTGGTCAGAGGTGAAGAAGAAATCTGATTATTGAGGTGAGACTCCAGAATTTGCCACATTAGGATTATTTTAGAGGTTAGATGCCATTGAGAGAATTACGGTTTTGTAGCAATGGGACGTTGAAGTAGTGTCCTGATTTTATTAATGAGTTGATTCCTAAGGCACCAGAGTCTCAAAACACCTGTGTTCAAATCCTGGCTTTGCCATATACTCACCACAATGACCTTGGGTCAGTCACCAAACCTTGATAAGCCTGCTCCTAAGTTGGTTAAATGTGAGTAATGCATGTTCCACTCTCAAAGGGGATCAGGGGAATGAAAACAGACAAGGCAGGCAGAATACCAAGCCCAGAACCAGGCACAGAGAAAGGCCTCCAAGATCATTAAGAAGTATCATTTCATTCCATTTCCCATAACATGTAACTAACATCTGCTTATGTTTTGAAAATTGAAAATCAAAGAGCATATTGGAAATACACCCCAGTTCTTTCAGGTCTTCAGCTTTCTGAAGTCATAGTCACATGACTTACTTCTTAAAATAAATCTCTTTCTCTATGTATTAAAAAAATAGGAAAGAAAGCAATTGTAATCTTTTTTTTTAAGATTTTATTTATTTACTTGTCAGAGAGAGAGAGAGAGCACAAGCAGGCAGAGCAGCAGGCAGAGGCAGAGAGAGAAGCAGGCTCCCCGCTGAGCAAGGAACCTGATGAGAGACTCGATCCCAGGACCCTGGGATCATGACCCAAGCCGAAGGCAGCAGCTTAACCGACTGAGCCACCCAGGTGTCCCAGCAATTGTAATCTTATCATCCAGATGATCTCTTTAAAAATCTAGGTGTACATTTTTTAGACCGGGTATATTATTACAAACAATATCTACAAATGTCGTAGACACTTCATATGTAATTTGAGGGGTAAAAAGCACACATTGCAATTCTTTCATGAGGAAAATAATTGGTCTCCCAGCAATTTCCTCGAGTAAAGATCTGAAGTGTTGTTCATCTGCAGAGAATTTGAGAATCGGAAGGCAGGTATCCGTCAAGTGCAAATTTCATAGAAATGCCAACAATTATCTAGAAGGAAGTTCTAGCCCCGTGACTCTGCCTGCCATGGGTCTGTCTCCACAGAGCCCTGAGCTTATATACTGTCATTGCTTGATTCTAACTTATCAGATAGCTGCAGGATGGCCGGTCTAGGGAGCATTCCCGAAAGGGAAAGGACCACTCAACCCTTGTCAGAACACCGCAGCTTCACTTTTGGCCCAGAGGACCGCTGCAAACTGTCTGGACCTATGTGCCAAGGGAAGAAAACACTTCCTGGCCCTTCCCATGACAGCAGACTTCCGTCATGGGTGAAATTTTTCACAGCAGTACTTTGAGTAGAGCTCAGCTTTCTGGGCAGGGGAAGAGCGGTTTCGTCTTGGACTGACATGGTTCTGTATTTACCTAACTATGCAGGCATCCATGTTCCCATACCTGATCTTTTCTAGATAACGAGCGAGCACTGATCAGACTCTTGATACTTTTTTCCCGCTCCTTCCCATACAGTGACTTGCTCTCCAGGGTCCCCTCTGAGAAAATTATCTGCCTGGGAAACAAGCCAGCTACTTTACATTTCCCATCAGTCGTCATGACAATTTATAACTGTTGTATCTCTGATGGTGTAATAGAACATATCAGAGCTGAAAGGAAGTTAAAGATTGAGGTCCATAGGTGAAAAATGTCAGAACACACACCAAAGACTAAAGAGGGAGGTGAGTTGTACAAGGCTATATTTCATGGAGTAAGGTCATATACATGAATAAAACCCATCTTTTTTTTGTTGTTGTTTAACTTGTACTCTCGAGATCTTTATTCTATTCTGTACTTGCAGATTATTTTTAAGAATCCCTGTTCAGGGTACCTGGGTGGCTCCGATGGTTAAGCGACTGCCTTCGGCTCAGGTCATGATCCTGGAGTCCCGGGATCGTTCGTGTCCCACATCTGCTACCTGCTTGGCAGGGAGTCTGCTTCCCCTGAACCTCCCCCTTCTCATGCTCTCTCTCTCTCATTCTCACTCTCTCTCTCAAATAAATAAATAAATAAATAAATAAAACCTTTAAAAAAAAATCCCTGATCACAGAAAATTCCATCCATGAAATTTAGTGATTCTCAAAGGAAGAAGTGTCAAAATATTGAATTGGGACAAGACAGAATTTGAGATTTCTAATGTTAATTAAAAGGGAGACCTATGGGGATGCCTGGGTGGCTCATTCGGTTAAGTGTCTGCCTTCAGCTCAGGTCATGATCCCAGAGTCCTGGGTTCAAGTCCCCCATCAGGTTCCCCTGCTCAGCAGAGAGCCTGCTTCTTTCTCTCCCTGAACCTGCTGCTCCCCCCGCTTGTGTTCTCTCTCTCTCTCTCTCTCTCTCTGACAAATAAATAAGTAAAACCTTAAAAAAAAAAAAAGGAGACATATGTTCCAAAAGATTGAAAAACATTGTTTCTGAAAGAGAACTCTAAGTATCAAAAAGATTCTTGGCAGGAATCTTCAGGTGTATGTGTGTTATGTTTATAAGGTCAGTGAATTTTGGTGTGGTGTTTCCCACTTAGCTATGAGTAAGAGCTGACAAGATTGAGGGATGATTGAGGAATGAGAGACCTCATCAATAATCTGGGGATGTAAAAGACTGTTCAGTATTTGCTTGAAACAAAAGATACCATCACTGATGCATTCCAATGAGACACGATGTGACTAATTCACACCTCCCATAAAGAAACCAGAGTTGCACAGAATATTCTGGAGTTGGGGGAGCTGGGGAAGGGAGTTCCCTTTGTAACCTGCCTCAAGAGACTTTTGTCTGCTACATACTATTTCAACCATGCTTTAAGGTCTTAATTTTTTTTTTACATGAGGATCAGATCCGGCAGGTTTTTTTTTGTTTTTTTTTTTACATTGAAACTGATGATGGAACCAACACCATTTCAGATTTTTCTTTGTTTCAAAAATTACTTAATATTCTAGATTTCAGTCATATGTGAAATTTAAGAAACAAAACCAGCAAACAAAGAAACAAACAAACAAACAAACAAAAACAGACTCTTAACTACAGAGAATAAACTGGCCGTGACCTGGGGTGGGGGAGGGGAGGGCAGAGGGGAGCTGGGTGAAACAGGTGATGGGGATGAAGGAGGGCACTTGCTGTGATGAGCACAGGGTAAGGTATGGAATCGGATCACTGTACTGCACACCTGAAACTAACGTAACACTGTATGTTAACTATACTGGAAATAAAATAAAATTAAATTAAATTAATACTCTTAAATCAAATCTAATGTTATATCTACCTCTCAAGGCAGCTCTGCCAACTAATTGATTAGAATAGCCCCCCATAAATATTTATCATATAAATATCGGTTGTTATTACCATCTAAAGAGCATGAATTTATAGTCGTAATTCTTAGCTCCTAGGAAAATATCATAAATCACAGAGGAATTTGGTTTTTCCTCCTGTCCTGCCAGTAGAGTTCAATAGTCTCCCAAGGAAATGGCTTTCTCGAAAGAATGCGGTTGCAGAGCTCCTGTAAGCTGTAACTGCATTGCTCTGCTGCTCTCTCCCCACGTTCTTCTGAACACATTCCAGCTACGACTTTTGGGGCCATCCCTGGGTTTGAATAGAAATGTGTCAAGAGAGCAAATCCAGGCGATGGCTATAGTTGGGGTCACCTTCCCAAGGCCTCCACCGAGCAAGCCCCCCAGCAGAGGATGGGCTAGAAAGCTTGCAAGGTGGAACTTCCCACCGTGGGAACCTCTGGATGACTCGAATGCACTGGGGCTGCCTTCCAAGTTGCTGCAGGGATTCTTACTTTGTCCAGAATTCAGGAAATCTAGGAGAGCTATCACCTCCAAGAACACACAGTTCCCTCCCATCTCCTGCACCTTCTGCCCTCGGCTATCAGGGTTTCTCCGATTCTGGCTCCGAGCCTTTTGGAAAAAGGCTCCTGCTTCCTACCCGGGACCTGCCGGATCTGATCCTCTAGTATACACCCCGAAATTTATCACTTCCTGAAGTGATTCTCAGGCACTCTAACATTTGAAAAACATGCTTTACGGGTTCTTACAGCCAACTTCAAGGAAAAGTATGAACTCAGCCTGACAATACATCCAGGTACAGCTTCATTAAGGGGGAAAATTCATTAGTGTTAACCTATTCTCTTCCTCGGTAGGCCTCATTTTCTCCAGGGAGGCGACCCATGAGGACCTCAGGTCCCATAAGGCTCGCATGCCTTCTCCTTAAGATGCTTCCTTTCCTGCGCTCTCTTGGTTTTAGGTACTTTTGTCACTCAAATGCAGATTTTGAAAATGCAGCCACTTGACAGATGGCTGAATTAATTAGCACCTATCACGAGCCTGGTCTCGGTCAACAATAGTAAGTTAGAATCCTTCCCATCAAGGGTTCACACTCGAATCCCCTCTTCCTCACTTCCTCTGGCAATTGCTCAAGAACAAACACCTCATCCCCCACAGTGAAATTCTAGAGACTCCCTAGTCCGCAGGGTTTTCACTGTGTTCACTCAAGCTCTTGAAGTGCCTCAGATGTTCCCCCAGAGAATATATGGGTGACAGATCAAGTAGGCTCTGTGTGACCACCTCCCATCCAACCATAACAGCTCCAACTGTCTCTACCTATGCTTTATATCATGGCCCACGGAATTTCCATTAAGACAAGAAAGAAAAGTGTCAAACCATCACCCTAGAACATTCCCAAGTATTTCAAGTCTTCGTCTCCAGCAAAGACTTTCCGATGCCATATATGCCACTCATCCCTCTTGTCTTGTTTGGCATTTCTGGTTAATCAGAGGGAACACCTCCCGTGGTGCTTACGCATTGTAAACTCTCTCCCCACTAGCTAAGACTTGATTAAAAGGCAAATGCCCTCAAGGGACCCGGAGGCAGTCAGAAACACTAATATTCAGCGGAACTACCGCCTTTGTATTTCACTTGGAAGACAATTTTGGATCCATGTCAAGTCAAACAAGGAACTTGAAAACCTCAAAACTTAACTCTCCATCTCCCGAATTCTCTCTTTCATTCCAACCTGTCCCAGGCCGATGTCTGTACTCAACTCCTCCTCGAGCTGCGGGTCCACACCAGCTTCCCCTGAATTAAAAGACGTATCCGTTTTCAATGATAATATTTACCTTCCCCATCAAGTGCAGCCTACTTCAAGTTCATCCAATTGTTCACAACAACTTAGAGGTTGAAAGAGAACAAGACATCCCTCTTTGTCATCCGTTCATGATGGGCATTAACGCATGTGGTTCTATCAACATACACATTTAGAGGCAAAGACTCGAGCCCCCCTGAAGACCACATTTTAAGACAGAAGTAGGAGAGGGAACCATGTGGGGATGGAAGCACAGTTTTCTGAGAGGATAAAGTGATTTCCAAGTCCCTGAGAAACAGTATAGCATCATAATCTGGCTGAGTGGGGCACCTGGGTGGCTCAGTGGGTTAAGCGTCTGCCTTCGGCTCAGGTCATGATCCCAGGGTCCTGGGATTGAGCCTCGCATCAGGCTCTCTGCTCAGCGAGGAGTCTTCTTCTCCCTCTGCCTCCTCCTGCTGCTCCCCCTGCTTGTGCTCTCTCTCTCTCTCTCTGCCAAATAAATCAATAAAATCTTAAAAAATAATAATAATCTAGCCGGCCCTGTTTGTGCTCCACCCCCACAGTGCTCCGTAGGTCACAGCAGGTTATGAACACCTACTTGGTCTTGGGGTAGTTCTTGTTGATGTATTCTTAACAGACAACAGTTAGAGATCTGCCCCTACTATTTACGTCGCCTCTTGTAGATGAGGCAAACAGGGTAGAGAATTACAGAAAGGGCTATTTCTGGATGAGGCAGTTTACAGAGACATGGATTTATCCTGCCAGAATTCTCTCTGGACTTAGCCAAAATCTCTGTGATAATTTGGAGAGGCTTTAAGTGTTCTCCACATCACCATAGGGAATGGAATGGGTAAGGTATGGAATCGGATCACTGTACTGCACACCTGAAACTAACGTAACACTGTATGTTAACTATACTGGAAATAAAATAAAATTAAATTAAATTAATACTCTTAAATCAAATCTAATGTTATATCTACCTCTCAAGGCAGCTCTGCCAACTAATTGACCTTTCACTTAGGAGTTGAAAAAAGCAAAGGATTTCAGTCTCCATGACCTCCCAGTGGATGCGGCAGTCACTATGGGAATCCCAGAAGGGAAAGCTCAAACAAGGCCCAGACTCTCGTCTGCTTTGTGCGCTCAGACATCGTGTTGGTCATCGCCAGCCTCGTGTTCCAGATCTGTCTTTTGCAAGACATAGAACTGTCTGTCCATCCAACTTCACAAGGTTGTAATACAGATCCAAGCTCCCGACTGCGAAGACATTCTCTACAACTCAAATACATGTGAGGAGAGTACAATAATCATCTTGTTACCGTTCCTGAGATCATTAAATAAAACCACTAAGTGTGCCTAGCCCAGACCGCAGACCTTGCTCAGATCCCCTGAAAGTTAGTAACAGCATTATTAGAGCTTGACTGCTAGGGAAAGACCTCGGTAAACCAGGGCATCTAGGAAGTGCAGCTGGAGAAAAAGGAAACACGCCCCAGTGAAAACTGCTCACGTCCTCTATCTGATGCCTAAACTCCCATTTCCTCTCCTGTCCGAATAAAGGCACTTCCCACAGCCAAAGGCACTTCCCACAGCCAAAGGCACAGAGCAGCGCTGCGCTGCGTTTTCTGGAAATGAGACAAGAAGGAGTATATTTCACAGAAAACTGCCTCTAAGACTTGGGAGTGGCTTACGTACACACAAGGACGTGAAAGAAATCTTCGAAGATGAACTCCAAGAAGATAAGCCGTGTTTGCCTGTGTTCTGACATCAGACCGTCTCATGCAACGAGGTAGTTCTTTCACAGTCCCTGGATGGTGGCAGGCATGTAGGCACATGTGGAAGGTAAACACCCAAAGAATAGTACAAACACAGGTACGTCCTTCACCATCACATTGAGAAAACCACACCACACCCTAAGATGTATTGTGGTCAGGCCCCTTCAGGTCATTTACTCAGAATTTTGAAAGTGTGGAAAGTACCTCCAAGAACAATTAAAAGAAGGAATGCAGGCAGGGTTGAAGATATGGTGGCAGCAAATCTCTGCTCGAACAAAACCCATTAACAGTTGCTCCTGAGTCTCCTCGTACATGTCCACAGGTTGTGCACTGCACACGTCCAGGGGGTGCCATTCAAATTGACGCTGATGAAAATGACACTCCCTGGAGCTGTTCAGTGTATAGCCTCATGGTTGTGCGGAGGGCTCAGAAGAGCCTCTCCATCATTTCAGGAATGGAGTAGAGGGGAGGTGTGAGGAAGAAAGAGGCTTTGCTTAAAATTGACTTTGTATCTTGGTTCCTGTATACACTCTGGGTACTTTTTTTTTTTTTTGAGATTTTATTTATTCATTTGACATAGAGAGTGAGAACAGGCACAAGCAGGAGCAGCAGCAGAGGGAGGAGAAGCAGGCTCCCTGCTGAGCAGGGAGCCCAACTCAGGGCTTGATTCCAAGACCCTGGGATCATGACCTGAGCTAAAGGCAGACGCCCAACCGATGGAGCCACCGGTGCCCCTCACTCTGCGCATGATTATGGGTGAGTCATGTAACCACTCTGATTCTTGATTTCCTCTGTAAAAAAAGTGACAATGAAAAGGATCTTACAAGGTTGATGGGTTAAATGAGGACCATGTAGATAAAAGTGCCTGTCCCATGGAAGGGACTCAGAAATGACAATTATCAGTATTGTCTCCGACTGCCAAGAACACACTGAAGGAAACAGGCATCCTCTGTTTATAAGGAGAGATAATTATAATAATAGCACCCAGTATTTAAGTAGCGTTTGACATATTACTATCAAAATAGCCTTTTTTTTTTTTGTAGGCACTATGAGTAGATCCACTTTATAGATCACGTAAGTCACTTTCCCAAAGTCACCAAGTCAGGAAGTGAAAAGACAAAACTTCAAATCCCTGCTTTTTTTTTTTTTACTAAAAGGTCAATGCCCCTGTCTCCGAGTGATTCAGCAAGAAACAAATGGGCTGGGGCGGGGGTGGGGGGTAGGGGGGCAGCATTTTGAAGGAGGCTCCATGAGCAAAGTAGGGTTAGCCCCTGAGCTGCTTTGGCAGCGGGTTTTATGAACTCACTGACAGAGAGCTATTTAAGATGCCTCCTTTTTCCATCCGCCACCTTGGGACTGCTTTTGTGCAACCCAGGGACAAGAAGACAGAGCTCAGCTCTCCCAGGCCATGTGGGCATTACGAGAAGAGAACAGAAATGTGGAATCCAAAAGTTGGCTCCAGCCTTCATTCTATTTTGCCAGGAAACTTGTGTTGTTTTCTCCTCTCGACGAGAGGTGTGGGTGATGTGCCAAAACTGGAACCAGTTCAATTGCAAACAAAAAGCCAGATTTCCAAGGGAGGTCACGATCCTTTCCCCTGGCCTGGCCCAGAGTTGGAATCGCCACTCCACACTGAAAATAACACGCTTGTGAAAACCAAGGACTCAGACATCTAAGTGCTTGGGTTTTTCTCCTGCTGTGTAAAACTTTGTATGTTGATTTTCCTTTCCTGCCTAAAATTGAGATTGTGGTGACTACACACCTTTTTTTTTTTTTTTTTTAAACCACCTGAGCTACCTGGGTACCGTCTGATATGCTTTTAACAAGGGAAGGAGGTTACGTAGAGAAAGCAAGTAGGAGAACGTTTGCCGCAGAGTATGTCGTCCATAAATTAGGAGCGCGTAATAATTCTAGATGTTTCTATACTATACCTCATGCAGCAGAGTTCAAAATACATGAGGCAAAACCCGATAGAAGCAAGAGAAGAGATATGCCTGCAACTATAAGCAGAGATTTCAAAACCCATTCTCAGTAATTAATAGAACAAGCAGAAGAAAGAAGAATGATAGAGGGGAGAATAGAGAATTTATGCCATTTTAACTGACCTTAGTGCCAACACCCACTCCCAAGCATGGCAGTGGCCTTGGAAGGAACAGCCCAGGTCCCCGGTGCAGGGAATCCAGGTCCAGACAAAGAATGGACTTTACTCGCAAAGATCATGGTTGTTTTGTCTCAGCCAGCCTTGAGGACGGGCCCCACAAACTGGCCTTTATCTAGCCTAACTTGGAGCTCATGGCAGCGCTGAGCCAATGGCCATGGGGTGAGTGAGGGGTGGGATTTGTTGCTCATGTTTAAGGTACATGTATCTGTCACTGCTGCTCACGGAGTCCAACAAGCCATCGACTAACCAAAAGCGTGGATGTCAGCTCACCAGAATTAGGAACGGTCAGAAAAGAAAGATGCTCTGGGGAATAAAGGCTCTGAAAAGTTCTGAAATTTTCCCGGGAACCTAAAGGTCATGCAGAAGCAGCCCAGGGCTGGGTGTGTGCTCAAGAAGCTTGGGAGGAGGCCCATTCACCTCTGACTGACCTTCAGGCTCCGGGCAAGCAGGAAACGAAGATGAAGGCTGGGTTGTAGGCTTGAGGTTCACGGGGCGTCCTCACGGGGTCTGTTCCAGTGCCCAGGGTGTTTGTCTACTTCCAGGCATTTGGGGCTTTGGAAGAACCACAAAACAAACTCAACAACGACAGTCAGCAGGAACAACACGACCTGGGGAGGACAGGGAGGCTCCTTGATGGAGCTGTCATCCTATAATATGTGAAATGGCTGCTTTTCACAAAAATTATGAGCCAGGCAAAGAAACAATCAAGGCTCATTCACAGGCAGCGAAAACAACAAAAAATGCTCTTCAAAAGGCAACACACTCTGTGGACTGAGGAGACAGAGACTTTACTTATTTTTTAAAGATTTACTTATTTATTTGAGAGATAAAGAGAGCGAGCAGGGTGTGGAGCACAGAGGGAGAGGGGGAGAGAGAATCCCAAGCAGACTCCAAGCTGAGCACGGAGCCCTGCATGGGGCTCGATCTCACGACCCTGAGATCGTGACTCGAGCCGAAACCGAGAGTCAGATGTTTAACTGACTGAGCCACCCAGATGCCCCAATAAAAACTTTAAGTCAACCGTCTTAAATATGCTTAAATATTTGTATATCACATGTCTGGTTAAGGGTCTAGTGTCCAGAATATATAAAGAACTCTTACAACTCAACAACAAAGACCACAAATAAAATGGCAAAGGACTTTATTTTGGTTTTGGCTTTGTTTTTTTTAGCAAAAACATTTTATTTTTTTTTTCCAGTGGAAAATCTTAATTCATTTTTTAAAATTTTTTAATTTTATGTTCAGTTAGCCAACATATAGTACATCACTAGTTTTTTATACAGTTTTGATACAGCTCAACAATTCATTAGTTGTGTATAATGCTCCGGGCTTATCACCACACATAGCCCCCCTTAGTACCCATAACCAGGTTACCTTACTCCCCCCAATTCCCTTCTGTAAACCTCACTTCGTTTCCCAGAGTCCAGAGTCTCTCATGATCTGTCTCCCTCTCTGATTTCTTTCCATTCCGTAGGCAAAGAACTTAAATAGGCATTTCTTCAAAGAAGATATATAAATGACCAGTAAGCACATGAGCAAATGCTTGACATCTTTAGTCATTAAGGAAATACAAATCAAACCACAGTAAAAGACCACTTTATACCCACAATAATGGCTATAATTTTTTAGAAATGAAAACACCTGATAATGGGAGGATGTGAAGAAATTGGAACACCCATGCATTTCTGGTGGGAATGAGAAATAATATTTTTGGAACACTATGGAGATTTCTCAATAGTTCAAGTGTTACGGTATGGCTCAGTAATCCCATTCCCGGTTATACCCAAGAGAAATGAGAAAATATGTCCCCATGAAAATATCTGCATGAATGTTTATAGCAGCATTATTCACAACAGCAGCCAAAAGGGTGAATTGGTGCAAGTGTCCACCAACTGGTAAGTGGATAAACAAAACGTAGTATATCCCATGCAATGAAATATTATTTGACAATAAAAAGAAACAGGTACTGATCCGTGCTACAACACAGATGAACCTTGGACATGTTATTTTACTTGAAAGAAGCCGGTTGAAAAAAGCTACACATTGTGTGGTCACACCCACATAGCCTGTGGCCACCACTTAAGATATGTTTATTTGATGTCCGGTGGTGACAACCACTCGTAACTCCCAGACTGGTTGGCATCAAGGAGATTTCCTCCTTCCACCTAAAGGTAGAAAGCTATCACAGAACACTTGTGGTTTTGTTTTATGAGTTGTTGTTTTTTTTTTTAAGATTTGTTTGAAAGAGAGAGAGACAGAGAGAGCAACAGAGAGCACGAGCAGGGAGGAGAGGGAGAAGCAGGCTCCCTGCTAAGCAGCAAGCCCGATGTGGGGCTCGATTCCAGGACCCTGGGATCATGACCTGAGCCGAAGCCAGACACTTAACCGACTGAGCCACCCAGGCACCCCAGAACCCTTGTGTTTTAACCATGTTCTCTTTGCATACAAGAACCACAGTGGCATCTCACCAGCCAATAAGAGACATTTAATGGAAAGTCATGAAATGCAAAGGCAGGAACGATAGCAGGCTTAACACCTGGAACCTGGTGCGTAGATCCCTCAGGATCCAAATCAGCTGACAGCTCTCTTCTCTCTCCTTCCCCTCACTCTCTTTCCAGGGAGGTGTGCGTCTCATCTCTCCTCACGGAACATCTGCTCATCCTTCCTTTGTTCTGTAGACCAGCTTCCATGCCTCTCCATCCACATGGCACAAGATGGTAGCCCAACATGGTCATCTCGACCCCCTTGTCTACATAGCGTAAATTCCTGAGTGAGGGTCTATGTATTCTTCTGTGAAAGTGATGTCCGACCCAGGTCCAGAAAGCTATAGCCACAATAAGGGGATCAAATAGTATAGCCTGACCTAGCCATGTACATGATGGTGGGGAAGGGGAGATCCTCAGAGAGGGGGGTTTCTATCTTGTAGGCTCTCCAATGGGTCCTCTTCCTTGTGAGGGTGTCTGTTTCCAATAGGTCAGGAGTACAAATGTACAAAGGATAGATCTTGGATTCTGTGTAGGTGTGTGTCCTTATGATGTTATCGTGATGTTCCCTCCTGCCATATTTTTCTCACGGTAAGTTGGCTCTAAAGCTAAAATTCATAAATGATTAATCATCATTGACACGATCATCATCATTACTCAGCATAACTGATGTACAATAAACTACAGGCATTTAAAGTATACAGTTTGATAAATTTCTCTCTCTATATATATATGAAACCAGCACTACAATCAAGATGGCGAACATAACCATCTTCCCTAGAAGTTTCCTTGAGCCCCCTGGAGACGCATCTTTGAGGCCCACTCCCTCCCTTAAACAACTACTGATCCACTTTCTGTCACAATGGATTCACTTGCATTTTCTGAAGTTTTGTGTAAATAGAACCACAGAGGACACACTCTTTTTGTCTGGCTTCCCCATTTATCACAATTGCTAGATTCGTCCTTGTTGTTGATGTACAAAGAGCCGCATTCCTCGTTGCTGGGTTCATTGTACCCCATGATGTTGAGGCTTTCTTCAACATTCTCTACACGGAGACTGTCAGGGTTCACAGGGATACAATAAAAGTTTACACCAATTACCGGCAAGGGTGGATCTGAGGATAGATCTGAGCCAAGTGTGGAATAAAGGCTTCACTCAAGTTGCTAAAAATCAGCAGAGTTGATTATGTTGTGTTTAAGTGAGTGATTAACGAAGACTGTGGATTGCAATAATTTCTAGGCTACTCAGCAGGAGGCTCTGAAAACCCGAGGGTGGGAGGGAATCATCGGGGAGGCGGGGGTGGAGGGGGCGGCACTGGTCTTAGTTTTTATCCAGCTGTGTGACCCAGGAGAAGTCACTTCCCATGCCTGAGCCTCAGTTTCCTTATTCACCAAATAGGGAAACTGGACAATGCTGTCTCAGCCTTAGCAGTTGTGGAATCTCCTTGGCTTGACAGTGTCAGCACGTGAGCTCCCTTCCCTGGGCTCTGCTGCATCCCAGGCAGATCAGCTCACTGCCAAGGTTGAGCCACTCTCGTCCATTTCACTGGGAACTCAACATGCCTGGTAGGGGGTGAGTTTTTTTCCACTTAGTATCCAATTACACCAGGCTTCTTCTTTCAAAAGCCCTGTGCTGTCAAATTCGGCTTCTGTAGCCAGCTGCAGCTCTGGGCTTGGCATTCGTCCTTGGCACGGAGCAAAGGAAGAGCCCTCTTCTGGAGCGTCTCAGATCCACATCGCTTCTGGCTGGCACAAACACGCCTGCCTGGGCTCCTTCTGCAAACTCGCTGCCTGGGGGCCAGCTTCCTCTGTCTCTGGGCACTCCGACGGCCCTCCCCTCCTGTATTCTCCCGAGACTTAGCAGGGAGGCAAGAACCAGGGATTGAAGAGGAGAGGATTCCCAGGAAAGGAGGTCAGCATGAGCCCTGCGGCAGGGCTGATGGAGGAAACGGCGAGGCAGAATCGCTGTGTGGAGATGGAGGGAGACAGGAGCCACGTCACCTCAGTACCTTCCTGACACGCCCAAGGTCCATGTCATCACACTCTGCACACAGAACATCCACTCCTCTCTCAGCATCCTACTGATCTGCTTCCTTAGGTCTCCCCAGCAGCCTGAGGACCACAGCAACCCCCAACCCCTACCCATTTCACAGAGAGGGAAACTGATGTCCCAAGGGAGTGGATGGTTTCCTCCAAAAATGGAAAATCAGGGAGCTCAGCCAGAGCCTGTTCGGGCTCCAAACACCAAAGCCTGCCCAGAGACACTGACTGAGCACTTTCCAAGGAGTCAAAGATCTGCAAGACGTGGCCTCTTCTTCAGGGACCTCTGTCCCGTAGCAAAGGTGGAGAGTGGAGTTTCCAAGAGAGGGGTCGAGGAAGGGCTGTAGGCATGAGAAGAGGAGCAAGGAGGCTCCCAGCTGCGGGGAGCGGGGAGAACCTCGCTTTTGCTCCATCCTGCCCTTCCTGCCACTGCACTGAGCAAGCCGCCCTTGAAAGCCGGGGAAGACAGACAACTTAAGTTTCCCTTCTTGTTTTGAGTCATGATCAGAAAGTACAGAAAAAGGAAATAAGCAAAAGATATTTAGAGGGAGGAAATGCCCTTGGGCTTTTGTCTAAAAATTTCTGTTCACACTAACTTTGCTTTTTTTTTTTTTTTTTTTTTAACTTCCAAAAACCATTTAATGCATCCTAGCTGAGAGACGGAGAGACTCTGAACGACTGGCTTTCTGGTCTGGTAGCCCAGGAAAGGGTTAACTCTGATGATCTCTGCAGTGGAGAAGAGCCTGTGTTGATTTTCTGACAAAAGAGAGGCCCATTTCTTCCTGTCCACCTTCACCTGCGCTTGTTTTGGAGTGAGCTTATTATATCCCGTCTGCAATCACAATGCTTTTCGAACCACTTGTAACAAATGTGCTACTACTCACGTGTTCCTGCTCTGTGGGAAGCAGAGTGCTAAATTCTCCAAACATCTTTTTTATGGCTCACAATTCTACCACCCTAGTTTTCCAGATGAGAAAACTGAGTCGTAGGTTAAGTAACTGGTTTATACTCACAGAGTTGCTAAGCCAGGGAGCCGGATGGAAGTCGAGCAGAACCTGGATTGGTCCCCTTGTTGGAACCAGGACCACCGCTCTCTGCTGCCAATTACCTTCTTCCACCGTTTCTAATCGCATCACTCCTTTGCCTAAAGTCTGTGGTGCTCTCCCCTCACCCTAAGGGACAGGCTTCCTGGAGAATACAAGCCGAGCTTCTCGGAATATCATTTCCCCTCGAGTTTTCTATTCATTCTTCTGTGGAGTCATTATAAATCAACAAATAAGAGCAAGCCCTGACATTGGCTTGGAAGCACTTTTACATACCATCTCCCAAAACCCCTGAGCAGCGGCAGGTGAGCAAACAGGGTTAAGCAGGGACCGAGGTTTGTCAAGAGGTTTGACATTCCTCCCTCGTTCTCGAGAGCTCCGTGCTTCCTTCCTCCTAGGGAGCTGCCAGGTTCCTTCATTCTTCTCCGCCTGGCCGTGCTGTTGCTCCTCCCAGGGACACCCCTCACCCTGCCTGGGGAACACATCCAAACCCTTCTGGGTTCCTTTCTTTCTTTTCTTTCCTTCCATCCTTCCTCCCTCCCTCCCTCCCTCCCTCTCTCTCTCTCTTTCTTTCTTTCTTTCTTTCTTTCTTTCAAGATTTTATTCCTTGGGAGGCCTGGGTGGCTCAGTGGGTTAAAGCCTCTGCCTGCAGCTTACGTCATGATCCCAGGGTCCTAGGATCGAGCCCCGCATTGGGCTCTCTGCTCGGCAGGGAGCCTGTTTCCCCCTCTCTCTCTGCCGGCCTCTCTGCCTACTTGTGATCTCTGTCTGTCAAATAAGTAAATAAAATCTTAAAACAAAAAAAGATTTTATTCCTTTATTTGAAAGAGAGAGAGAGCACGAGCAGGGGCAGAGGGAGAAGCAAACTCCCCACTGAGCAGGGAGCCCAATGGGACACTCGATCCTAGGACCCCGGGATCATGACCTGAGCCGAAGGCAGACACTTAACCAACTGAGCCACCCAGGCATCCAAACCCTTCATGGTTTCTGTTACTCAAATGACCCACCTTTCCTGGGCCTCTCTTAACGACCTGAAAATACCCACCACTGGAGAACTGACTACATTGTTAGATGGATTTGCTGGCCGGATGGTCTTTCTCGGTGGACTAGGACCTCCTCTAGAGCAGAGATTATGTGTTGTGAGCGTGACCTTAGTTAGGAAGCCAGGATGGACTAGTGATGGATGATGGGACCGCTGAAGAAAGATGGGATTCAGTGCAAAGCTGTGTTTCTGTGCTTCCAGAATTCATGCAACACTGAACCAGCCTTCACCAAGAAGGACTACAGTATGAGTAAAGGCAAAGAGAAATGGTGAGCAGGGCAGAAACGGTAGCGTGTGACGGAGTGGGGGGTGGGGGGACCTGGGTGGCTCAGTAGGTTCAGGCTCCGAGCGTGATCTCATGGGTCATGGGATGGAGCCCCGTGTCCAGCTCTGTACCAGGTGGGGAGTTTACTGGAAGGTTCTCTCCCTCTGCCCCTCATCCCACTCTCAAATAAATAAATATTTATTTATTCTCTCTCACGCTCTCACTCTCTCAAATAAATAAATAAATAAATCTTTTTCAAAAAGGAAATGGTAGTGTGTCTGTGTGTGTGCGTGCGTGTGTGTGTGTAGAGACAGAAGAGGAATAGATCTACTCTGTGTGTGTATATGTGTATATGTGTGTGTAATGTATATATATGTGTATGCATATGTGTCTTTGTGTGTATATATATAGTGTGTGTGTAAATGCACACCTGTGGACATATAATAATGTGCAGATTTGTGTGTGGCCACATAATATGTATTCACACGGCGTGTGTATTCACACGGCGTGTGTATGGACGTATACATCATGCCCTGCGTGTGTGCCAGAATTCCATGCAAGCAGCGATCTCAGGATTTGCTGCTACAAAGATCACTCCTCACACACAACATAGACACTTTGTAACAAGAGAAACACCCTGCAGCTGGGCTCCCTGCTGGGCAAAGTGGGGGTGGGGGACACCCTGGGAAAGAAGCTGGAGACTTAGGAAGGAAAGCAGTTTGGAGAAAACGCACTACGATTAAGCAAGAGTGAAGAGACTGGTTAGCAAAAACTATTATCCTTTAAAAAGAAAAAAAGCAGGGCGGATGGAAGTCACTGGAATTGATCATTGGGAGGAGAGCAGTGAACCAGGAGCGGATGCTTCAGGAAGAGGCAGGGGTAGGATGTCTCGGGGTGAGGAGCGAGAACCTGACAAACACAGACTTCTCTCTTTCCAACACCTTAGCCTTGAAAGGAGGACAAGGGAGCAGCGTTCCAGGTCAGGCAGGATCAAAAAATCAAAACCAGGGCTGTATTTGGTCCCTGGGAAGGTGGGAGAGCTCAAGAGTGTAGACAGGAGGCCCAGGTCCCCCGGGACATCCTGAAGCCCAAAGTACCCGCTGCAGCCATCTGTGGTCATGCAGACTCTCCCACAGGGACTCCGGGACCTGGGATCTGGGATGATCCACATTCACCGATGAGGACGCCAAGGCAGAGAGACTAAGTCACTTTTCCAGAGTCACTCAGCTAGGTAAGGCCCAGAGTCAAGCTTCCCCCAGGGCAGTCTGGCTGTATGTCCCCGCCAGTGTGCAGCGAGGGAGACGGAAAACAGAGATCTTGACCTGGGTCGTTTTTCTCGGGGCCTGCCTACGTACCCTGCCTTTGAATCCAGGGAAATTCACATCCAGGTAATGACAGGTGGGAGTTGGGGGTAGCCTCGGTGCCTGAGGGCAGCAGCAGTGGCCGGGGAGGAGGAGTGGACAGAAGTCATTGGCTGGTGGCTTGGGGGGTTTATATCTCTCCAGCAATTGTGGAGAGTTTCAAAAGCATTCGAAGACCTGAGTTCGAGAACTGGCTCCTCCGTCTAATATTCTAATAATGGAGAGCAAGTCACCTCACCTGTATGGGTACCAATTCTCCCTCTGTAACACAGGATGGTCATCGTAATGGTAATAATAGCAACCATCCGACCTCCCTTTGGAGCCTAAGGAGCAAGAGGAACAATGTGTAAAAGCATCAGCATGCATGCAAAAGTAAAGTATTTCACTCTCATTATTTCGAGCTCTTCTGAAAAACCTCTCATCCTCTCCACTCTCCTACCTCGGCTGCCAAGGTATTAAAAAGTAATAAAACGTCAACCGAGAGAAAGGGTTTCTGGGCCCAAATAATTTCCATGGGTACAATTGGCCCAAAATGCAAAATTCCCTTACACAGTGAGGCCACGGGAGACATTTTACAACATCTCTTGAGAGCAAGCTGTGACAAACGGTCATTGTCGCAGATCTGTCGGCAGCCCAGAGCTGCTGAAGACAAGTAACCCTTGCACCCCATACTTCACACCTGTCCATCCCAGCGCGTCACTTCTCCTGTCCTTCCTCTGCGCGGTATGTCACCCATCCTACCTGAGGCAGCAAGTTCCTCTTGCCTCTGATGGCCTATTTGCACATTCACAGGTCAGTATAATCCGTAAGACCCAGCGTGGAGCCTCTGCCCCCCCCCCCGGAAGCAGTAGCCTTTGTGAATAAACCCAAAGAGCATATGTATTGGGAGGGAACGTGAGACCATCAGCAGAGGAGCTGGGCATTGTGACTGCAACTTGCCAGAGTTTGGGAGAGCTGGACACCCTTCCTGGGAGTCTCACCAGGCAGGAACCCAGGTCCTTAGGCAAATGCTTCATCTTTAAACAGGATAGTTCAGTTCGCATGTAATGAGCCTAGAACTACATGCAAAGTTGCCCTTCTTCATACTTGTCTGCCTAAATTGTCTTGATGTTTTATTTTACCCTGTATAACTCTGTTCCAAAGATAAAGTGAAGACAAATAGGCAGCAGCCGCTTGGGATGGGGTACGTGACAGGTGACAGGTGTGTGGTCAGTCATAGGGACATTGAGGGCGGCAAGTAATCTGGGAGAACATCTGGAACACAGTCTCCTTTTACAAATGAGGAACCAGGGACCTGGGGCCAAATGTCACTTTTTCTCCATTTAACAAAGGGGTAATGCAATTTGCATGTATGTCTTTGCTTAAGAAAAGTGAAAACCCCAAAATCCCCAATTGCAGAGCTGTGTGCATGATGGTCACTTATGCTAGCTAGATGGATACATAAGAAACGAGGGCTGACTCAGAATCTCTTTCTGTATCTATCAACCCTTCTCATACACACCCTTGACTCGCTGGTTTTGCAAAGCAATGCACTCCACCAATTCTAGTCCTCCCCCAACACCACTGCCCTCCAATTAATCAAATGGTGGAGCAGGGTTAATCTCCCTAAAACTTTAGAGGGTAATTCTCGGAGTTGCTTGTTATGCAGAAATCAGCTGAAAACCATTCAGAACAACAGAGATTCTCCCTCTGTGCAATTGCTAGACCCAAACAGACAGACTAACTGACCCCTTCTGCCGCCTCTGCCTTGTCTCTCCTACAAATGCCCCACAAAACACCCCACCACCAGACTCCTCTCCTTCTGTGGCTGATGGAGGTCACCTGCCGCCCCAGCTCCCTCTTCCCGTTTTAGTACTGATCAGTCTAAACGCCCAGGAAACAACAGGCAAAACTTGTTCTGTTCTTTTTCTTTCTTTTTTAAGTACAAATAACATTTCTTTCAATATAAATATACTGTTACATGAAAAAATAGAAAAAAGCACAACAATTGTGATCACTGTCCAGCAGGAACATGTTTGTTGCTAATATAGTCAGAGATCCTATGCTCCGTAAGAAGACGTTATTTTAGCCCATTTCTATGACACTTTGAAACACAGGACCTTCCTTGTCCTACAATCAAATCCTTTTTGAGATGATTTAAATATGCCAGTGATGAGCGTCTAACATATCCGGGAACCAAGGCTATTGAAGTGAGCTAGAATGTGACTCCAAGACTCCAAGAATACAATTGCCAATATACAGAAACCATATAAATTACTTAGACTAAAAATACATCAGATTTTAAATCTCCAGCAGGTAATAAATTACTTACAAAACCAAAACAAGACACAACAGCTCAGGTGTGTTTCTCCTGATTCAAGTGTGAAGCGCCCTGCGGCAGTCCTGGGTCGGAGTGGGGGTAGGCACCCCCTGTGCCACCCCACCGCAGCCTGGGAGGGAGGCTGTGAGTCACTTGGCATGAGCTGAGCGCAGAGTCCCCAGGATTTTGTCCCAGTGCGTGAAGTAAGGGGCAAAGTTGCAGTTGAACTGCGAGTGGTGCAGGTCGTGGTGCGCCACGCCGCCATACCATCCGAAAGGCACGAGTCTGTGCGTGGACCAGGGGAAGTCGTAGCCGGAGTGGTCCTCCACCGACAGCCAGATGTTGAGCACGTGGAACACCAGGACGGTGAGCGGGTGGCACTGGAGCAGCGTGACATTCACCATGTCGAAAAAGCCCAAGGAGAAGAGCTCCCAGGTGCTCATGTACTGCGTGGCCAGCGCGAACGAGGCTGCGTTCTGGTGGTGCATCTTGTGGAAGGTGCGGTAGAGCCATGGCACCTTGTGGTGCAGCACGTGCCACGCGAAGAACTCGGCATCGAAGAGCAGCAGGCATCCCACGACGTGGCGCGCCAGCTGCAGCAGCTCAGGGGCTTCGCGGGGCCAGGGCGCTGGGCCACGGGCCCAGTGCAGCAGCGTCAAGGGGAGCACAAACACCACGTGCTGGTAGAGGGTCTGCCCCAGGCAGGGCAGCAGCTGCCGCACCGTCGGCGAGAAGTCCGGGTGGATCTTGTAGCGCCGCAGCGCGGGCACCCAGGGGCACAGGACGTCCAGCACCACGAAGGGCAGGCAGAAGCCCACGTACGTGGTGATGGAAAAGAGGACCGCGAACAAGGGCGACTGCGTGAGCGCCTCCCGGGCCCGCAGTCGGTCCCAGAGCGGCTGTAGGAGCAGCTGGCCGGAGCTGCAGAGGATGGGGAGCTCGGACGCGTTGTGGCTGCTCATGCTGAGGCTGTGCCGGGGCGGCTCGGGTCCCTCCGACTTTTCTCCGCGCTGCGGCCCCGCCCCGAGTGATGTCAGCAGCCCTCTCGCTCCCCTTTCCCGGCCGGGCCCATCTTGCAAAAATAAACAACCCCACGGAGTCGCGCTCAGTTGCCAAAATGCGTATCTACAGCTGTGCTGTAGCGGCTTTTTCTGGGCGCAACAGGTTGCTTATTAGCTTTTTCTATGCGAGATGTATGTGCGATTTTTTTTTCAGCTGACGTGCCGGATACACTCGATACAATACGCAGATCTTCAGTGTAGTTTCTACCAATTTTGACAACTTAGTTCCTCTGTCATCATCACCCCCAGACAAGGCAGAGAATATTCCCGCCACCGCGCTGAAGAGCTCCTTGGCAATCAGGGCGCAGTCGCTTGTATTTTTAAGTGCGTACGGAGAATTGCGTCCATGTGCTTTCCTAAAGAAGCAACCACCACTGCATTTTTAAAAACTTTTTAAAGCGACGTACCTTCCTGTATTTCGGATCCTTTCTGTCGGCACACCTCCTCTCGATCTAATGTGCTGCGGGCTGCACACGGACCCTCCCGCAGGGGGAACCTCCGGGCGCCCGGGCGCGCGCGGCGGCGACCGGCGGATCCACCCGCACGGTTCCAGCGTCTCCGCGCGCAGCTCTCCCCGCCCGCTCGCCGCCAGCTCCGGATCCCACCGAGCGCGGACTCCCCCCGGGGGCGGCCGCTCGCTTCTTTGTCCGCTGCGCCTTCGGGGCCCAGAGCAGCGACCCCGACGAGGAGGCACGGCGACAGAGCTGGGACCGCGGCTGGGAGGCTTCAATTAAAAAAAAAAAAAAAAAGTTCTGGGTTTTACCATCTAGAGCTTGCCCAGATCTGGCTACAAAGCCGCGGCGTCCTCATTTGGAATGGAGGCGATGAAAGCAGTAAACCATCCGCTTTGTTCTTCGGCGGCGCCCCAGTGCGCGCCTGCAGCGTGGCGGGACGCTGGGCCAAGAGCGGAGGAGGGCGCGCCTGCGCTGCGCTGCGCTCCTCTCCGCCGGCTTCGCTGGGCCTGGCTGCAGCTGGTCTCAACCTGCAAACCCCCGACAGCCCCTGGCGCCCGGAGTGGCACTGCGCGGCCGGCCCCACCTCGGCGGCTCTCCGGGGGCACCGGGCCGGATAAGGTCGGTACTGCGCGAGCTCTGGGGCCACCCGGGACCGCGTAGAAAACCACCTCCGCCTTTGATCCGGGTGGCTGATACACAACGCAAGAGTCCCCTAGAAGATAAAAGTTGGGGACTAGCACTTGGAAGGCGGGACCACGCAGAACTAATTCTAGCTTTGCGTCGTGTGTCCGTGAGGTTGGGGTTCACTCACTCCCCGAGCCTTTGCATGTTTTCGCCCAACTGCCACCCCTCCCCACCCCTTACCCCGCCAAAGGAAAAGAAGAGTAGCCACCGCGGGAGGTTATTTCAAGCATTAAAATGGGAACATAACAACAAAGTCTGCCAGGCATGAGCTAAGCGTTTCACTTGAGGTGATTTCCTCCAGGGTTGGGAACCCCAAGCTGTTAGCCCTGTGGCCTCACAGAAACAGAAGCCCGGTGCTCCGCACACCACCAACTTGCAAAGGAAGACGCATATTATTTTAACTTTGTGCTCCACATTTTACCTAAAGAACCGAGGAAGTTTACAATTAAAATCCAGTGAAATCGTGTAAAGAGAAATAAAAGATGGAACACCACATACTAGGAGGAAAGAAGAAATATGACAGAAATAGAGACCAGCATATGGACCTAGAAATATAACAATATATAGGATATGCACATATATGCATGTATATCAGAAGCCAGTTCATAACACGTAATGATACAGTAATATCTAATAACGAATGGGATGTTATACCCACGCCCTATAACAAGGCAGTTCATAATTCAGAACCCCCAGGGGGCCGTTTGTCCCTGACCCACCGCTGATAGGATACACATGCTCCCTACATGATACACATGCTCCCTACATGCCCATCCTCTGGGGCCTCCAGCTTCTAGCTCTCCTGGAGTTTTTCTTTAACCCATCAGTGTGCTAAGGATATTATGATATTCTGCTTGTGTACTGATGAGACAGAGGTGCAGAAACAGCTGAATTTCTTGACAGGCAATGAGGACAGGGAAAGAGTGGATTTTCTAGTTGCTTGGACATCTAGATGGTAATGGACCTGGGTACGATGCAGGCCCCTAGCCTCCCTTGCGGTGAGTTTCTAGCACACAGACACCCTGTGGGTTCTAGGCTCTTCTTCAGCCTTGCCCTCCCCCAAGACTCTTCCCAATTCATCTTTAGGTCAACCCAGGAACTGCCTCCTTTCCCATTCCTTGTACACAAGGCTTGCCCTTGAACTTTGCCTGGCTTGGAGAGAAGAGGAGGGGCTTGGTCTCCTTTGCTCTTGGACTCCTCAGTGCTCCAAAGGGACCATCAGAGCTCACGTTCTCAGACTTAAAAATGAACTCTGCTCAGAGGTAAAGTTATCACTCAGATTTGCCCTCAAAAGAAATGAAGTCAACCTTCAAATTTCCATTCAGCACACGCTGTCCTCTCCTTGTGGTCTCGGCTACATGCTTGGGTGCTTGGGATGCTCGTGTGGATTTCTGAAGTGGGTGGCACGGGCAGACTTGCTGCACTTGGACTTGGCTCTGAGGTTGCTGTCAGGACCGCCCCCTTCAAGCCCCCAGCCCCAACCAACCCATTCTTTGCCTTCTTTAGTTCTTGCATCCTCAATCACGAAGCCTGTTAAAGTCCTCTCCGTGGGCCGGTGGCACAAAGCCCAGTGCAGCCAGATCCAGAAGCCTCTGCTGTCCCCTGCTCGGCCCAGGCTCTCTCCTCCTGCTCACAGCACTCTGCAGAACAGCTACTGGCTTCCCTGCCTTGCCCGACCATCAGCTGCCCCGGGGGACAGAAGTCTGTATCCCATATATGAATGCAACCATCTCGGGGAAATTAGTTAAAATCTTGTCTGCTCCATGTCACAGGGAAGAAGCCGAAAAAGGAAGCACAATGTCATGTGGAACAAAGACAGCATCACTTGGTGGACCTGAATGAGACTGAACCCTGTTTAGTCTTGAGTAAAGTGGTATCATTTCCTGAACTGGCAAAGGTGCACCTTTAAGCACTTCACGTGCACAACATACGTTTAACAGCTTGCAAGACGAAGAGTTCTTTTTAGGGCACAGGTACTATCTTTTAGGACTTTTTCCCCACAGTGCCAACCATCATACCTTGCATGTAGTGAGTGTTCAAAAGACATCTGTGGCGGCGCCTGGGTGGCGCAGTGTGTTAAGCGTCTGCCTTTGGCTCAGATCATGATCCCAGGGGTCCTGGGATGGAGCCCCGCATAGGACTCCCTGCTCGATGGGAAGCCAACTTCTCCCTCTCCCACTCTCCCTGCTTGTGCTCCCTCTCTGTGTGTCCCACTGTCAAATAAGTAAATAAAATCTAAAAAAAAAAAAAAGGGGGGGGGCGTCTAAGGTATCTGTGGACACGATGCTTGTTTCTGAAGATACCAGCTCTAAACCGAAGCTAACAAAGTAGAATCCCCACCCCCCCAGAGCCCTGGCTGGTTTAGCTACTTACCCACGGGGATGGTTTTCCACAGACGGGGGTATTTCCTGAGCTCTGGTGGTGCTAGGACTATTTCTTGTGCTTCTCCAGTTGACTTTGACTTCCTCTGTATCCTTTTTACCTTGCATGCTTCCTGACAGGGCTGGAGGACAGGATTCTTGTCTTCTCCAGCTACCCCAGACCGTTTTCATGAGCGTAGCCATCGAGTCCGCATTTTTAACACCATCTTGCAGTGACTCGGGACTCCGCACCGAGGACTCTGGATACTACCCCCGCACCCAACAACTGAGCATGTACTTGCATTACCAGGGACTCCTCTCTTTCCCGATGTGAACTTGATGGTTTTTTTCTTTCCCAAATTAGGCAAAATGTTCTTGGATCTATCTAACCGAAACAGATACTGCCAGATATCAGACATGAGAAGTGTTATGATGCCTTGGCTGGTAACACGTAAGACTGGTAGAGGATAGAGTAATTCCAAAGATTAAAACGTAATCCCTTGAGGGCGCCTGGGTGGCTCAGTGGGTTGGGCCGCTGCCTTCGGCTCAGGTCATGATCTCAGGGTCCTGGGATCGAGCCCCGCATTGGGCTCTCTCCTCAGCGGGGAGCCTGCTTCCTCCTCTCTCTCTGCCTGCCTCTCTGCCTACTTGTGATCTCTGTCAAATAAATAAAATCTTAAAAAAAAAAAAAAAACATAATCCCTTGAGCGCCTGGGTGGTTCAGTAGGTTGGGCGTCTGCCTTCTGCTCAGGTCATGACCCCAGGGTCCTGGGATCGGCTTCCTGCTCAGTGGGGAGTCTGCTCCTCTCTCTCTCTCTGCCTGCTGCTCCCCCTGCTTGTACTCTCTCTCTCTGTCAGATAAATAAATAAAATGTCTAAAAATATTTAACCTCTTTTTGTAAAAATGAAGGCTTCTTGTCAGAAAAGTCAGGACTAACTGGGTTGAATAGAAAGTTACAGCCAAGGTGAAAGCAGAAGCTTTTGTCAGTTTCAAGGTAGACACCTGTAGAGGACTTTGGTGCTGGCGTGAGGGACTGAAGTTTCACTTAGAGGGAAGTTTCCAAAAAAGTCAGAAGACACGACTTATCCACACCAAAACAGAAGATGCTGATGAAGAACGTGGGAGATGTTAGCTCCCCCAGGAGACTCCTCGACGCTCTCTTTCATTAAAGCAGGTAAAAATCATCTCCACTAAAAGGCACCCAAGTGCCTGTAAAGAGAAAATACTGCACCTCACTGAAGGAGTTGCTGCAAAACGCAGGCCTTGTAAGAAGGTTTTAAAAGTCGGAAGGCACAGTATATTTTAGGCACAGTATACAGTGCAAAATGCACAGTATATTTTAGTACCACTAAAACAAGTGGGCAGAAAGTTTTACTTGCTTAGTTTAGAATTGAACTTAAAATCTGCACCTAGCACTATGTGATATCATAAATACTCTTGAATGAATTACTGACAAGCTGTTTAAAAATCAGAGGGGCACCTGGGTGGCTAAGTCGTTAAGTGTCTGCCTTCGGCTCTCTTTGGCCCTCTTCGTGATCCCAGGATTGAGCCCCGCATTGGGGGTGAAGGTCCCTGCTCAGCGGGAAGCCCGCTTCTCCCTCCCCCACTCCCCCTGCTTCTACTCCCTCTCTCCCTGTCTCTCTGTCAAATGGATAATTAAAATCTGGAAAAAGATACAAAAGCCCTGTGTTGGGCTTCCTGATCAGTGGGGAGGTCTGTATCTCCCTTTCCTTCTGTCCCGTCCCCAGCTGTGCTTGCCCTTGTTCTCTCTCAAATAAACAAATAAAATCTTTAAAAAATAAGTTAATAAAAATAAGTAAAAATCAGAATTATTGTCATCTAATGCTGCCTTTCAGGGGGGCACATTTTGAAAATATCTTCCTATATTAAAAACTAAATGACAAAAGTTAAAACTACAGTATTTCGGGGCGCCTGAGTGGCTCAGTGGGTTAAGCCATTGCCTTCGGCTCGGGTCATGGTCTCAGGGTCCTGGGATCGATCGAGCACCAGATCAGGCCTCTACTCAGCAGGGAGCCGGCTTTCCCCCATCTCTTTCTGCCTGCCTCTCTGCCTACTTGTGATTTCTCTGTCAAATAAATAAATAAAATGTTAAAAAAAAAAACAACTACAGTATATTTTGAAAGTTTACATTTAATAACACAGCAACAACTTTAACACAAACATAAAATAATTTTCATCATTTGGAGATCGTATCACTAGTCTCAGTTTTGGTCCTTCATAAGCCTGAGGCCTCAGTTAAAGCCTCCTCTGCAGCCCCTTCCATGCTGAGGTTCCGACCACCCTTTTACCCATTAGGCAAATTTTTATCTTCACGTCACAGCTGGGATACAGCTATTCTTTGAGGACATTCTTTAGATATTATGAATTAGGCCAAAATTGGTCATAATCCTGGATAGAAATGACCAGAAACGTGGTTGTTCTCACCGGTCCTCAAATTACCATCCAGCACTCCAGAATCAACAAAATTTCTCTCTTTCCCAGAAGAGACCAGAGAAAGCCTCCTTAGAGAAAGAAAAGCTTTGGAGGCAAAGCCAAGCGTGCCCTCTGGTGGCAAATGGGAGAAATGACTTTGTTCTCAACTAACCTCACTTGGAAGCTTTGTGCCCCGCCCCCCAACCCAGGGACTGCGAGGTCTTAGAGCGCCAAGTTGGCAGTGTATTAATTAGTCTTCTTGTCCTAGGGATCTGTGGACATCTTCGTGGGATGCTCAAAGGAATATATATCAAACCAAGCTGAAGAATCAGAAGTCCTACCAACTCGCAACCCGACTTCTAATGAAAGGCACAAGCTCCTTAAGGCAAAGACAAAACAAGATTGTTTTGTTAAACAATAAAACAGAGGTGCCTGGGTGGCTCAGTGGGTTAAGCATCTGCCTCCGGCTCGGGTCATGATACTGGGGTCCTGGGATAGAGCCCTGCATTGGGCTCCCCGCTCAGCGGGAGTCGGCTTGCTCTCCCCCTCTGCCCTTCCTCCTACCCCGGCTCGTGTTCTCTCTCGCACGCGTGCTCTTTCTAATAAATAAAATCTTTAAAAAAACAATGAAATACAACAATGATGAAACATTAACACAGCCTAGGTTTACAAGGATTTAAAGGACCTACGCTGCAATCTCAGGAACAAGAGGCCACCAACAAAGGCAAATGTGCAAGGGAACAGGACTGTACCAGGAAGAGTTACATAACATCTTCATCTCTAGACTGGCCTCACACTGAAGAAAACTCCCCAGAGAAAAGTCCAGAAAGGAGGGAAGAGAGACACATGCCAGTAAGAGGTGGACTCTGTAGAATGGACCCCCTCCCCCTGCTCATCCGTGTCACCTTGTGTGTGAAAGATTGACTGACTCATTCTCAGGGGAGTCTGGGGGTGCTGCTGTGGCATCAGCCCAAGCTAGAGATAGCAGGTCACTTACAGCACTGAAGGCATTCTTGGTGGGGCTGCTCTCTCCCCTAGTTCCAGAAGACACCTACTCACTGTCCCTTTCTGTCCTCCCCTACCCAAGAATCTTGTACCTGGTTGGCCAACCCAGTGTGCTTTGGTCAAAGAAGAAAGGCGGCTTCAGGGTACAGTGGGGGGACCTAAAGCCCGTGAGGAGGGTGGCAACCTCCCGGCATGGATACCCATCCTTTGCGTCCAGCACACTCAGACCCTTGTCTGAGGGAGCCGTGAGAAAAGAGACTCCGCTTCAGTCCTTGGGCCCTCCCAGATGTTCCGTGTGCATCTCACTGCATTCGGCTAAGTGGGAAGGTCTCTCACTGTTCACACAGCTTGTGGGTCCGCATGTATTGACTGACTCACTACATTCCAGGCTTTGTGTTCAATTTGGGGCATACAGAAAGGAGGAAGGTGTATCTTCTACCCTCAAGCTCAGAGAGTAGTGGGAGAGATCTCATTGGACACGCCCCACTGCCCACCAGATCTATGCTTTGGGGACCCTATGGCATAAATGACTTGTCTCTGCCTTCTTCAAAGAGGGAGTTAGAGGGATAGTCCCTGAATCCATGGTCCCACCTGCAGATGGGTCAGTCTCTGCTTTCTTTCCACGCAGCATCACGAGCTCCAAGGACCAGTGTTTCCAACTGATCCCCCAAACCCTTTAGTTTGCGACCTCTCTCTCCTCACTATGGGAGGGGATCAAAGGGTCACGGGCAATAAAGGAGAACACAACATACACATGGTCCTTCAGGTTTAGGAGGCTACTGCATTTTATTGAAAAGTTATTCAAATAAGACTTTTTAAATGTTACAAAGTAGTATCACACTGTCTGCATACATTAGCCAGTCCCAAGTATCATTTATTACTGCAGCTAAAAGAGCTCTGTCAGAAACACATCAATTGTCATTCTGTCCATCCGTCAGCACTGCAAAGAAATCGTGCATCAAGAAAAGCAGGTTCATGAATAAGGGTTTCCTGAACTCGGACGCGAATCAACAGTATTGAAAATATGGACACGTACAAAACCAAAAAACGGAAAGAATCCCTGAGCATTCGTCTGAAAACATTCACGCTCACATTTCTTCCATGTGAAAATGGTTAGGACACTCCTCCCAGACTGTCCCTGGGCTTCTGCTTCCCCGACAGGAGCACCGAGCTAAGGCAGCAGTGAGCTACAGCAGCTAAGAGAATGCACTGATTTTGCAGAAAAGAGGGGTACCGTCTCCCCACATGACTTGTGTTCTCACCCACATGGACTGACAGCCCACCACCCAATTACAAGTTCATGAATATAGATGGTTGTCTGCATCGGTCTTTGAGCTATTTAAAATATGGGGTTTGGGGTTTTTCTAAATGAATGTCATTTATTTTCTGAAGATTCCAGCAAATTTTTTGGCTTTGTCTGAACAATTTAAACACTTGCTAAATAATGACTTATCATGGTTAGGTTTCATAAAATTCATTCTAGAATCTTTCCAACTGGCCCAGCTGGGGTGTCACAGGGTTAGACTCCGTGCCTAGCGCATGAAAGCATGAGAACTTGTTACTTAGCTCCCTAGTGACCACAAGGCCAGTGGACTGCAGAGCCCTTTAAGGCAAAGAGGTAAAAACTGAGTGCGCGGGGAGCTTTTTCAAATCAGTGTCAGGTCATTTACCAATGGACCACAGAGCCTGGAAACTCCGACACCTGCCCGGCACGGCCTGTGTGATGGTAAGAAGGCAATGTTGTGCATGTTAAATTCTAAGGATGCCCAGAATGGTTAGGACCTTTTACAAGTCAGTGGTATTTTTAAACAGCCTTCAAGAGGCTGCCCTCAATGAGGCCATGATTAAACCAAAAATGTGCATTTCTAATCCTGGATGCACTTGAAAAACGTCAATCATAGTTTGATCAGAGACAAAAATGCGAACAGCCTGGGAAAGACAGACAGCCCTTTCAGAGAAGGGAAGCGCGCACACTGTAATGCATGGTCCCCTCCCGTGGCCTCTCACGGGTATTTCCTTATCAGATCCACTATGTCATTATAGAGCCGCCAAGGGGCATCCAAGCCCCAGATAAAGTCCAGGTGCTCCCATTCCGGGATGAACTTGTTGTATACCAAGTTGGTGATCTGCAACAGTAAGACGCTGATGTCCTTGACGTCCGCCAGTGAGTCCTGGCCCCCGCTCCAGACGGCCGTGGGCACCGGCATGTCCTTCACGCTGTAAGGCGGGGGATAAGTCTGTAATAAAACCAAAAGACGGCTTCATTCGTGTTTTGATTTACAGAAACACAGCCAAATAATCCCTCGTTAGATACTGATTCCTAAATGTGACAGTGGAAGACCCAAGTTTAGAAAACTGTTCTCAGTTTACTTTTCAAGTTACCGTTAACCAGAACCGAAACAGTAAGAATGACAATAAGCATTGCATCTGTCACATGGGTGTCACGAGATGAAACAAAAGTAGGGGGAGAGTGCTTCACACTTGAGAGCACCCAGCACTCAGAATATGGTCCATTTCTTTGTACGTGGAAGGCAAAGCTGAAGGTGATGGAGTCTGGCCCAGGCCCCCCAGCTGCTGGAGAGCAGACCGAGGCTAGTCTGACTCAGGTCTGTGTTCCCAGTCACGATGAAGGATGTATGACTGTGGCAGTTGTTACAGAATCAAGGAAATGGACCAAGAGGGAAGGCCCAGGGCTCAACACCAACCACAAAGCTTGGGTTATTCTGGAAGACAGAGGGAAACCAACACCATCTGTTTGACCCTCCCCAGCATTTACCGCAGCACCCAAGCCCCCCAGCAGCCCTATGGCTCAAGCTGGCTTCCTTGGTGGATTTTCAGAGCCCAGTTGCATTCTAAAGACTTTCAAAGCCTTTACCTGGTTGTAATGGAAATAATTCCTGGCACTGCTACCCCAGTCAAAGGCTTGGAACTTCCGGGATTTAATAAACTACAAAGAAGAAAATTTGGGAGAACAAGTTATCTGATACAGAAGTTTGAAAGAGCCTCACAGGGGGCTACTTAGTTAGCTGTATCCTCAGGAGCTCATTTTACAGTGTACCCAGACTTACTATTTCCAAAGTGTAACTTAAAATAAAATGGCATCAGGGGGTGGGGAGCACCTGGGCGGCTCAGTCTGTCAAGCATCCAACGCTTGACGTCGGCTCGGGTCATGATCGCAGGGTCCTGAGATCGAGCCCCGCGTTGCGCTCCACACTCAGTGGGGAGCCTGCTTGAAATTCCCTCTCTCCTTCTCCCCCTCTCCCCACTCTCTCTCTCTCTCTCTAAATAAGTGAAAAATAAAATCTTCAAATCAATAAATACATTTTTTATATGGCACTGCAATTGTGATAGTGATGTCGGGTGACAGAGGGTAGGCATACTTGCGGGAACCACCGCGTAATGTGAAGACACGTGAAATCACTGTGTTGTACACCTGAAACCAGTGTAACACAGTGTGTCAACAAGACTGCAATAAAATAAATACTAATTTTATTTCAACTGGAATGTAGCTACCACATGACACGATAAAGAAGCTACACACATGGCTGTACTTGTTAAACTTCATGCTGACTTTTACTGAAATCTAAATCTTAAGCTTTTTCAAAGAGTTAACTATCTTATTTGGGAAAGAAATACATACTACATACGATGTACGGACTAAGACTTAGATGTAGGAGGGCATGTGATGGCAGGAGCACTGGGAGTCGAACACAACTGAAGAATCGCTAAGCTCTACCTCTGAAACTAGTAACATTCTATATGTTAGCTGATTGGATTTAGATTTTAAAATATACATATTTTTATACTGTCGTACAAAGAGTATTAAAATTCATAAACTCTGTGGCTGAAAAAAGACATATGGATTAGTATGTATTTATATGAATATATTGATGTCAGTATGAAAAAGATTGATTATATATTAATATGTGTATATGGACTAACAAAAACACCATATTATACTTATGTTAATCTGTGAATTAATATATTTATCATCCCCATCATAGTTTCCACATATCCACATATCCAGCCAACCCAACAGCTCTAATGTGAGCCCAACTCCCCTTACTTTTTTGAAACAATATTTTTTAAAAGGTGTCATTTTACACGGAACTCGTGATTCAGATGCAGACAGTGACTGTCCCTCATTTGGCAACCGCTCTCCACAGCATCTTGGTTTGGAGCTTAAATGGTGAGTTATTTCATGTTTAAAAACAAGTCAAGGTGGGGCGCCAGGGTGGCTCAATTGGTTAAGCCTCTGCCTTCAGCTCAGGTCATGATCCCAGGGTCCTGGGATTGAGCCCCACATCAAGCTCCCTGCTCAGCGGGGAGCCTGCTTCTCCCTCTACCACTCCCCCTGCTTGTGCTCTCTCTCGCTGTCTCTCACTCCCTCTCTCAAATAAATGGAACCTTAAAAAAAAAAAGGTAGGAAGGAAATTCCTGTAAAAATACGTCCTGAGGTAGAAATAAGTCCCTGATACACTGTTAGGTGGGGGAAAGCAAGTTAGAATAAGCAGAAGAAAATAATTTACTTAATCTATTTCTACAACAGTTCTTTCTAGCTGCGTGTTCAAGGAGCTCTTTCTGAAATGATCTGCGGCAAGAGGCAGACAGTGGGATGCAGAGACACTTCACAGCTCTGGGTACACATTTTCTATCTCTGTGTCTGGTTGCCGAGTCTTGTTTTTCATAATGAGAGAATTATTATCTTTTTCCTATACATAATTTCTAAATTTTCTAGAATGAATGAGCAGGCATTGCTTTTGTGGCGATGTGATGAAAACAATCAAAACTTCATTTTACAAGTGAGTGGATCCCATTTACTCCCACGGCTGGTTTGGCTCTGGTGTGTCCCGATGGGTTCAGTCCTGTCGTGTTCATGGCTTAGTGACGACATCGCAGCCTCCCTCCCAAAGCTGGCTGAACTCGCCCAGAGTGCAAGGGCGCAATGGGAGGAACCCAGGACTCTGGGGAAGGAAACCAGCTCCCGTGTGTAAGCAGCCTGGCTTTGTGCAGGACAGGAAGGGCTTGGGAGGGGCTGGCAGAGAAGTACGCCTACCTGGTCCCAGTGTAGCATGTTTTGCACAGAGGTTCCGGCAGGAGAGTGTGCTACATACACGGGCACTCTGGACTGCAAAAGAAACATGGTGAAATAAAGAATGGACACAGCATTAAGGAGGCATTGACACTAAACCTGTTTTGCACTTCAGAGCCACAATCTCAAATAAAGGAGACTACAAGCAGGCGAAAGAGTTCTAGTTCTCTGATGACACATACACCCTATAAAAACCCATACAGCCACACACGCACAGAACACGGGTGAAGGACGCAGAGCAACGGGGTAACTGACTGTAGGGCTGAGCTGATGGGTCATTCTGACTTTGTTCTTCAAACTTTTCTGAATTTCCAACATTTCGTGTAACAATCAGAAAAATTAATACTACTGTAAAAAACTCCCTAGAGCCTTCATTCTAGAATTTTAAAGCCTGCTTTCAAAATGTAACAGACAAACAACAAATATATTTAGAGATTCCAGCAAAGGGATGCCTGGGTGGCTCAGTAGGTTAAGCCTCTGCCTTCCACTCAGGTCATGATCTCAGGGTCCTGGGATCCAGCCCGAGCTGGGCTCTCTGCTTAGCGGGGAGCCTGCTTCTCCCTCTCCTTCGGTCCCCCCCTGCCCTTGCTCATGCTCGCTCTCTCTCTCAAATAAGATTTGGGGGGTGGGGGAAGCATTAGAAACACTGGCATACTGCTGGCCGAGGGTCTACATTTTATAAAAAAGGTAAATAAAAGTATACACACATACACACATACACACACACATTTAAATACACTCATAGTCATCTCTTAAAAGAAAGAGATCACTAGAATGAATACAAATACCAGGACTTAAATTATGACAAGTCTCCTCGTTCAGCAGGAAGTTGCTAACGGCAGGCCTGAGGAGAGCAGCAGACAGCCCCCCGGGCACCTGCTGGAGATCCGTCTGTGCCTCCCCAATGAGAGACCCGTGAGCTCTCTGAGGAGGTCGTCCCTGCTTCTCTCACACCGCCCAGCACAAACAAGCAGCTCCACAGACAAAACAAACGCACTGAAAAGGAGAGCAGGTCTAAACATACCATGTTTAAGTTCTTCTCGTTAAATCCACAGATAACAAAAAAGGCATTTCCACAGAGCTCCCTCAGAATGACATGGTTGCAAATATGTGTGCCCAGCCACTTCAAAAGCGTATTCTGGGGAAGAAATTCTTTGACCCCAAACAAGTCCTAAAACATAAAAGGGAACCCAAGAGTATCTCAGCACTTCATTCTGTCAGAAGGCTTCCCTGACCCACCCCTGAAGCAGAGACACACGCCAAGCATCTCTGCATGTGACCCCAGAAAAGAAATGGCAACGGGAGGCAGACTGTCGCACTAGGACACGCAGGCCAAAGCCGATGTTAGAGTGGTGGTCGAAAGCCTCCCATGAAGAGAAGAGGCAGAAAGTCACATCAGTCCACAGCAGACTTTTCAGCGTGGGAAGGGGCATTAATGACCACTCAGCCCAGGGCCATCCCCGAAGAGTGTCACAGACTGCGGGGTGGGTTGTGATTTCCAAGAACGAGTCGAAGCCAAGGCTGCTTCACCACGTGTCTGCATGGGGCAGATGCAGCCGGACCGATTCTACTGGCTGGTGAGCCAATTCCTGCCACCTGCTGTTGTCTTTTTCTTCTGACACTTTTTTTCTTGAGCTAGTGTGTGCGTAACACAAAATTTACCCTTTTGACCCTTTTTAAGTGTTCTGTTCAGGGGCGTTAGGACACTCAAATTCCTGTGCAACCAGCATCACTACCCATCTCCAGAGCTCTTCCAACACCTCAAGCTGAGACTCCGTTCCCATTAAACAAGAACTCCTCATTCCTCCCCCACCAGCACTGCCTAGTCTTATAAATAAAGTTTTATTGACACAGACACACTCCTTTTCCTCTGCTTTGTCTCTGGCTCTTTTCACACAACAGTGGCAGAGTTCGGTACTTCCAACAGAGACTGTACGATCCACAAAGCCAAGAGTATTTACTCTACGGGCCTTTAAGAGAAGAAGTCTGCCCACTCCTGGGGCAGGTGAAGCCGTGACCAATGTGTTCCAGTATTTTGAGGCAATCACTATGCCTGCGAAGATCTTCACACACTGGTGCAATGGGAAACAGAAAAAAGATTTTCCGTATATTGAACCCAAACGTGTCCCCCTATAAGTCACACTTCTGCTGATGCCCACCCTGTGGAGGGACAAACAGGAGTGAAAAATTAAAATGCCTCCCAAGGCAGTGTGCCCCCCACCCCAGGAAAAAAAGATCCATTGAGATCCTAATTCCCAGTATCTCATCATGGGACCTTATTTGGAGACAGGGTCTTTACAGGGGTCATCACGGGAAGACGCGGTGATCAGGGTCGGCCCCACCCAGTAGGGCGCGGGTCCTTTAAGAAAGGAGAAATCTGGGCAGAGACAGAAACACACAGGGGTACGCACACATGTGGAGATGAAGACAGAAATGGGAGTGATGCTCTCATAAGCCAAGGAATGCCAAGCTGGGCACCAGAAGCCAGGGACGAGGTGCGGGGCAGACGCCCCCTCGTAGCCCCAGCAGACTGATGCGGGCAGGCAGGAAACTGTGAATGTGTAAAACAGGCCTCCTGCCCAGAGTGAGGTTTCGGAAGCTGCTGAGAACCACGGGAACTGTAACTCATATGCCCAGCCTAAGGGCACAGCTGCTTTGTGGTACACAGCGTCCTTTCTCCCACCACCCCGCCCAAAATAAATATCAAGTTTTCAGCACCAGATTTGCTTTATAAAGGGTGTGACTAATTTGAAGTTGTAACACTGTGTGGGCCATATTCAGCGCTTCTTCAGGAAAATTCCGTCCACATACACACAGCCTGTCCTCTGTCAAGTCTATCGATTACAAGACAGTCAACCAGTACCTGAAGACAGACACTGGGTCTCCTGAATGTCTTCTCCTAACTAGTCACAGGATGGGTAGCTGGGCAGAACTGAGGAACAACGAGTGCAGAGAGGGTCATACTGTGGGAAACGGCATCAGTATTTAAAACTCCTGGCTTTAAGTCTAGGTAACGGTCGCATGTGATAAATGCAGACATTTGTGAGGTTCTCTCCTAAAAACAAGAGGACACTGCATCATCGACTTATAGGGCAATAAGCCACCCTTTCCTCCTGACTGACGACGGACGTGAAGTTGACCTTGAGCTTCCCAACAGCGACCCAAAGGCCGCTATGACACCCTCTCCTGGGAATTCCATGCGAGCAGGACAGTACATGCAGGAAAAGTAAAATTCACCTTACGTACGTACAAGCCCGCTCAGATCAATCTTGATGCCTTTCTAATTTATAATCTTTGTGTTCCAAGAGTGAGGGCGCTAAGCTTTTGTGGAGGCCATGTGGATCTCCCAGAGCAGCTAATACGAAGGTTTTAGAAGCATTTACTTTTTCCCTCTGTCACTGTCCTAGAATATTAGAAAACACCACCATCGGAGACAGTGACTCCCAAAAACCAGTCTGTTTTGTTGACCCTAGGATCCAGTGGGGTGCTTTGTGAAAACGCAGATGCTGGGCCCATCTCCAGATTCAGTGAGCTACCATCTCCAAGGTGGGGAGTTGGCGAGGGGGTCTGTAACTACACAGCTACTAGAGCACAATCTCCAAGGATTAAATTACATCAGAAACCCTCCTATGACACAGCCATGCAGGTCTTCGGGAGGAAGGGCACAGGGACATGGCAAGGGCAAAGGAGCAACGACCTAGGGAAGTGGTAGTCCCAGATTAATGGAGAACTCACGACACGGCCTTCTAGAATGTGACGGTGTTTTATGCAGTAACATGATAGCTCTCCCACCCTGAAAAATGTCATCTGCAGAACATGTTTAAATTCACACGCAAGGTCTGTAGGAAAAGACCCACCCTGAGCACTGTGTTCAGCTCTGAGGAACGAGTGAGAGCGACCCTGGTAATGGAAGGGGACGTTACTTGCAATCTCTGAATGGTTTATAATGAAAGCTGAAGCTTCTATGACCTGAGGCATTAAAGGTAAGTTCGGTCAGAGAGGGCCACATCTCATCTGTGTGTCTGGTCCCCAGTGTGGAGAATCCACCTTATGGGAGGGTCAGATACTAAGGTCACAGGATGGTCTGTATTCCCTGTGAACATGTCTTAAATGGCCGATATGTTTATGCTCCTGTATGAGATTTCATGAGTGCATATCAATGTACCATACATCAAACACAGATAGGGAGTGCATGACGGACCATCTGGCCTCAGCTGGTTCTCAACTCGTCCTCCTGAAAACTGCTTCCTCCTTGAACAGAGCTTGGGAGGTTACACCGTTCTAGGGCTGAGTCTCAACGAGGTTACCGGCTTGTGTTAGGGGCCACGTTATGAAATATAATAGGAACAGCGTCTTCCGATAGCCCTCATTGTGGCCAGGGTCAGGCACGTGGGAACAGCACGCCCTCCCTCCCCCCATCTCCTGCCTGCTCCCAGCCGCAGGCTCACTGTGTGCGAGAAAGGGCAACTCCAGGAGTTTAAGCTACTTCTCCCGGACTTCCTTGTGCTCCCTTTGCGTGGTGGGTGAAGAGTGCCGACTTGTAGAATTAGTGATACACCTTCCCTGACTCCCCAGGACCTGGAAGTAGGGGTGAAGGGGGAAAATACACCCTGGGGAAAAGCAGCCCCACCGTTCCACCAATAGTGAACCAGAGAGTAGGAAGAACCCACTAGAGGCCAATTCTTCAGATCTGAAAAGGAAGTTTGTGGGGCAAGAGAGGGATGGGGGAAGTCCAAGTACCTTGAAGAGAAATTCTGGCAATTCTCCTAATTTAGTTAGTGGGCTCTTAGAGAACTCGACTGAAGCCACAGGAGCCAGGGCAAAAAATATTTTAACCTTCTTGGCCAGCTCGGGAATCTGTGAAAATGCTATAAAACCTGTGGGAACAAAAGGAAGATAATAGGAATTCCATCCTGTAGGACTTTCTCAGGAAAAGCGGCCGTGCGTTATGCCCTCTAGTGGCAGCCTAAGGACCATGCAAGCAACGCCCCCACCACCAGGAGACCGAACACTCGCACCGGGGCCTCTGAACTTTGTGTGCACTGAGTGTGATTAAACTAGTAAATCAAGTACTTGTTAAGTGCTCAATTCAATCTTCAACCTACATGTGCACTGGAAAAGAGCCAGAAGCTGTCCCTGTTCCCTTAGTCATGTTAGCTGAGCGAAGGAAAGGCTCTCCCTAAGGGGGCTGCCCACCCAGCCCCACCACCCTTCCCCCCATCCCCAGGAACAACGTCAGAGGCGTTCAGATCAGTCGCCAGTGACTCAAAAGGGACTTACACACTGAGAATGCTGTAGCGCTAAAATATTTTTTAGCCTCCTCTTGGGTCACTCCTTGCCTTGAACTTGGCCCCAGAGTGTCCCTGTAGAACACAATGGGGCAAAGGCCACAAGTAGGCAAGTCATGGGACAAGGATTACAAATGAAGAAAATTGCTTAACTCCACTCATAAGGGAGATACACCCATGGGTGTTGCCTTCTGTCTGTAGCCTCTCAAACCGGCTAAGTGTTCCGAGGCAGTGGGGCTGCAGACATTGAACCAAACACATTAGGACTCTTAGGAGCACGCCTACCTTTCACTGACTGACTGTGCTTTTAGGAATGTATGGAGGTTGTGTGATAGAAACACAGATACTAATCTTAGCACATACTAAAAGAAGGAACTAAATAAATTATGGGACAGGTCCCTAGGCCTAATCAGTGGAACTATTATTTGCTAGAATTACAGGTAATTTTTATTTTCTTTAAACTTTGCTGAAAAAATTTTTTAAGTAGGCGCCACACCGAGCATGGAGCCCAACACGGGGCTTGAACTCACGACCCTGAGATCAAGACCTGAGCTGAGCTGGACGCCTGGCTGACTGAGCCACCCGGGCGCCCCCAAATTTTTTATTTTTGTATACAACGAACACACTTTCCTTTTATAATCAATATAAGTAAAAAATGCATACGACTTTTAACAACTCTTTAGAAATGAAGCATAACATGGCATGTTTGCGGTTAGTCTGATACCCCTTGAGAGTCAGTGTATTTTCTTATTTTCGGTTTAAAAGTCTCTGCACTTAGAACCCCCTTGTTTTCTGGCCTCTCACATCCCCACAGATAAACCAGAAAAATTCGTACTAGGTTGTGGCTCCCATCAATTCCTTCTGTGTCAAGAGAACCATACACCTCATCCAGCCATTGATACAAAAGTCTGAATTTCCAGAGAAGGTGAAATATTACCCCAAATTCCCTGCCCTTCCCTATTCAGTATTTCTGCTCAGCATCAAAACAAACAACAAACACCTCTATGCGAACTAACATTATTTTTTTACATTCCACTTCTAAGAACAGATGCAGACTCTGTACTGACACATTTGGTCGAGCTCTAGTCTTTATCACATACGTACCTATCGTGGTGCCTTGAGAGTGACCCACATAATACACTTGTTCTTGGCCAGTTTTATTCAGAATGAAGTTAATTGAAGCTGGTAGGTCATAATTTGCCATTTCATCATAACTGGAATCCACAAAAGGAAGGCTTTCATTAAGACGTCGCACACAAACACAACTGTACGCAAACAGGAAGGGTGCGGTAGGACAAGTGCCTGAAAGAGGGACCCCTTGGGGAAAAGCAGCACTGAGCACAGGAGACATTAACAGGACTGTGCAGACCCCTCACCACCATCCTCCTCTTTAAAAGCATCAGTTAGTTTTACCCATTCTCGAACGTCTCCATAAGTGAGGTCCAACGGTAGGCTACACCCACACTGTTGTGTGGCCACTGGCCACTCGTTGTGTAAATACACAGCACTCTGTCCATGCAGGGCTGACGGGACTTGATAGTTTTGGACCTTCACTATTACAAATGGTGGGACAATACACGTCGTCGCACATGCCTTTGGGAAAAGCTCCTGTTCTTGCATATCCTGTCCTTAGGGAAGCTGTGGTTTTATGGTTCGGAAACAAGCCCAAAGGAGTCCACAGCTCTGACCTTCTCTGATACCAGGTACCAAGACCCCGCCCTGGACCAACGCACGGGGGCTACTTGTCATCAGGAGACACACGAGCAGACTGTTAGCACCGCGTGCAACGCGCCAGGCTGTCTCCCTGCACCCTTGCCTCTGATTCTCCCGCTGACCTCATGAGATAGGCATTTGTTCGCCCCTTTTACAAAAAAGAATACTGACACACAGAAGGCTTGTGCAACAAGTGCAAGGTCACTCGGGGAGTAACAGGCAGAGCCAGAAGCAACAGAGAGGAGAGGACAATTTCTGGAAACAGAAAACAGTGCGTATTGATGGAGGAAGGAAGAAGGTTCTAGGACACGATTTATCCAGCCGGTCCCACACGACCTGGAATGCCAAAATAACTAAAACTCCATAAATGAATCTGATTCTTAAAATGCAATTATTTGCTGATAATTTACCTGACTGTGATTTACTAAATTTCTCACCAGGTTTAAAACCTTCCACGAGCCATCAGCTTCTCCTCTCCTACAATCTTGAGTTGCCCATTGATCTGTCCCCCACCCCGGATGTGTCTGTGTTAAGGGTGCTAAAGAAACAGACCTGGTCATCATCAATTCAAATGTACCTGAAAGCCCAGAATTCACTCTGGGAAGCTGAAAGAGTCTTGTGTTTCCGAGACCAAGTGTTCCCTCTGCTGTTCCCCATCCACACGTCAAAACCGGCGTCTGCCAGAATGAAGCCCAGGCTGCTGTTGGGCAGGTTTGTGATCCAGTTACTAGAGTCTGCCAGAAGGCCGTGCTGCAGGAACACCACTGGCTTAAGACCTGGAAAACAGCCATGTTTGCAGCACCTCACTGTAAGTGAGATCTTGCTGAGCAGATAATTCATAAAAGATCACAAAACACATAATGAGATAAAAACAAATGGAGGTAGCAATGTACTCCCATATAACATCGGTCAAGAGTATCTTTCTAAACAGTGCTGGCAAAGTAGTAGCAAAAACAGACCATTCTGCATAACTAATAACCAGATGCATTGACTTAACCATAGAAAATTGTTACTATATTCTTAAGACCTGACGAAATGTATCTATAATTTATTTGCTCCAGTAATTACATTTCTTACCATGTATCCTAACGAAATAAATCAAAAGACAGGAAAAGATTATATACAGGGGCACTTGGGCGGCTCAGTTGGGTGAGCGTCTGCCTTCAGCTCAGGTCATGATCCCAGGGTCCTGGAGTCAGTCTCACCACCGGCTCCCTGCTCAGCCCAGAGTCCGCTTCTCCCTGTCCCTCTGCCCCTCCCCCAACTCATGCTCACTCTCTCAATAAAAAAAAATCTTTTTAAAAAAGATTATATACAAATTCATAAACATATACACACATTCTTTTATTTACATAATTTTTTAATTTACTTTTTATTTTTCTACTCACCTATACGGTGATGTAGTAGAAAAACAAAAAGAGGAGGAGGAGTCAAGATGGCGGAGAAGTAGCAGCTGAGACTACTTCAGGTAGCGGGAGATCAGCTAGATAGCTTATCTAAAGATTGCAAACACCTACAAATCCAACGGGAGATCGAAGAGAAGAAGAACAGCAATTCTAGAAATAGAAAATCAACCACTTTCTGAAAGGTAGGACTGGCGGAGAAGTGAATCCAAAGCTACGGGAAGATAGACCGCGGGGGGAGGGGCCGGCTCCCGGCAAGCGGCGGAGCAACGGAGCACAAAATCAGGACTTTTAAAAGTCTGTTCCGCTGAGGGACATCGCTCCAGAGGCTTAACCGGGGTGAAGCGCACGCGGGGTCAGCGTGGGCTCAGGTCCCGCAGGGTCACAGAAGGATCAGGGGTGTCTGAGTGTCGCAGAGCTTGCAGGTATTAGAACGGGGAAGCCGGCTACAGAGACGGAGCCGAGGAGTGAGCTCTAAGCTTGGGTTTACCTTGAACCGGTCGCAGGCTCGGTGAGCTCGGAGCGCGGCCGGAGGCCAGGGTGACGGGAGTAATTGGGCGCTGTTCTCTGAGGGCGCACTGAGGAGTGGGGCCCCGGGCTCTCGGCTCCTCCGGGCTGGAGACGGGGAGGCCGCCATCTTCATTCCCGTCCTCAGAAACTCTACGGAAAGCGCGCAGGGAACAACTCCCGAAAGCAAACCCGAGCGGATTACTTAGCCCGGCCCTGGTAAGGGCGGTGCAACTCCGCCTGGGGCAAAGACACTTGAGAATCACTACAACAGGCCCCTCCCCCAGAAGATCAACAAGAAGCCCAGCCAGGACCAAGTTCACCTACCTAGGAGCGCAGTTTCAATACCAAGGAGAGCGGCGGAATTCCACAGGAGGAGAAAGCAAAGCACGGAACTCATGGCTTTCTCCCCATGATTCTTTAGCCTTGCAGTTAATTTAATTTTTTTTCTTGTTCAAATTTTTTTTCTTCTTCTGCCAAATTTTATCTTTTACCCTTTTCTTTTTTAACGTTTTTTAACCAGTTTAACTAATATGTATATATTTTTTCTTTTTAATATTTTTTATTTGTTTTCTTTTTTTTAATTGTTTCTTTTTTTTTCTTTCTTCTTCTTCTTTTATTTTTTTTCTTTCTGAACCTCTTTTTATCCCCTTTCTCCCCCCTCATGATTTGGGATCTCTTCTGATTTGGTTAAAGCATATTTTTCTGGGGTTGTTGCCACCCTTTTAGTATTTTACTTGCTCCTTCATATACTCTTATCTGGACAAAATGACAAGGCGGAAAAATTCACCACAAAAAAAAAGAACAAGAGGCAGTACCAAAGGCTAGGGACCTAATCAATGCAGACATTGGTAATATGTCAGATCTAGAGTTCAGAATGATGATTCTCAAGGTTCTAGCCAGGCTTGAAAAAGGCATGGAAGATATTAGAGAAAATCTCTTGGGAGATATAAAAGCCCTTTCTGGAGAAATAAAAGAACTAAAATCTAACCAAGTTGAAATCAAAAAAGCTATTACTGAGGGGCAATCAAAAATGGAGGCTCTCACTGCTAGGATAAATGAGGCAAAAGAAAGAATTAGTGATATAGAAGACCAAATGTCAGAGAATAAAGAAGCTAGGCAAAAGAGGGACAAATAGCTACTGGACCACGAGGGGAGAATTCGAGAGCTAAGTGACACCATAAGACGAAACAACATTAGAATAATTGGGATTCCAGAAGAAGAAGAAAGAGAGAGGGGAACAGAAGGTATATTGGAGAGAATTATTGGAGAGAATTTCCCCAATATGGCAAAGGGAACAAGCATCAAAATCCAGGAGGTTCAGAGAACGCCCCCTCAAAATCAATAAGAATAGGTCCACATCCCGTCATCTAATAGTAAAATTTACAAGTCTTAGTGACAAAGAGAAAATCCTGAAAGTAGCCCGGGAAAAGAAGTCTGTAACATACAATGGTAAAAATATTAGATTGGCAGCAGACTTATCCACAGAGACCTGGCAGGCCAGAAAGAGCTGGCATGATATATTCAGAGCACTAAACGAGAACAACATGCAGCCAAGAATACTATATCCAGCTAGGCTATCATTGAAAATAGAAGGAGAGATTAAAAGCTTCCAGGACAAACAAACACTGAAAGAATTTGCAAACACCAAATCAGCTCTACAGGAAATATTGAAAGGGGTCCTCTAAGCAAAGAGAGACCCTAAAAGTAGTAGATCAGAAAGAAACAGAGACAATATACAATAACAGTCACCTTACAGGCAATACAATGGCACTAAATTCATATCTCTCAATAGTTACCCTGAATGTTAATGGGCTAAATGACCCAATCAAAAGACACAGAGTATCAGAATGGATAAAAAAACAAAACCCATCTATATGTTGCCTACAAGAAACTCATTTTAGACCCGAAGACACCTCCAGATTTAAAGTGAGGGGGTAGAAAAGAATTTACCATGCTAATGGACATCAGAAGAAAGCAGGAGTGGCAATCCTTATATCAGATCAATTAGATTTTAAGCCAAAGACTATAATAAGAGATGAGGAAGGACACTATATCATACTCAAAGGATCTGTCCAACAAGAAGATCTAACAATTGTATATATCTATGCCCCTAACGTGGGAGCAGCCAACTATATAAACCAATTAATAACAAAATCAAAGAAACACATCAAAATAATAGAATAATAGTAGGGGACTTTAACACTTCCCTCACTGAAATGGACAGATCATCCAAGCAAAAGATCAACAAGGAAATAAAGGCCTTAAATGACACACTGGACCAGATGGACATCACAGATATATTCAGAACATTTCATCCCAAAGCAACAGAATACACATTCTTCTCTAGTGCCCATGGAACATTCTCCAGAATAGATCACATCCTCGGTCCTAAATCACGTCTCAACCGGTATCAAAAGATTGGGATCATTCCCTGCATATTTTCAGACCACAACGCTCTGAAGCTAGAACTCAATCACAAGAGGAAATTTGGAAAGAACCCAAATACATGGAGACTAAACAGCATCCTGCTGAAGAATGAATGGGTCAACCAGGAAATTAAAGAAGAATTGAAAAAATTCATGGAAACAATTGATAATGAAAACACAACGGTTCAAAATCTGTGGGACACAACAAAGGCAGTCCTGAGAGGAAAATATATAGCGGTATAAGCCTTTCTCAAGAAACAAGAAAGGTCTCAGGTACACAACCTAACCCTACACCTAAAGGAGCTGGAGAAAGAACAAGAAAGAAACCCTAAACCCAGCAGGAGAAGAGAAATCCTAAAGATCAGAGCAGAAATCAATGAAATAGAAACCAAAAAAACAATAGAACAAATCAACGAAACTAGTAGCTGGTTCTTTGAAAGAATTAATAAGATTGATAAACCCCTGCCCAGACTTATCAAAAATAAAAGAGAAAGGACCCAAATAAATAAAATCATGAGTGAAAGAGGAGAGATCACAACGAACACCAAAGAAATACAGACAATTATAAGAACATACTATGAGCAACTCTACGCCAACAAATTTGACAATCTGGAAGAAATGTATGCATTCCAAGAGACCTATAAACTACCACAACTGAACCAGGAAGAAATAGAAAACCTGAACAGACCCATAACCAGTAAGGAGATTGAAAGAGTCACCAAAAATCTCCAAACAAACAAAAGCCCAGGGCCAGACGGCTTCCCGGGGGAATTCTACCAAACATTTAAAGAAGAACTATTTCCTATTCTCCTGAAACTGTTCCAAAAAATAGAAATTGAAGGAAAACTTCCAAACTCATTTTATGAGGCCAGCATCACCTTGATCCCAAAACCAGACAAGGATCCCATCAAAAAAGAGAATTAGAGACCAATATCCTTGATGAACACAGATGCAAAAATTCTCACCAAAATACCAGCCAATAGGATTCAACAGTACAGTACAAGGATTATTCACCACGACCAAGTGGGATTTATTCCAGGGCTGATCCACAAATCAATCAATGTGATACAATACATTAATAAAAGAAAGAACAAGAACCATATGATACTCTCAATAGATACTGAAAAAGCATTTGACAAAGTACAACATCCCTTCCTGATCAAAACTCTTCAAAGTATAGGGATAGAGAGCACATACCTCAATATTATCAAAGCCATCTATGAAAAACCCACCGCAAATATCATTCCCAATGGAGAAAAACTGAAAGCTTTTCCGCTAAGGTCAGGAACACGGCAGGGATGTCCGTTATCACCACTGCTATTCAACATAGTACTAGAAGTCCTAGCCTCAGCAATCAGACAACAAAAAGAAATTAAAGGCACTGAATCAGCAAAGAAGCAGTCAAACTATCACTCTTTGCAGATGATATGATACTATATGTGGAAAACCCAAAAGACTCCACTCCAAAACTGCTAGAACTTGTACAGGAATTCAGTAAAGTGTCAGGATATAAAATCAATGCACAGAAATCAGTTGCATTTCTCTACACCAACAACAGGACAGAAGAAAGAGAAAGTAAGGAGTCAATCCCATTTACAATTGCACCCAAAACTATAAGATACCTAGGAATAAACCTAACCAAAGAGGCTAAGAATCTATACTCAGAAAACTATAAAGTACTCATGAAAGAAACTGAGGAAGACACAAAGAAATGGAAAAATGTTCCATGCTCTTGGATTGGAAGAATAAATATTGTGAAAATGTCTATGCTACCTAAAGCAATCTACACATTTAATGCAATTCCTATCAAAGTACCATCCATTTTTTTCAAAGAAATGGAACAAATAATCCTAAAATTTATATGGAACCAGAAAAGACCTCGAATAGCCAAAGGAATATTGAAAAAGAAAGCCAAAGTCGGTGGCATCACAATTCCAGACTTCAAGCTCTATTACAAAGCTGTCATCATCAAGACAGCAGGTACTGGCACAAAAACAGACACATAGATCAATGGAACAGAATAGAGAGCCCAGAAATAGACCTTCAACTCTATGGTCAACTAATCTTTGACAAAGCAGGAAAGAATGTCCAATGGAAAAAAGACAGCCTCTTCAATAAATGGTGTTGGGAAAATTGGACAGCCACATGCAGAAAAATGAAATTGGATCATTTCCTACACCACACACGAAGATAGACTCAAAATGGATGAAGGACCTCAATGTGAGAAAGGAATCCATCAAAATCCTTGAGGAGAACACAGGCAGCAACCTCTTGACCTCAGCCGCAGCAACATCTTCCTAGGAACATCGCCAAAGGCAAGGGAAGCAAGGGCAAAAATGAACTATTGGGATTTCATCAAGATCAAAAGCTTTTGCACAGCAAAGGAAACAGTTAACAAAACCAAAAGACAACTGACAGAATGGGAGAAGATATTTGCAAACGACATATCAGATAAAGGGCTAGAAATATCTAGCCCAAAATCTAGAAAGAACTTAGCAAACTCAACACCCAAAGAACAAATAATCCAACCAAGAAATGGGCAGAAGACATGAACAGACATTTCTGCAAAGACATCCAGATGGCCAACAGACACATGAAAAAGTGCTCCATATCACTCGGCATCAGGGAAATACAAATCAAAACCACAATGAGATATCACCTCACACCAGTCAGAATGGCTAAAATTAACAAGTCAGAAAATGACAGATGCTGGCGAGGATGCGGAGAGAGGGGAACCCTCCTACACTGTTGGTGGGAATGCAAGCTAGTGCAACCACTCTGGAAAACAGCATGGAGGTTCCTCAAAATGTTGAAAATAGAACTACCCTATGACCCAGCAATTGCACTACTGGGTATTTACCCTAAAGATACAAACTTAGTGATCCGAAGGGGCACGTGCACCCGAATGTTTATAGCAGCAATGTCTACAATAGCCAAACTATGGAAAGAACCTAAATGTCCATCAACAGATGAATGGATAAAGAAGATGTGGTATATATACACAATGGAATACTATGCAGACATCAAAAGAAATGAAATCTTGCCATTTGCGACGACGTGGATGGAACTAGAGGGTATCATGCTTAGCGAAATAAGTCAATCGGAGAAAGACAACTATCATATGATCTCCCTGATATGAGGGAGAGGAGATGCAGCATGGGGGGCTTAAGGGGGTAGGAGAAGAGTAAATGAAACAAGATGGGTTTGGGAGGGAGACAAACCATAAGTATAAGTGAGTCTTAATCTCACAAAACAAACTGAGGGTTGATGGGGGGAGGGGGATTGGGAGGGGTAGGGTTATAGACATTGGGGAGCGTATGTGCTATGGTGAGTGCTGTGAAGTGTGTAAACCTGGCGATTCACAGACCTGTACACCTGGGGATAAAAATATATCTTCATAAAAAATAAAATAAAATAATTTTTTGGAAAAAAGAAAAACAAAAAGAATCAGGAGCCAGAGACTCTTGACCAGAGGTCAGAGACATGACCTCTGCTTATTTACATCACGTTAAGACCATTTAGTCATTTGTTAAACAAGCATTTACTAAACATCAACTATGTGCCAGGCATTTCCAGAACTGGGAATCTGGCCCAGAACAAACACAGGAAGAAAACCATTCCCTGTCACGGAGCTGTTAGACTGATCACGAGTGTTAGAGACAGACACACCTGGTTTGAACCTGTCCTCTCCAACTTTAGACGTGTGCAAAACACTTCAACACCCACCGAGACTGGCGTCATCCCCTGTAGCAGGGAAATGTCGTGCGCACTTTATAAGGAGTAACGAGCTAGGAGATAGGACATGAAAAGTTCTCAGCCAAGTGCCTGATACACAGTAAGAACTCAATAAACATTAGCTCATTATCATCACCCAGCCAGCTGAGTCTCTGTTCCATCAATAACTGTCAACAGAAATAAATGAGGTAATGAAGGGACAGACACCCAGATCACAAAGTAAGAGCTCCCTTTGCGCTCTGCCCGTCAGTTAGGACAGGGAGATGCTGGGGGCCGGGGAAGCTGACTGCTGAGTGGTCAAATAATTCAGCCATCCACAACAATCAGGCCTGTGGCAGCCCAGAAAAGTTCATAACCCAGCCTGGAAGGGGAAAAAAAGCAAAGCACAAAGCACAGACTACTCTAGACAACAGCTGGACAGCGATGAGGTGGACAATCAAGAAGGGGCATAGAAATACCACGGAGAAATGGGAAATGAACCAACCCATGTTTCCTCCCGTTTCTGTCCTACGATGGATTTGGTAACCAATGGATTGCTTTTCAAGGGACTGTCCCTCTGAAGCCCATGGTCTCCCCACAACCCCAGGAGGCCCCGTCCAAACACTTCACAGCATGAACACCACCCCCAGTCATGCCACGTGGACGCTGCTCCCCGCGTCTGTAGAGCAGCAGGACAGCCTGCCAGGCAAAGGTCCAAATGACTCGTGATTTTGTAATGACATCCAGCAGCCCCCTGCACGGCCAGGGCCATGTCTGCCACCTTCCCCCAGGGGAGAGAGAATACAGAGCAAAACCGATCAAGACTGGGGCAGCTTGGCGAGCATATCGTTGTCTTCAATACTCATTCTGGCGCTATGTGACCAGGATCACCTGGTGAGAAAGTTCCTCAGATGAGGCCCTGGGGGACCCACAGCATCTGAGGCATCTGAGGCTGGCTTGGCGAAGACCGTACTCCAGTGGGGGGATAAGAGTCATCATAGAAAGTTCAAGTACACTTCAGTGATGCAGTAACAGTGACTGATATTAATTCATCTTGAAGTCGTACTTCATGAGATGTGTTTTAAGGAATGGGGGCTCCTCAGCAGGGCTGTCCTGTGGAGACAGTGACTAGAGGCATGACGGCTCAGGGTAACTGGGCACCGCCACGGGAAGGGCACCGGGGAGTCCCACGGTGGTGTTCAGAACCTCCTCACGTGGTAAGACACTGTCTGTCCTCAAATGTGCTTTGGGGCCGTGCCAGGAGGAATAAGAAAGACTTGGTCTCAAAAGACCAGCAAGACAGGCCGATGAGGGCAACCCTATGGCCACATTTGGGCATAACAGGCTGCCCGGGGCACAGCCGGACAGGACCCCAGAGCGCACACCTACAGCCTCCTGCAGCAGCCGGATACCACGCGGGGTCGGGGACTACTGGTAAAGGTCAGGGCCTTGTCTGACCTGGAGACGTGAGGAACCCTGTGCAGACCACACCCTTCCAGTCTGGGCCAGCTTCCTTTCCTTCTAGAACCAAAGAGCCCCACTGCGCTTCCAGCAGCCATGATTCCATCAGACAGACAAAACATTAACAAAGCCCGGCCTGGGGTGGCAAAGTGGTGGGGGAACGCTAGTGCCTTCCCTCTGACGATCAGCGACTGCAGAAGGACACTCAGTGAAGACAGGGCCCTGCAGACAGGACTGCTCACACGCCTGCGGCTTCCCTCACCTGCTCCCACTCGGGGAAAGAAAGGAAGGTATCACATCATTCTTTCCCTTCCTGCTACCAGGCAAGAACTTAAGCACTTGCTGGAAAAGAAGTTTCTCTCTGGGAGTCTCAGTCCTACCGCCATCCATATCTTTCAGTGAATTAGTCATACTGGATTTCTTCTCACCTTGCTGAGAGAAGCAGACTTAGGAGTAACTCACCATTACTGTGCACTCGTAGGCTCTCAGGACCATGCCAAAAACAGAACAGGGCACAGCGGCTGAGAGAAGTCAAGTACTCAACCCAAGGTTGAGCGAGAGCTGCTAAAAGGGGGAGACGGGATTCGAACCGGGGATGTCTGATGCCAGGGTCCATGCTCTTCACCGCTTTGCCATAAAAAGAAGGTTACCAAGAGAGAAGTCATTCTGTAGCATACAGAGGCCCCTGGAGAACGACAGGCTGAAGAGGGAAACTTATCTGGGAGGCAGCTGGACTGGGTGCTCAGAAGAAAGTAATCTCGGGTGGACGGAGGCACAGAGAAGGAGACAGGGACGCGGGAGCCAGCCTCCCCGGCTCAGGGAGGGTGCCCAAGCCCTGGCCCAGGCCACACACTCCAGTACCTGCGGCCTGCTCTGTCTGAATGACAAACTAACACAATGGGACAAGGGCCGGCTCCTTGGCTGTGCCCCGAGCTGGCCTGTTGGTTTCAGACTAGCCCTGGGAGAGCTGGGGGCTCAGGAAAGGGCCTAGAAGCCCATCAGCCCAGATAGGGCCAAAGGTCACCTCAATAGCTCAGAGCCGGTGCGAGGAGTATGCTGTGTGACTTGGTCCAAATATGGGTGGAAGCGAGGAGGGGATTTCAGGCTCTGAAAACAGATGTGCTGAGCCCACAGTCTCGCAGGAGGAAGTAGACTGTGCGTGGGAAAGGCCCTCCTGCCTCCCAAGGCCCTGGCCTTCTCCACCAGGGCGCTGTGTGGACAGGCGTCCACTGTGCTCCAACGGGGTGAAATCAGCTGAGTCCAAGAAGCACAAGGACAACAAAATGAGGTCACCAAGGTCAGGGTGTTGGCATAAAACAAACCTTGGTTCTCACTAGTTGTGAACTCTTGTAAAATTTACTCAACCTCTTAAAGTCTAAGTGCTACTTTCCAAAGCAGGAATCGTGCCACAGCTGATACACAGTAAAGGTCAATGAATAACAGTGGCTCATAATCATAATAAACACACAAAGGTCATAAAATATTATCAGAACACAAGCACTGTGAAGAAAGATACAATCAAGGGCGTCCCTTAGCCAGGATAACATAATCACGGTTACAGCAGGAGCATACTAAGTGCAGACTGTGTTAGGCGCCATGGCAAGCACCTTGCATGCATTATCACCAAACAGCTGGGTGGTGGGCTAAACACTGGACCCCCAGATGTGTCCACATCCTAATTCCCAGAACCTGTGACTGTATCAGCTTCCATCGTCAAAGGGGCTTTGCAGATGTGATTAAAGGTTGTGAGACGGAGCGAGTACCCTGGCTTAGCTGGCGGGCCTGGATTAGCAGGGGTCCTTCTAAGTGGGAGCCAGGAGAGCCAGAGAGAACAAGAGAGGGCAAGAGAGAGAGAGACTGGTGGAAGATGCTTTGCTGCTGGCTTTGAAAGTGGGGCATGGGGTCAGAAGCCAAGGCATGTGGGCAGCTTCAGGATGCTGAGAAAAGCAAGAAAACAGATTTTCCCCTAGAACCTCCAGAGGGAATGCAGCCCTACCAGTGTCTTTGTCTGAGGACCTCTGACCTCCAGAACTGTAAGACGATAGAGCTGTAGTGTTTTGAGCCACAGTATGGCTAAGGAATCTCCCTATAGCCAGCAACCCCGAATCAGAACAGACAGGTGGGAGTATGTCTTCGGGCCTAAGGAAGAGAGAGGCTGGGCTCCTTGCTGCTTTGGAAGGAGCCTGCATGACCTAAAACCTTCCAGAATAGCCTAGAAAGTGGGTTACGAGTCACCTATGGGCTCCCCATACTCCCGCTCCTGTGCCGTGGCAGGTTAGAGACAGAGGGGCCGCGAGGACATGCTTACAGTGCACACACACTGCCGCCGTGTCGCACGGAGGAATTCAGGGTCCGAATCGCCCCTGGTTTGAGCCCCTGCAACCACCCACAGGACTGGACAATTGGAGCGAGCTTCTGACCAGCAAAGTCGGCCCCCAAATGTGCACAAGTCCAAAGTCCGGAGCCAGCGACAACCATCCCTGAGACAGGTCACCAGAAACTTCTGAACCTTCCCCAACTACTCACGCTAGACTGCAGCCTGCCTTCTGGCATCGGGTTAATTTCAGCGGTTACCAATATTTGTCACAATGGCTCCCGATCACTGACCTGGTGCTGCGTTCCACATGGATTATGCTGTCAACAGCAGAGATGCAAACACCCACCCCTGTGCTACCCATAAGGGAACCAATGCCTGCAGGGAGAGGGCGCTTAAGTGACCTACACACTCACACAAGCTCTTCTCATTCCAAAGTCCCCGCTTTAACCCCTACTCCAAAAAACACCCGTGTCGTTAAAGAATAACGTGGTAGGGGAAAGAGGTGTGCTTACAAGTATTCTGTGTGAACCCGGCCACTTCAAAGCAAGCCAAGCACCCTTCTCTGGAACTGGCTGCCCGTCAGAATCACCTGGAGCACTTCAACACCACACGTTTCTGGCGCAGCTCCCGACCTGGGGCACCAGGAACTCCAGGGGCAGAGCCGGCAAGGATATATTCTCGGCAGGCAGGCTCCGTCTGCTCTTCTGAGGCAGCCCACGCGCAGCTGGGTTCAAGGCGGCTTCATCCAAAGGGGAGCACGGCTGCCTTCAGCTCCACCAGCCTGGCCCCGAGAACACGCTGCCTAAATGGCCAGAGAGAGGCCAGACCCGGAGATCCCTGGCTGACATGGGACAGGCTCCTGGAGGTCGTTGCAGAGCTCCTTCTCCAGGATTACGAAGAGCAGACCACAGTTTATTCAAAGCAAAGGATGGCGGAGTGAATTCCTGCCCTTAATGCTGGTTTGAGGCATCAGCCTCCAAACACAGCCACAAGCACGATCAGCAAATTGTAGTGGGAAGCCTTGGTCATAACACTTAGAGTCACTGGAGAGAATGAGGAGGAGGAGCTCATCTCCAAAGCAGGTATTGCCAGGAATTTCCGTGACAGAAGCCAATGCACGGGTCACCTACACAGGGCACCTCCCACACGGTGGCTTTATTGGGGCACTGCCAGCGTCCCCAGGGCCATGTGGGTAGGAACCCGGTCCTAAGTCCGCTGCCTTAGCACCGGCAAGCTCGCCACGGCCTACAGCCCTGGTTTCCTCACCTGTACCGGGGATAGAGGTGTGTGCGAACTCACTTCCCCACCAAGGCCCCTCCTCAGGAAGCACTCAGAAAGCCTGATCGCTCACATTCCGAGGTCGCCCTGCTGAAGAGGGGCGACCCTCTACAGGAGGGGACATGACCATGCTCGGATCTCAGGGCAGGCTGCAGAACCACCCCGACCTCCCCCCACCAGCCACAGCCTCTGTGGCCACCAAACGACGTGAGGCCGGAGGTCCGGGCCAAGTGAGCTGCGGCAGTGTCCCCAGCATCCCATGCAGAATCTAGCACGTGCTGCTGGCTCAGGGAATCTGCGGAAGTAATGCCATCTCGAAGGAATCGGTGAAGCCAAGAAAGAAAGTGCACCCCACGTACACCATTCGCACTCTCCGGGGTGAGGCCTTATTAGCCTACTGTGTACTCAGAGGGCACCGGGCCTCTGACAGATGGAGACTCCGAGGCCCAGAGAGAAGCTCTCACCTCAGCGCGCACACGGCCGGCACGCTGTGGTGCCGGGAACCAAATCCAGGTGCACGCAAAGCTGCCTTTGGGCTCTGCCTGTCCCTCGCCACAGCCACCGCCTGCCTCTGGGGGGCTTCGCGCTGTGGTACCTTGTGTTCACGCAGCCTCACCGTTGGCCAGATGCCGGGAATTACCCAGCTTGACATCTGAACTTCCATGAGCGGAAGGAACAGAGGGGCCCAGAGACACACGTGTGTCACGGAGGCAGTGGCCAGGCACAGGGACTCTGAGCCCCAGACACAGTCACTTCTCCCTCGCTCCCTCCCCCTTCAGCACCGTCTGTGAGCAGCCCACAAATTCTGACACAGACATCTTTCTCCTTTTCTTACAGTGTAGACTACATTCCGCATCCATGCATTTGGGCTGCTACGACAGAAAACCACAGGCCGCATGGCTTCGGAACAAGAGAAATTCTATCCATGCTTCCCGAGCTGCGAAGTCCAAGATGGAGGCTCTGGCTGATCTGGTGTCTTCTGGGGATCCCCTCCTGGCTCACAGACAGTTGTCTTTTCACTGTGTCCTCACAGAAGGGGCAGGGGAGCTCCCTGGGGTCTCTTTCCTAGAAGGGCACGAATCCCGTTCACCCAGAGTCACTTCCCAGACGCCCCACCTCTGAACACCACCACATCGGGCAGTAGGGTTCAACACAGGAATTCAGGGGGATATAAACATTCCACGATCACATCTTCCCTGTCGGGGGTGCTCGCTACTGAGGAAGCAGACAAAGGAGACGACTGGAAGGTGTCTTTCTTTTTTTCCCATTAAAAACAGAAACTAGAGCTTCAGGTATACCACACAAGATGTTTTATGGGCCTCATTGCACCTATTTTCCCAGGACCCCATGAAATAAGTGTTATTCTTCCTGGTTAGTAGATGAAGAGGTTAACTAAGTAAACTGCCAAGGTCACACACCTGGTTACGGTAGTAGAGGGGGAACTTAAACCCCAGGCCGGGGACGCCAGCACGCTCCCTCCCCATCTGCACACACACAAGGGGTCCGGCCTCAGATTCCACACCCAGTGCAGGATGCCCCCACCTGCACCTGTGGCTGGCTCTGAGCTAGCAGGACCGAGTCCTCCACCAGCATGGCTGGGCCATGGATGCTTTGCTCCGCCGCGTCCGAGCAGGGCCCGGCCCCAGAGGAGCTCTCGGAGACACCGAAGCCTTGGCTGCAGTGACCATCAAACATCAGAAGCCGCTTCGGCCTCAAAGAGCTTCCAATCTGTAAAGGTGGAAATCACGCACACCGCCACCTACATAATCCGTCATGACCTATGGTCTTCCTGCCCTCGGTGCTCGGAAGGACACACCCAGGGAGCCACGAGAACGAGTGGCTGGGGAGTGCTCCCTGAAGAAGTGACCAGGAGGCTGAGGAGGGTGGGGATTGAGTACTGGTAGGTGAGACCAGTTAACTGGGAGCAAGACGGGGAGGGTGCAGGACAGCAGGGTGCTAAGAGGACACTCTCTCCCCTTCTAGCCTGACTCTCTATTCCTGCCCCAACCTGCACAGGGGAGGAGACAGCTGGAGGTCTCACTGGTTCATGCCCCTCCAGGAGGAAAAGGTCTGAACAGAGTCCACTACCTGGAGAGCCATCAGAGCCAAGCACAGCTAGATGGGAGTTCAGTTGGTCAGAGTCCACAAGCCAGGGCACCCAGTAATGACCCTACATCTGGCCAGTGTTGCTGGGAGGCAAGGAATTACATGTTGGCCCACCCAGGGCTCTGGGAAGTCTGTTGGAACACAGTATTTACTCAGAGAAACGGTTCCTTCTGGAACTGCGTAGAAAAGAACAGAAAATCCAGAAATAATCAGAATCCTGAAACAATCAAAGGAGATTACAAGTCAATGGCCTTTCTGTCCAAAGATCTAATTCACAAGCCAGACTGTGAATTTTCAGTTATGACCTAAAAAGCTCAAGGGGCAAACCGTCTTTGGGGCGTCTTTGCAAGGTGAAGTTCAAACTGCCTGAAGATGATTACTCATGTTCCAGAACACCATTTCACTCATTAGGCCACCAGATACCTACCATAGATCCTATCAGACTTCGTATGTATCATATCTGCATGTATGCATGTATGCATGTATGTATGTATATCCACAATATGATATGAATAACCCACTGTAGATGCTTTGACAATTTCTTTATGAACAATGCATTTCCCAGTTAGGCAAGAAGTCTGCCTTGTTGTAATCACTGTTCTATTTTAGGCAAGACAGTATGCATTTCCTTGTTTTACTTAACTAAAATAAAAATCTAATTATCATGGGATCAACTTGCTCAATACTTGTTACATAAGGTCGCATCCTCTAGTACAAAGAACACTGTCTCTGGGGTTAGACTGGCTGCGCTACTATTCTTTGCCTTAAAGCCAACATCTTTCTCTCTCACCCAGTAAAACGAGGGTGTTCATTTAGCACACAGGCTCCAGAACCCAAGGATTCTACCTTGGAATCCACAAGGAGGTATGTTAAAAATGCAAACTCTCTGAACCCTTGGCTCACACGGGGTCTTGCGATCCCTCTAGTGCCCCTAACATCCCATGACTTTCTGGAATAAGGCTGAGCACATGAAAAGAGAACCACTTCCCTATTAAGGATGAATTTCCAAATTTCAATTCCCTTTTGGAGTCAGTGCAGAGCAGGGGTAATTCAACACTTGACAGACGTTGGCGTAACCCCAAGAAGCACACACACAGCTTCCACGGGCCGCTAAGAGCTTTCTGAAGAGGCGTTCCAAGCTGACCAGTTGGTAGGGGTCTGACCAGACAGGCAAATGATTGTCTAAATCAGCGTGTCCTTTACCAGATCCGTACATGCTCTACACACGTAGGGAATACATGTGTGTGCACAGGGTTCGGTGCCATTTCGCTCGAGAGACGGTGCTTGCTTTCATGCCATTAAGAACCCCGATTCTGAACTCTCTCAGTCAGCCTCGCCAGGCAGAGGGCACGGTGCTGCCAACTGTGCTGAAGGACACGTGGAAGACTAAGACAGAGGAAGGACAGAAGTGAGACCCTCCCAAGGCAGAAGAAGGAAAGCACGTCCAGACCGGTGTTAGTGAGGGTTCAGAGTTCAGAGGAACAAAGTCTCCTTCCCGTTCAAGCAATCCAAGAGAGCCGCCAGTTAGGCTGGGCCTGGCGGGAGGGAAAGAATGGTTTTTACGAAGGTGGTGGGCAGGGTGAGCAGCATCCGAGAGGCAGCTGTGGCCCGCTGACGTCCAGGCAGCTCTGCAGAGCGGGAACGCCTCGCTCGGATTTCCGAGTACCCAAGACTCGCTCTTTGAGACTCACTCCTACAGCAGACACGACTTCGGGTACTCATAGCTGGGCTGACGTGCCAGCTAAAAGCCAGACAGCCCATCAGTGGTGAAGGCTCCTTCGCTAACGAGTCCACCTGGCTGGCCACCGACAGGCCTGAGGTCTCCTCCCCCATGAGCAGACACAGACACTGCAGACATAGCTGTCATCGCCAAGGCGCGGGAGCTCAAAGGTCTCTGCCCATCCCCACGGGAGCCTCAGGGTTCTGTGGTGCGAACGGTCCAGACAACGGAGAGACAGAAGGTTCAGGAAAGGAAGGTCACTTCGTGTGTGAGGGCCCTGAGGATGGCTGAGTGGTCCTACCCTATAACAACCTCTGGGCTCGAAGAAGCTTCGTCCTGCAAAACTACAGAAGACGGACGAGACTGGGGGCAGGAGGAGGAACCACGTGGCCAAACCCTGGGACCATAAAGGCCAATGGTGATCTCTAAGTGAGGTACTCAGTAGGATCCGAGGACCAGGGCGATGGCCTCGAAGACACTACCCCACGGCTTTAACTCAGGTCGCACCGCATCGCCAGAGAGCACAGAAATGGAGAAAACTACTGAAAAGGGGTAAGAGGGATGGCTTCACTGTCTCCCCAGTAAATGAGGAAATGGTTCAACCCCGCAATGCCCTGTAACCAGCAGAGATGCAGGGCATTATATGTGGGTGTAGCAAAAGCATTAGTGTCTTAAAGGACAAACAATTTTTGTGTTGAAATTCTTCCTTTTTCTGATACACGGCAAGCCTCCAAAACGAAAGCGGCTGAAGCCTCCTCTCTGGGGTCGTGAGTTGACTCTGGGCATCGGGTGAAATGGTCACGAGCGCGTAAGCCGGGCGTTGGCCCTGCCGAGTGCGCGTGCGCAGAGAGGCGCTGGAGCCGCGTGACACATGACCCGGCGGCCGAGAGAGGACCTGACATCTGCTCGAGGCCCCGAGGCGAGACCGATTCTGCAGTGTCCAGGACAGGATCACTGGGAGGACTACGGTGTTCTTAGGAAAGGAGAAAGTCAGGGGAGGAGCATGAACGAGAGGATGAGTTCCACGTTGGGTGTCTTGGGAATTCTTTTTGTCTGTTCGGCTTCCGTGAGCCAAAGTAACAGCACTGACAAGGAGACCTCCGCAGGGCACAGGGAGCAGGTGGGGACCTCTCGTTGCCACCAGAGTCAGAGAGCTTTCTGCCTGTGCTCCTTATTCTGGAGACCAAGGGTATCCCCCACCCTGCAGCGTGCACGCCTGCCAATGACAACGACAGAGAAGGCACTAGAAACCATAGAACCAGAGGGACCAAGACTAAAAGGGACCTTGGGGATCATCCCAGCCAAACAGCCTTTCTACAGGTGAAGATCCCAAGACACACAGAGGCGAAATCACGCGCGCGTCCCTAGCCGTGGAGGCAGATCTCACGTTGAGCCCTCTTGGTTCCCTCCTGCCACCGGAAGCACGTCCAGACTCGTGCTCCCTTCCCCCACCTTGGGGAGCGCAGTGCTTCCCCTGCAGGAGTACAGACGTTTGTCCCCACGTACGTTTGGCAGGCGGCATCCTCTGCTCTAACCGTTGGGGGAGAGAAGCCTGGGGACTGGGGTGGGGGTGGTGTTCTCTAAGCAGGTTTTTACCAAACTTTTTTTTTTTTTTTTTAAAGATTTTATGTGTTTATTTGACAGAGAGAGACACAGCGAGAGAGGGAACACAAGCAGGGCTTCTTTTAACAGTGACTCATGTTACTAATTCTATGAGCCAACGAACCACTTTTAAGAGAAATGACATCTGTACATATTCTTCTATATATGGAACCTGAAATCAAAGAGTTTACTAAAAAAAAAAAAAAGGGAAGATCAGATGTTCACACTGGAATAAAGTATACATTTTGTGTGTTTGAGTAGGAAAAAAAGAAGCCCTCACTACAGCTCACTACTCATTTTTTTTTTAATTTATTTATTTGACAGAGAGAGATCACAAGCAGGCAGAGAGGCAGGCAGAGAGAGAGGCAGAGAGAGAGGAGGAAGCAGGCTCCCTGCTGAGCAGAGAGCCCGATGCGGGGCTCGATCCCAGGACTCCGAGATCATGACCTGAGCCGAAGGCAGCAGCTTAACCCACTGAGCCACCCAGGCGCCCCTCACTACTCATTTTTACAACACTCAAGAAGGAGCTTAATAACATATGTGTAAACCATAAACATCTCAAGAATGAGGAAGGAAATTTCAAGAAGAGCACTGCTATCTCAGCTACTTCAGCATTATGAAATGCCTTCTTATAGTCAGAATTTATGGGAGAAAAAATAGACAAAGCAGATTATATTAAGAAAAAAAAAGAATAGGGGCCCCTGGGTGGCTCAGTGGGTTAAGCATCTGCCTTCAGGTCAGGTCATGATCTCAGGTTCCTGGGATCACTTCCCGTGTCCGACTCTCTGCTCAGCAGGGAGCCTGCTTCTCCCTCTCTCTCTGCCTGCCTCTCTGTCTACTTGTGATCTCTGTCTGTCAAATAAATAAATAAATAAATAAATCTTAAAAAAAAAAAAGAAAGAAAGAAGAAAAAGAATAATGCTACAAAGCTCATGTTAACATAGTCTTTTAGTTTGCTTTGAATAATAATTAGAGAAGAAATTGAGGCAAAAAGGCCCTTCCGCTCACATAAAATGTTAGTTGAAGAACAGCTCGTCATCAAATTTCCTTCATCTCCATCTCAGTTTTCCAAGGAAAAGCTCCAGAAAGAGCAAATGGTAAAGAATAAGGTAAGTCTGGAGAGATGATTGAATGGGGATGAGATCCTTATTCGGACATATGTTTAAAAATTTCAAGTAGTCTGTCTAGAAATTCATTAATCTGAACTGGAAACTGCAGTTTTGCTATGGAAAGATAAAGGCATATCTCCAAAGCTTTACGCGCTTTCGTATATTGCTAGCGAGGCAAGAGCAACTACTAGAGCAAGACCGCATGGAAAGCAATTTACCAATATCTATCAAAATCACAAATGTATACAACATCCTCTGGCTCAAAAATTCCATTTCTAGGAGTGGATCTTATAAACAAACTTGTACCTATACAAGGTAATTTTCAGCAGCAAGATCTGTCTTCTACCAGAAGACTATAAACAGCCCAAATGCCCATCCCTAGGATCTCTGTTAAATAAGTCACAGTACAACTGTGCGACAGAACACCCGTGTCTGCAGAACTGAATGGTGAAGTCTTCTATGTACTGTATGGAAAGATCTCCAAAATTTTAAGTAAAAAATTCAATGAACAAAAGAATATGCATTATACTCCAGCTTTTGCATTAAAACAGAAGCAGGGGAAAATAATCTCTATGTTTGTATTTGTTTCTAAAGAAATTTTTTTAGAGCTAAGAAATTCAAGAGATTTTGGAAGGATGCACACAGACCCGGGAAGGTGAACAGCGAGACGGGAGGGAAGGATTTCGCTGTACGGCTTTTTATTTCCTTTAAAGTTTTGAGCCATGTGAATACCTTGCCTATTCAATCAATTAATTTTCAACCACCAAAAGCTATCTCCTTAATGCTCAAAACATTTCAGGAATAAGATGCTTCCTTACAACAAAGAAAGCAGAGATTTCAAATAAAACTGACCTTTGAATCCTTAAGCAAAATCTGAAATAAGATGACTAGTCCTTGGTTCTTTCTAAGAAGTATTTTTACAGGCCTTGCGTACGTGTGACACTTTTAGTACTTTGGGCCTAAAACATAACCCCATTTCAATGCTTCCGGGTTAAATCTCAAACCTGGTCACAGACATGAAAACCAGCCAAATTCCAGCCACGCCGGTACTTCTCCGAGTGTGCCTGCCTCGCCACGGAAACACCCATACCTTTGGCAGAATTGTTCTTCCTCCCGTGAGGGATACGGTGAAGGCAAAGAATATATCCGTCTTCTGTCTCGATGAAGTGCTCCTCACTAGGGAAACCCCAGTGAACGATAATTTCACTCTATGGAGAGAAAGAATATTGGAAAATCTCTGGACAGAATGGGACAAGTTCTTCCCACATTAGCAGGCAAAGGAGAAGACAAGATGTCCGCAGACATTCTCCAGGCTTTAAGAAAAGTTGTTACTGAAATTTTAGTGTGCTCCGTCAAGCAGCACGTTCCATCCAAGAATAAATCCCCCACCTCTTTCATCCATCTGTCCCACTGACAGGCGTGTGTTTCGACATCTGAGCATGGTTCGACACCAAATGTGTCTGATTTCACCACTGCTTTGGGCCTCTCTGTTTCCATCCTGGCTTCACAAATAAACACACTTCTTTCTTTCTTTCTTTTCTAAATATGCCAGCTAATATCACGATCTACCACTATCTTCATTTTAAGAGGTCCTGTCCTGGGAAACAGAGCGCAGCACTAATCCGTTTTCATCAATGAACTAATAAGCGAATGCTAACGGAGGACACTATACAATGCACAATGGCAAGGGAGAGCTGAAGAACAAGAAGACATGAGAAACAGGAAAGTATGATCAAAATCACTTCTCCAGTCCAAGGAGCTCGGTGGGATATGGAGAATTCAATTATCTAGATTTAATGTGAGTGCTCACTATCTTCTCTAGCCCAAGTATTTGAAAGAATTTAATTGTATCATCTTATAGTAAAAAAAAAACAAAACTTGAAAGGAGGGGGAGGAATAAAAGAAAAAAATTGGGGATGAGAAGTAAACCTTGACCTTAAGACCCTGATTATATTCTCTTGACTCACTATGGATTTATCTGCCTCTAAGAGGGCCTTGATTTCAGTGGGGTCACTGCCATCATCTGCTTCAAAGTAACTATTTTGGGGGCATCTGGGTGCTCAGTCAGTTAAGCGTCCAACTCTTGATTTCAGCTCAGGTCATGACCTCAGGGTGGGGAGATCGAGGCCAGAATCCAGCTCCTCACAGAGCATGGAATCTGCTTAAGATTCTTTCTCTCCCTCTCCCTGTGCTCCTCCCCACCATGCTCACTCTCTCACTCTCTCTCTAAAAGAAGTAATAATTTTAAAAAATAGTTACTTTCTTTAGTCATTTGCATTTTCCCAATATTTTATGCCTAAATGAGGTATTTCCTGGTTTTATTGTTTACCTATGATTAGTAACTTTGAAATGTGTCAATTACTCAACAAATTATATTGCTTATTGGTTCCAACAAAAATTTTTTTCGGATTATTTTGGTTTTTGTATCGAACCATGCTCCCTGGACATTGCTTTCACACTCCTTGTTCAAAGTATTTCCTTGTTCAAAGTATTATAAAAGCAGCAGTTGGTAGTAACACTCTTGGCAAGTCTTGCGACATTTTTATCGTTCTTTCAACAAATTCAGTTAACTTAAAAATGAAATGAACTTACAAAATTTTCTTTTCCTGCATTAAGAAATATGTAGTTTTAACAGTTAAGTGCAGTTCATAAAGTACACATTACCTGGGGGAAAGTCAGCAAACTGAATCTAAGATTCAGAAAACGTGAAAAGTGCAATACTATATAAAGAGATTAGTTTGTGGCTTCATGTAGCCCATGTAAGAGAATTGCAAAAAATCCCCGACATCTGTCACAGAAGCATTTTAAAGATTTTATTTATTTATCTGACAGAGACAGAGAGATCACAAGTAGGCAGAGAGGCAGGCAGAGAGAAAGGACAGGAAGCAGGCTCCCCACTGAGCAGAGAGCCCGCGGGGCTCGATCCCAGGACCCTGAGATCACGACCTGAGCCGAAGGCAGAGGCCTTAACCCACTGAGCCACCCAGGCGCCCCATCACAGAAGCATTTTAAAAGCATCCTTGAGACTCTGAGAAACTTACCACATTCATATTTGTCTCCGGATCCAGATCTGCCAGACTGTCTCCGGACACCTCAGAACGCAGGGTCCCAAGGACCAAACAGGCCGCCAATCCCAGGAGCTGCATTTTCCTTCTGTAGAAAATAGCCTCGTGTTATTTGTCTGAATTTCACTACACAGATGATGTTGGTAGATGAACGCTCCCATAAAAAGTTCTGAACCAGGTTTAGGGCAAGTAAACCTCAGGTCAAGGGCAAATAGGAAACACAGGACTCCAGCCACATCAGAAACAAACAAAACAAAACAAAAAAAGTTATTTTTTTTACTAGGAAACGCCCCCACTTGCCACCACCAGTTATCATGTGACGTCTGGAGCCCAGCATACCCACTCACCCTCTCACCATGAGGTTCACCAAACTGTTTTGGAGAAAAAATGGAGAAGAGGATTTAGAAGACAATAGCCTGAGAAAAAGAGGAAGATCCACAAAATTCCAGATCCTGTGAGCCTCCCACCTTTTCCCCTCTTACTGCGATTTAAACATTTTTAAGTTCTCATTTTTAAGCTGAGTATTAGTTCTTGCCTCCCACTGTCTATTTCTGTTCTTGTCCAGAATTACACATCAGGATTCATATTTGTCACTTAAATATTAGACTAAGTGAAGTAAGCCAGACTGAGAAGACAAATGCCATATGATTCCATATGTATGTGCGATCTAAAAAATGAATAAACAGGGGCGCCTGGGTGGCTCAGTGGGTTAAGCCTCTGCCTTCTGCTCAGGTCATGATCTCAGGGTCTGGGATCAAGCCCTGCATCGGGCTCTCTGCTCAGCAGGGATCCTGCTTTCCCTTCTCTCTCTGCCTGCCTCTCTGCCTACTTGTGATCTCTCTCTCTCTCTCTCTGTCAAATAAATAAATAAAATATTTTTTAATAAAAAATAATAAAAAATTAAAAATGAATAAGCAAACAAAAAGCAGAAACAAACCCATAAATACAGACAACTGATGGCTGCCAGAGGGAAGCGGGTAGGGGAAAGGGCAAAATGGGTGAAGGGGAGTGGGAGGTACTGGCTTCCAGTTATGGAATGAGTAAGTCACAGGGATGAAAGGCACAGCATAGGGAATAGAGTCAATGGTGTTGGAACAGAAGGTAGCTACACTTGTGGGGAACACAAGATAATATACAAAGACATTGAACCACTATGTTGCACACTTGAAACTAACATAACATGTGTCAACTGTACTTCAGTTAAAAAAGAGTAATAATAAATTTTTTAAAATAAATAAAACAAATAAAATAAATATGTCATCCAAGGAAAAGAGTGAAATGAAAGACAGCCTGAAAGAGAAACAAGATAGAAGACCACCCATTTCCCCTTCTGAGACCCACCAACCACCAACAAAGATATCTAGTTTCCACCAGTGATGTGCAAAATCACAGCACAGCACAGACCTTGGGGCTGAATGTTAAAGGCAAAGCAAAGTGAGTCTCCCAAGGAATCTGGATGTTAGCGGTAAGACTGGAGCTACAGCGCAGGCATTCTGCATTCTTAAAAAATATAATCACTTAAAAAAAGATGCATGCATGTATACCCATACAAAGACTTGTATAAAAATGTTTATAACAGATTTGTGTGTAATAAACAAAAACTGGAAAAACCTTAATACCCCAAATGGATAAATGGATAGAGATATATAGATAGATAGATATAAATATATACATATATATTTATATCTATATATATATCTATCTATCTATCTATATATCTCAGCAATAAAAAGGAATGAACACAAAATAACATGGATGAATATTAAAATAATTACAGTGAATGAAAGCCAGACCCCCCCAAAAAAGAATAAAACATATGATTCCATTTATATAATACTCTGGAAAATGCAACCTAATCTCTATGGACGGAAAGCAGATCTCAGGCTGCCTAAGAAAAAGGGCAAGAGGAAAGGATTACAAGGGGGTATGCACAAAGAATCTTTTGAGAGTGATGGGCAGGTTCACTATATTGAAAGTATCGATGGTTTTGTGGGAGTATACAGACGTCAAAATTTATACAAGTGTTCATTTAAAATAAGTCTTGTTCTTGTATGTCAATACAATAGGGCTGCTTTTCAGACTTGTGCCTAATTGAGTATTCCACAAATCTTAAGAGATAGGTTCTCAGGAGATTACCATAGTGAATTCTGCCAGTGCAAGTCCTTTGCGCTTCTCCAAAGCCATGAGGAACCCTGAACATGTAGGCAGAAAGGAATGTAACCTTGACCTGCACTGTCAAATCGAGCTCCCCGGGCCTTTACTCACAAGCTTTTATCTCTCCCTGGTGGTTGGGGAGGGCTGTATACTCCCAGGCTGCCTTTTATCATAATTCAACCTCCCCAGAGTCCTTTTTTTACTAGGAAACAGGGAGTGGATTGAAAAGGGAAAAAGAAAGGTGGTGCCCACAATTTAAAACAAAGAATCTTCTGGCAGCAGATACTTTCCACTGGGTACCGATCCCACAGAACCTGGACCAGCTGTCTGCAGAGAAGTTCCAAGATAATAGTAGCAGAAGATCCTTACCCGCATAGGTCATCCTGTTCATGTTTCCTTCCAACCAACTAGTCAAGTGATTCTCGGAAGGATGATGACTGAGAAGTATACACAGAGAAAAAGCCCCGTTCTGGGCCGGAGTCTGTGTTTTTCTGGGCTCTCTTAGCCACTTCTAGCTCAGTTCTCCCTACAGTGTAACAGTGCAAGAAAGTGCTGCGTCGGCCCTCCTTTCGCCCCAGCCCGAGGACAGGGCGGGAGTCTGACTCAACTTTGCATCCTTAGGATCTCTAGAGGGGCCCTGCACCTAGGAGATGCACCGGACAGATTTTGAAAAATGACACAGGGGTCAGTCAAAAAGTTGGGTGGTTGAAGAAAAGCAAAGCCTCAAAGCAGCCTCCCATTTTGGTTCCTAGTAATGAGTGTCGACACAACCAACAATAATTTCGGCTCCCATTAAACTCTCCTACGCTCCAGACACCCCGGCAGTGCTTCCGACCTATGTTAACTCCTGCGGCATACCGGTGCAATACCGTTAAAGCCTGGTTCCGCGAAGCTGAGCTTCACCCAGGTAGAGCACGGGAAGCAAAGGGCCAACTGGTAAGGGAGAGCTTAACCAGGGGAAGAAGGTGGCTGGGAATCAGGAATCCCGGGGGTCACCGCGATCCGAGGGCTCTGGACGGCTTCGCGGATCTGCGACCGCTCCCGTCCAGGAAATCAGAGGGCTCCCACGGAAGGAAGGGCAACTTCGGGGAGCCCCGCGAAACCTGGACCACGCGGCCCGCAGGAGAGGCGCCCGCAGGTGCTCCAGGCGGGTTCGGTCAGGAGCCAAGCGCAGGGGGTCCCGCCTGGCCGAAGAAGCTCGGGCGTGGGGGGTTGGGGGGGGCCGCGGAGGCCCGAGCTGCTGCACCCGCACCCAGCGGCGCAGCCCGGCGACACTCACCCGCACCAGTCCTCCCGGGCCACTGTGCAGAGCCGCAGTGCCCGCTACTTGAGCTGGACACCTGAAGGGGCGGGGACCGTCGGACGCGGAGGCAGGTGCCCCTCCCGGCTCAGGCTGCGCGCGCCGCCAGTCGGCACTGAGGGGCCGCCGGGAAGTGTCGCCGAGACCCCGCCCTACCCAGCGCCGCCAAGGAGCATGCGCCGTGGGCGGTCCCCATTGGGGCAGAGGCTCCTCTCCCCGCAGACCTGATCCCCAGGGGCAACTGCTCTCGGTTGCTGAGGCTTTTTCCCGCATGATCCGCACCCTCTGCACCTGGCATAGAGCTCTGGGCTCTGTAAGTGAAAAGAAATTGTGTGTTCCGTATAAAGCGCTTAGCGTTGTGCGTGATGCAGAGCGATCTTGATATACATTTTATTTTTATTTCTAAAATGCCCAGTATTAAGAGACTAGGGGTATAGCAGCCAACCAATGTCCCTGTTCTCCTGCTTACATTCCAGTGGAAACAGACACACCATGAACAGATATATAACATAAAGTAGTAGAAAGTGCTGTGAAGTACAATGAAACAGTAAAGCGACAATGAAGGAGGGCGTTGTGTTATGAGCGAGGTAATCACAAAAGGACTCTGATGAAGTGAGAACTGAAAACAAACAGGAAGCTGATTGAGAACCACGTGGATACTGGAGAAAGACAATTCTGGGGTAAGAAAATAGCATGTGCAAAGGCCCCAAAGCAGGAATGTCCTGGTAGGTTTTAGGAAGACCAGTGAGGTCGGTGTCACTAGAACAGAATGTGTTGGTGGAGAGTACTAGAACATGAAATCTTGGAGGTACTTGGGTGCTTTGGAGGGGCAATAGTGCAGACTTTGCTTTTTCTTCTGACCAAGAAGCCGGTGAGAGATTTTCAACAGAAAGACAACATTCTCTGGTTTACAGTTTAGAAAGATCACTCTGTCTGCTAGGATCAACTAGGGAAGCAGGGAGACAAGTTGGAAGTCTACTGCAATAGTCCAAGCGAGAGTTAATGATGGCTTAGAATGGGGCAGTGAGAGCAGTGGAGGTGAAGACAAATACTCGAATTCAAATGAAAAAAGCACCAAGAAGAGCAGCTTGGGAGTTGATTTTAGATGTGTTTATTTTGAGATATTCATTAGAGAGCTGTCTCAGCTAAGGCCCTGTCAGCAGACAGAACCCACTGTATTCCAAACAGAGCAAATGGTTGCACAGGTGGCAGAATTGTTGGGAAGCCAAATAGGATGTAGGCAAGCCCCAAAGAGACCAGCAACAACAGGAAGGGCGGAAGTGGTGTTAGGGGAAGAGAGGGTCACCAGACACCAGAGGTGGTTGTGTTGTGTTGAGCAGCCTCTTCCAGAGACGCTTCCAAGGCCAAGAGAGGAGGATTAGACATGTTGTGGCCTTACCTGCCTCCTGCCCTCCAGTGTCCCACCAGTACCTCCTCTGGATCAAATACAACCTGACGCTGGCTGACAGAGGAACCTAAGAAATGCAGGCTACAGGGCCCAGACCCCTACACCCTCAACGACACAGAGCAGCGGATGGGCAGGGAATGGATCTAGAGACAAAATGGCAAAGATCGGTGAGGGCACGTACACAGCTACTGTTCAAAGTCAAACCCCAGTCTGGAGACAGAGATAGAGTTTAAAGCCCCAAGACTGGGTAAAGTCTCCTAGAAAGAAAACATTAGAAACAAAGAACACACACAGAGGAAACTAAATAAAGTGAGCCGTGCAGTTGCCCCCAGATAACAGCCTGGGGAGAATTTCAAGGCTGCAGTTCAGGGAGAGGGGACCATAGTTAAAAAAAAAAAAAAAAAAAAAAAAATCCAGCAGTTTCGGGACACCTAGGTGGCTCAGTCAGTTGGACATCTGTCTTCGGCTCAGGTCATGAGCCCAGGGTCCTGGGATCCAGCCCCACATCAGGTTCCCAGCTCGGCTAGGAGTTTGCATCTTCCTCTGTCCCTTTCCTCTGCTCAGGCATTCTCTTTCTCTCTTTCTCAAATGAATAAATAAAATCTTTTTTTAAAAAATCTGGCAGTTTCTTTGCGTGGACTCAGATGAGAATTCATGAAGGCTAAGGCAATCGAGTTTGCAGGGCAGAGGAGCGAGATAGAAAGAGTTGCAGAGAGAGAAAGAGCTCTCGGGGTCTGCCGAGGGTTCCCCTCAAGTCTGGCACTGAGAAGTAACTGGAGTTTGCATATGACAAAACTATACTAGACCAGGAGAAAAAACACCTGAAAGGAACAAATGGAAAAATCTCCCAAGTTTACACAGGATTGGGAATAGTTCAGGTGGCACGGGCCAGAATGGAAAAACCTTGTTAGAGAAAAGGCACGAGGTGGAAGACTCACAAGGATATTATTGCCTTAGCATGAAGCAAAATTATCCCTGAGTAAGACTACTTCAAAGTAATCTTTGAAAATAGACCGCCAGTTGGTTTTCACAAGACAATGCCTTGGGGAAAGAATAATCATTTTAACAAACGGAGCTGGGGTGATTGGCTAGCTATATGCAAAATGGTAAACTTCGACCTTATGCAAAAATTAACTCAAAATGGACCATAGATAGACATGCATCTGAAAGCTAAAATTATAGGACTTTCTTGGGGGTGGGGGGAGTGGAAATAAGACAAAATACTGGATTTGACAAAAGGATTTCTTAAATAGAACATAAAAAGTGCAGCCCATGAAAGAAAAAACAATTAACAAACTGGACTTATTCAAAATAAAAAAAAAAAATTTCATCCTTCAAAAAGCACTTTATAACCGTAATGAGATTCCATTTCATATCCCCAAGGGTGATGGTAATAAAAAAAGGTGGATATTAGCACATGTGGATGAGAATGTTGGGACATGAAGGAAACCCAGGGGCCAGGGGGTGGGGGTGGGGGGGTAGGGGGACGTGAGATGGTACAGCTGCTTTAGATGACAGTCTGTGGTTCTTCAAAAGGTGAAACACAGTTGCCATATGGCCCAGCACCTCCCCTCCTGTGTATACACCCAAGAGAAATGAAAATTCACGTTCACATAAAACAACTCGTGCACAAGTGTTCACAGGGTTATTATTCGTAAGACCTGACAAGCAGAGACAGCTCGATGTGAGTTGACAAATGAATAAATAAAATGCAGTATGTCTGTATTGTGAATATTATTGCATAATTAAAGACAAATGAAGGACTGATGCGTGCTGCAACATGAACAAGCCTTGAACACATGCTAAGTGATAAAAGCCAGTCACAAAAAAATAAAGGGAAATAATTCCACGGACATGAAACGTCCAGAATACGCAAATCTATACAGACCAAAAGTAGATTAGTGGTTTCCTGTGGATGGGAGTGAGGTGGGGTTGGGACAATGTAAGTTGACCACTAAAGGTTGTGGGTTACTTTTTGCCCTGATGGAAGGGTTACAAATTAATTGTGGTATTCAATGCACAACCCTGTGGATAAAATGAAAGACATTTAATTGCACGCTGCAAATGAGTGAATTGTTTGGTATGTGAATTATATACCTCAATGGGCTGTTTGTTTAGACCTCATGAAAGCGGTAAGTATACACCTTACAATTTAATAACAAGATCGAAAACCCAATAAAAGGGCAAAAGGAAGTAGATGGCAAATGAAAATAAGTTGACCATCATTAGTCATTGGGGAAATGCTAACTAAACCCACAATGAGATACCACTATTCTACCCACCAGTGGCTAAAATTAAAAAGTGTTGACGATGGTGAGTAGTAAAATCTCTCGCGTTGCTGGTGGGAATGTAAAATGGTACAACGACTTTAGAAGCCATTTGACACCTTCTTAGAAGACTCTACACAGGCTTACCGTCTGACCCACCTACTGTACTCCTGAGTGCTTACCCAAGAGAAATGAAAAGTATTTGTACACAAGTGACCATAGCAGCTTATTTGTAGTAAGAAGAAACTGGTGGGGTGCCTGGGTGGCTCAGTGGGTTAAAACCTCTGCCTTCAGCTCAGGTCATGATCTCAGGTCATGATCAAGCCCCGCATTGGGCTCTCTGCTCAGCAGGGAGCCTGCTTCCTCCTCTCTGTCTCTGCCTGCCTTTCTGCCTACTTGTGATCTCTGTCTGCTAAATAAATAAGTAAAATCTTAAAAAAAAAAAAAGATGGGATGGATTATTAAAAAAAAAAAAAAAAGAAGAAGAAGAAGAAACTGGTGATGGCACATGCATCCACCAACAGGTAAAAGGAGAAATAAATTTGTATCTATATGGTGGAATATTACTCAGCAGTAAAAAAAAAAAAAAGAACTACTTTTGCACACAGCAACACGCATGGTTCTTAAAATAACTATGTTGAGACAAGACAGAAACAGTATACACACTATATGATTTCCTTTGTAGAAAATTCTAGAAAATGTAAATTAATCCCCATGATTAAAAGAATATTACTGTTTGCTTAGGAAGGGAATTGTTTTTGGAGAAGAGAGGAGGCTGGATTCCCAAGGGGGCATAAGCAAACTTTTGAGGGAGTGGATATCTTTATTTTGATCATGGCAATGGTTTTACAGCTATAGATGTATATCAAAACTCATCCAAATATACACTTAAGAATGTGAAAATGTTTATCAGTTATACCTCAATAAACCTCTTATTAATTTATTTAAGATTTCATTTACTTATGTGTCAGAGAGAGCAAACACAACCAGGGAGAGTGGCAGGCAGAAGGGGAGGGAGAAGCAGCCTCCCTGCTGAGCAAGGAGCCCCATGCAGGACTCAATCCCAGGACCCTGAGATCATGACCTGACCTGAAGGCAGACGCTTAACTGACTGAGCCACTCAGGCTTCCCTCTTGATAAATCCTTTAAAAGTGCTAATACCTGCCATTCACTGCCAGATCCTACCTAGTTTCCATACACTACCTTACTGAATCATGAACCACTCAGCAAGGTTATTTTTCCTCTCCTGCGGATGAGGATATAAAGGCAAAAGTCGTGAAAATAGCAATCAGACATAAGCAGCCCGATACCAAAAGCCCAGTTGTTATTCACAATGTGACAGCTGTATTTCATTTCTCTCCTGGGCGCAAGGCACCCTCCTGGGAGTCTTGGATCTAGAACAAATTGGCATGGGCTGCTGCCCTCAAAGACTGTCAGGCAGGAGAAGGAGTTGGAGAACAGGAGCCTTAAAGCAGGAAGGCCCAGCTCTCCTGGCCTGTGGGCAGGAGGCTCAGTAGGTGTAGAAAAAGACAGGCTGCTTCTACAGCCATGAAAACAGAATGTTGTCTCACCCTTTATGGCCAAGCAGAAGTTCCCCAAGAAAACTGGTTCTACACTTTTGGGTCTCCTGCAAGGAGGTCCTGTCCCATCTGGGGCTTAGGGCCTCAGCGTCTCTACTCATACTTCCGAGCTCAAGGTTCCAGAAATTCCGTCTCTATGTGCGCAGTAAATTCTACTGACCATCCTATCCCCCCAAAGGAGGCAATTTAAATGTGTCTTGTTTTGTTCTGTTTCCATGTGAAGCTCTGATAAAATGCTTATTGGCCTGAAGTTGATACTACCAGGTGAAATAGGTTTGGTTGGGAATGAGGGGAAGGAATTGTCCCGGAGGATCAATGGAGTTTAGGAATCCAGGACACTCCAGGCTTTGACCTGAGAAGGGGAGGAAGCGCTGCCTCTTCCTTTTCTAATTTGGGCTTTCCAGTTAGTTCCATCACAAAAAGCAGATGGTGGCCTGCCCCAGAAGAACTTCTAGAGATCATTATATAAGGGCCCATTACTTTCCAGCACACAATTGCCTTCGACTCCCATTAATGACATGTATAGACTCCTACAAAAGTCCAAGCCCTGGGTGGGGACACTGAAATGAATAAGTCCGAGGCTTCGGTGCCCTCCCACATGACTGAGCAACCAGGCACAATGCCTAACCCAGAGGTCAGATCCAAACGCCTGCAGGTATGTTTCATCTGCCAACATAGCTGAGACCTCAGAATGTTTTATTTGAATTAGTGGTTGCCAGTTAAAAATCAAAGGAGCTCGCTCACCTTCTCCTGCCTTTGGTGGAGAAGAAACTCGGCCAAATAAGCCTAAGCAGGATCCATCCATGTGGACCAGAGCTGGCCTGAAGTCATCATTTGTTGTCTGGTTTCCAATTTTACAGTGTGTTAGGGTCAAGGGATGATTGCAAAACTTGACCCTCCGAGGACTCAACCAGACTCTTGTCTTGGAGGAGGCCAAGACTGGGACGGAAACACTTTAGCCCAGGATCTGTCTCCCCGTCAGCCCATCAGCCCTTTCCGTTGGAGACAGTCTTCAGGAGTTAGGGCACTGTGCTGCTCTATGAGATGTCTTTGCCCATCCCATACCCTCTCCCCCGAACCTGCCAGCTTGGGGAGCATCTAGTCATCTTCTAAGATTTGGTTCAAGCAATACCTTCTCAATGAAACCTCCTTCTCCATTTCCCATGCCCCTCATCTCACCCCAGGTACACGGATTCCGAATAAGTTGGTCAAACACGAATTGTTAAAACACTGGTCGAAATCAATACTAAGGGGACGCCTGGCTGGCTCAATGGGTTAAGGCCTCTGCCTTCAGCTCAGGTCATGATCCCAGGATCCTGGGATCGAGCCCCGCATCAGGCTCTCTGCTCAGCTAATAAACAAAAATCTACAATAATCTCACTAAAAGGAAAACTTGGGTAACATTTACTGTATATCTCTATAGACCAAATTCCTGCATACTTAATAATTTCTTTTTTTCCATGATGAAATATTCTATATGTAACATTTTATGCCCTGATATTTTTTAGGACTGTGTAAGTGTGTATGAGTGTGTGTGTGTGTTTGTGTGTTAGTTCTGATTTATTGTGACTAATTAGGTCATCTGATTTCTTGGACATATATCTGAGATTTTAAAAGGATTTATTTCTGGGACACCAGCGTGGCTTGGTTGGTGAAGCGTCTACCTTTGGCTGAGGTCACGATCGAGCCCTGCATTGGGCACCTTGCTCAGCAGGGAGATTGCCTCTCCCCTTCCCTCTGCCTGCCATTCCCCCTGCTTATGCTCTTTCTCTTTCTGTCAAATAAATAAATGAATTCTTTTTTTTAAAAAAAGGATTTATTTCTTTAGTGTATTATCTGAAAGTAAACTTAGTGAACATACAAGTTTACCATATAGCCTCTGGCCAGAGTCACACAGCCCTTAGTAACTGTGAAAGAAACACATAAAATTGCATCAGGAAATAACAAAATTGCTTCCCAAAAAGTCTGTGGGATGTTCTTTGGCCTGAGGGGAACATAATGTGCAGTGTTTGCAAGAAAAAGATAATAAAAAATTGATGGACAAAAATTTGGTGTCTCCGTACCAGAGATGGGTATTTGGTGAAAAAGGAAGGCAAGGCAGCGCGGACACCGGCTCCAGTGTGGACAAGCCTTGAAAACACGCCGAGTGGAAGGAGCCACAGAATAATGGTACACGTCGTCCAACTCCATCTGTGGAAAGAGAAAGTAGGTTCGTAGCTGGCTGGCACCAAGGCAAGAGGGGAAATGGGCAATGACTGCTAATGGGTACAGGGAGTCTTTGGGGGATGATGAAAATGCTCTGGAACTCAACAAATCAGATCATGGGCTTGTTGAACCCCAACCCATTTAGTGACTATATCAAAACCACCTACCCTTGAACAGAGCAAATTTTAGGTATGTGAATTACATCCCAATAAGGCTGTTAAGAAAGGTGTGTGAGTCAAAGCAAGCTGGTGTGGAAACGATGTGAGCTGCGGGGCACCTCAGTGACACAATCGGTTGAGCCTCCGACTCTTGATGTTGGCTTGGGTCATGATCTCAGGGTCGTGGGATCGAGCCCCGCGTCAGGCTCCCCACTGAATGGGGAGTCTGCTGCAGATTCTCTCTCTCTCTCTCTCCCTCTGCCCCTCGCCCCACTCTCTCTTTCTCTCTCTCTCTGAGATAAATAAATAGCTAAAAAACAAAAACAAGACAAAACAAAAAACTTGAGCTATGACACACATCAGGGTATAGTCTGGCAGTTAGCACTTTTATGAGTCTGGGTAATCTAAAGCTTGAGGCTTCTGTTTCCATTTCCCACTCCTTTTTATTGGGTTAGCTGCCTATAGGTCTCCCCCACTCCTTTATCCCAGAGAAGGGGACAATAGAGTCGAGCCCTAAAGGGGACAACAGAGTCGAGCTCTAAAGGAAATGGGGGAGTAGCCATGTAGATCTTGGGGCCAGGGTGGGGGCGGCCCAGGTGGAGACCCAGCAGGAGCGGAGAGGCCTGCCTGCCCCTGGCGTGTGCCTCCGAGGGGGCTGATGCGGTGCCGGAGGAGGGCAAGGACGCGGGGCCATCGTGCGTGGCCTCGTAAACCCTTGTGAGGACTTAGGCTTTTACTGACTTGCACATGTTTTCATCGTTTTATTCGAATATTGGTTATTATTGAGAAGCTGGTGGTCATTCTATTACACACTTACACAGTAGCTTAAAGCAACGAAATTGTGCTTATGTCTTTAACCCATTTATCTAAGGGTTCTTCTGTACCCCTCTCACATTATAATCCACAAATTTCTGTTGGAACTCTATAATATATTATCACTTGAAAGTGATTCGTGGTTAAAAAGCAAACACACACACACACACACACACAAAACGCGGAGGAGATATTAGAGAAAGAGTGAGCATTATACATTTAGCCTGTCCCATTCATTTCAATACAGAGAAGGCATCTTCTAGAGAATGGAAGGAAGGACTAGGCCAAATCCTGGGGACCTTCAGGAGGCAAGTGAAAGGGGCAGGCTGGGACCAGGAAAGCCCACAGTGGGCCAGAGGCCAGCCATGCTGTGTTCTCCCACAGGAGCCTTGTTACACAGCAAACCCTGGGAGCTTGGAAGGCAGTGCCAACTCTAAGTTCCAGCCAGTTCTAGACTCCAGGCCCAATCTCACAACTACACAATAAGCTTGGTCTTTACAAATCTTGCAGAATTTACTTACAGATTTCTAGAGAGCACAGATCTACAGGCGGTCAGGAAGCAGCTATAGCTACAATTAGCGGAGGCAACATTAGCTTTAAAAGGTGTCCTGTGCCTTTCTATTTGCTGGCTTCCTCCTTATTTGTGTAGGCAATGTTCTAGAATCTCTCCTTAACCCTCCACCCATTCCCTCAACCCATCCCCTTCCTGCAAGAGTCAGAGCTCAACACTTTCAGAAAGTCAAAGCCCTCCAGACTTGTCAGCTTCCGCGAGAGCAGGGAGTGGGAGGCTCTCCAATACAAGAGCACACATCAGTTGGCGTTGCAGGAGAACCTGGGGCTGAATTCAAGTTCAGCCACCTTGCAGTGAGGAGGAGAAGAGGCCTACATTCTTCCTGCCCTTCACCTTCTCCAATCTGTTCTTACTCTTCCTTGTTCAAACCTGCGTATTGATGGTTGACGTTTGACGGGCTGAGCTTGTTAGGGCACACGGAGGAAGAATACTACTGTTTTATTACTGCAATATTGCTTGGAGCTGTTTTTGAAATCACCTCTCTGTCCCTCAAAAGTCCCTTGGGCTGATGATCCCTGCCATGACCAGTCCATTTCCAACCTCAGTTTCCCCCTCCTTCACCTCAGACCTTGAGATGGAGCTCAGCCTCAGGAAGGGGGCTGTGCTCTGTTCTTTCCCCTTCCCTGGCTTTTCCTACCACCTACCTTCAATCTCTGCTGTTGGCTTCTCCAAGCTAGAATCAAATGAGATGGTGGAAAAGGGAGGTTTTTTGTTTTGTTTTGTTTTTTTCATGCAACTGGGCTAAGGACTTGCAAGCCCTCGGTATCTTCTGTGGGCAGACATGCAGTTGTTAGCTCTCATTAGCACACACCATTGGACTGAGCTTTCCAAAACAAAAATCCCGGCACGCCACCATGCAGGCAATGAGGCTTCAATTAAATGGGACTGGGTCTCTCTGGGGCACCTGGGTGTCTCAGTCAGTTGATCTGACTCTTGATTTCTGCTCAGGTCATGATCTCAGGGTCGTGAGACTGAGCCCCGTGTCAGGCTCCTGGCTAGGCATAGAGCCTGCTTAGTAGTCTCTCTTTCCCTCTCCTTCTGCCCCCATCTCCACCGCTCTTGCGCTCTCATTCTCTCTCTCTTTAAAAAAAAAAAAAAAGGCAGGGGGGACTGGATCTCTGGTGACCCCTTCCTCAGTGGCCTCAGTCCACGTCTGGACTCTGTTCCCAAGCTGTTCTCCTGGTCCCTTCATTCTGTATTCAGCATTTCTTGCAGTGTCTCTCCTGGTCTCTGTCTCTCCAGAGCCTAAGGTCCCCATCTGATGCCACGAGGGGAGGAGGGTGGTGGAAATTTCACCATCTTTTGTCCTGAGTCCCAGCTTTCCCAAGCATACCTTGGTTTTTTCCTATCTCCTATGCTGGCGTTATCTGCCTATCCCAGCCATGTTTTCTTCCCAGCGGTGTCCACCTCAGTGGCAATGGTGTGCAGCGGGGAACCTTTTAAACCGATCAACACACAGGTTGTCAGAGTTGGAGCAATTTCTGCTGCACTCCACAGTGGGCGCGGAGGATGTCCGTGCGCCCCGGCCCGGCCCTCTCCACCTGGGAAGCCTCTGTCCCTTCCTGAAGGAGTGCACAGTCCCTGCTGAAGCGAGCTTGCTTTAGGGGGTCTGCTGGTACACCCAGGAACGGGACCTGGAATGGTAAGTGTCAGTGTCAGAATTCGGGCCCCCGTCTGTGTCCACACCCACATGCGTGCCGTGGCTTTCACAGGGACCCCCGGCCCGCCCTTGCAGGATGGAACCGTGCACTTTGCCCTCCCAGCCCTTCACGTTCTGCAATGGCCGTTTTCAGTTCGGCCACAGAGTCTGAGGTCTTATTACCCTCGGTGGGCTGGAGAATGCAGTTTTCGTTGTACAGAATATCTGCGGGCGTTTGCGTGCCGCGCGCAGCCCCGCCAGACGCTGCTGACCCGGCTCCCAAGCCCAGCGCGAGCCTATGTCGCGGCTGCGGGGCTCGCGCCCAGCACAGCCGTTGAGGTTACTGAATTGTTGCCAAACGGCCACCAAGACAGCCAGTTACCATGTGGACTTCCATCAGAAACCGTGAGATGATTGCGGAAGGACCGGATCTTATTTTGGGTAACTACCTCGTGATCCATTTAAGATTTAGGAGGGGGTGAATTGTTTTGCTTTATTTTTTGGCAAAAAGCGAGACTAACTCTTCCCAGTTACGAATCTGCTGCGGGTCTAGACTTACAGGTGGCAAGGTGAGGTGACTACCAAGCCCCTGAGGTCTCATGCTGCTGGAAGGTGGCGTAACGGTGGAACCAGATGGACGGGTTTGAATTCTGATCATTTATTGCTCAATCTTAACCCTGATTTCTTCTTTTTTAAAGAATTGCTCAATTGTATCTACACAAAGGGCAGGTGGATTTGGGAGACACTGGCTTATTTTCAGCTTAATCAGACGGCCACTCCAACTTAGCTGCTGTCACAGACATCTTTTTGGTTTTAGAGCAAATCAGCACATTCTCTGGCACGTGGAGCCGGTCAGTGCTGTATTCTCTGTGTTTGTGACAACGGACAAAAGCCGTCTGCTTCCAGCTGGCAGGACCAGAAATCCCCTTCCCCTTCCCAAGCTCAGAGATCTGTAACTCTCCAGTCCTGTGTCACTACTGCACCTGCAGAGAACTGGTCATTTCTCCATTTGACAAGACATCATGCTGGGCCAGTGGGAAGGTGGAGTCACTAGGCCGATTTGGATGTGGCAGATGGGAGTTGCAACCAATCTGGATACCTGGCTAAGACCCATGTGTATTGTGTACCCCGTGAAATGTCAGAGGACTGCCACCTCAATGACATTTCTAGGAGTCCAGTGTCCAAGGCATGTGGACATGTGGTTTCCAATGCGAAGGACAAGCTATTGCACCTGTTCCCTCCGACCCCTGAGAACAATGCACCGAGCCTAATGGATCTCCATGGACACATGTGTGTGCCTGCTGCTTGGACCCATTTTCTGAATGACCCTAAAGGCGGCCAGTTTTGAGTGGGCCAGAACAAGAGAAGGATCTGGAACAGGTCTGGGCCACAGACCAGCCGCTCTGCACTTGGGCCCTTTGACTCATCAGATTGGATGGTGTCCGAAGTGCCTGGGGCACATCACAGTCTTTCCTTTTCACCAGGAAGTTTTCTAGCTGCCCTGCCTTCCCGGAATCTCCCCCCAAAGTAAAGGATGGTGGCCCACTCCCTTCCTCGAGCTCCAAGCCATCAGCCTCCCTTGGTCCTCACTGGAATTGCATTTGTTTATCTCACAGAGCCTCTCCTCTGGCCCCCAGCAGTGGCGGTTTGGCAGACAGAGCTCTGAGGGCCAAGGAGGTACGGGATCTGTGTTTGCATTGCCTCAGGGTTGGGAGACTGTCCTGGAGGGCAGCCCGGGTCCTGCGGTCATCTTGCCCGCAAGTGTCTGCTTGGGTCACCAGCCTGTTTCCCACATCAGCATCCTGGGCCCCAGAGTGCTTGGAACCTTTGCGCTCTACCAAAAGTGTCGTCAGTGTGTCTTGGCCACGGGAAACTCTTTGTGTCACACACTCAACGTGTGTTTCTCAAAGTGTTTTTCCTCTTTCTTTGCTTTTTCAGGTTCATTGGAGTTTTTTCTGGGAAACCTTGGACAAAGATTTCTTCCTGTAGATTTGAACTTGAACTTCCTGAAGAAGCTCCCAGTAGTCCCCTGCCAGCAGTGGACCTTGCCGTGGAAAGAGGCGAGGGTCTCGCCTTAGGGCAAAATCCCTGGGTCTAGTCCCTATCTGGGCTACCAGGATTCCCTGTGGACACCCACCAGCCTCCAGCACCCCTGCTGACACTGTGGGTTGACGGGAGGCGCAGGGACACACTGCAGTCTTCCTGGGTGGTGGCTCCTCACAGGTACTCTCCATGGGGTGCGGCCCAGAGGCACTGGGGTCTGTGGGGCAGGAGCGCTGTCAGACTGTGGCCGAAGCAGAAGCCATGGGACCACAGAACAGGCGTGGTTAGACTGTCTTTGCCATTCTGCACGGAGGCCTGGCCAAGGCCAGCTCTCTCCCGTAGTGAGGAATTCCTGCTCTGATTTGAGCTGCTGGAGAGGTCCCTGTTTGCGGCAGGGGACAGGAGGTGCGGGTGTGGGTGTCTTCTTTCCCCGCAGGCAGCAGGCTGGGTAGGGCCTGGCAGCCTGCTTGTGCTGTCCCCTGAGCCGCCTCCGGCTGCGTGGCTCCTCTGAGTATGCTCCGAGTGGCCGTCACCGTAAGGACAGGTCTGAGAGTGGCAGAGACCCTTGCTGTATTGGGTGGCGGAGGGTGAAGGCTCAGGCTTCAAGGTGGTGGGGTCACCCTCCAGCTCAGATCTCTTACAAGCCAGGAGCATATCTATGTAGCCATCGCCTCCTTGGGTTTCTGGCCCATCAGGGAGTCCTGGGTCCCTCCTTCCGTGTATAAGCCACGGGCACCCCGAAATTCAGTCTGCCGAAATTCAGTCCTTGTAGTCAGCAGCTCCACACAGAGCACTAGTTCCTCATGTTTGGGACCCACAAGAATCCGCAGAGCCCTCAAGAGGTCCTCTCTTGTTGGACTTGAGGATGAGGAATTTCTCAAGCAGATGTTCACATACCGCTGACCAGGAGGCAGCGTGATGGGTTCTACTCAGTCCCCTCTCTCCAAGCTCCCCGAGCTTCCATCCTTCAAAAAGCAGGAATCCGTCAGCCACCTACAGGATGACATCCAGACTCCATACGCCCACCGGGTTGTACTTTTGACCATGGACGAGTTCTGGGGGCAGCAGGAGAGGGGCTGCCGCAGATGGTATGCGGCGTGTTGTAAAAGGTCACTTGGCCACTGAAGTCCCAGGATGCCATCTTGATTCTCATGCCAACATCCAAGAGCGGGTTTTCTGCCTTTAAGTCTCTATGGACAATACCGCACTGGTGACAGCTGGCATAACAGACACTACCTGATGGCATCAGCCTTCAGCCTCTTCTCTTCCCCGCCAGCAGCCACTAAGGAACTCAAACACCTCCTTTCCACCAGCGCCCTTTCCAGCAAGACCGAGAATTTTCTCAGGCTCTGCCACTTCAAATATTTCACTCTGTTGGGTTGATCCACGCCTCCATGATTCCTCCAGAGGCTGGAGGTGTTGAGTCTCACCGGTGATCTTCATGGCTGACACCTTGCGGGTCAGGATGTGCTGGACCAACTTTACCATGGCCAAGCCACCCTTGCCAGTGGCCTTGAGGAGAACTTTGTGGATCTGAGTCTCTCCTCAGCAGAGACAGCCAGAGGCCCCAAAGCATGTTGGATATGCTACTGTGCTTGGAGCTCAAGGTGTCCTGACGTCAGCTTACATTTGGGAAAAGCTGCTGAGATGTTTGGTCCCAGTCAGTTCAAAGTTCACCTCATGAAATTTATGACAGAATCAAAACACAGTGCCAGACAAGAATAAATAAATACTAACAAACTAGAGAGACATGAATAAGAGGAAGGAAAAAAGAGAATTTTGAATGAAAAAGATAAAGAAAAAAATGAGGAAAAGAAAAAGGAAATTAATAACCAACAGAAAAAAACAGGGGGGAAACAGTTAATTTTGGCATAGTCCCTCAGGTCATTGAAAAGCTTCCTGAGCTATAAGGGTCAATGGCCTAGGGCCAGCCTGGAAATTTCTTTGGTTCTTGGAATTCCAAAACAATAGCTCAGTGTGAGATCCTGGAAGAAAGGGATCTATCAAGACTGGGGGATAATCCACAGTGATTTTCTGATTTTTTTTTTTTGTCTCAAAAATCCCTTTGTCTTTTATAAACAAAGGACCCCAAAGAGCTTTTTGTTTATGTGGGTTATAGCAAATAATGTTTGCCTTATTAGAAGTTAAAACCTATAGGATACTTTGGTGGTCTTTTCTAGTTTGAAAATTGGCCATAATTTTTGACTTTTGAAGAGTCGTAATGTCTACACTTAAAATTTCAACTCCTTTTTCTTTAAAGAAGGGTTGGTCTCAAAATGATGCCACAACCTATTTGGCTTGTGCAACTATGTGATATTATTCTGTTGCATAGCACACAATAAAGTACATTACTAATATCTATAAAGCTGATGGGAAGCTGGTTGTCCTATTTTCATTTCTTATAGTTTTGCCCAGTTTCTTTGGGGTAAAACACTCCCACCTCATCGCTCTCCACAAGCTCCTATTTCTGGAACATTCAGCGAACATTCGTAGAGCTCCTTCCACATCCCATTCAAGCCTTTGCTAAAACACTACATTGTTAGTCCCTCAGTCTACCTATTGGATCTTACAACATCCTTTGCATGTCTTATCTGCCACTCCTATCCAAAACTGTAATACGGAAATTTTCAAATACACAAGTAAAAGGCCCTTCCGCAGGAATTTTATCCAACATCAAAAATCAACATTTTTGCAATCTCTACAAATATTTCAGTCTGCATCTTGAAGTAATTACATTTTAGAAACAGAGACAACCACGCCATGATTGGCCGTAATAAATTAACAGTATCATAGGCCCAGCAAGCTTCCACTGTGCCACTCTGCTAAATCTATCATACACCAGTCTACATCCAAACTCCCCTGTTGTCTCAAAGATGTCTTGTTACAATCAACACATTTGACTAAAAGTCCGAATAAGATACACACATTGCTTTGTAACTTTTCCATAGTAATATTAGTATTCAAAACATTTTACGTATTTGCTCCCATTAGAATATCCGCTTCATATAGAGATTTTATTTTTTGTACCTTCAGCACCTGGAGTGGTTCCTCACATGCATTCAATAAATGTTTAGGGAAGGAAGGAAGGAAGGAAAGGAGGGAGCAAGAGGATAGGTGGAAGGAAAGAAGGAAGCTTCCCTTCCTTTTTCCTTCCTTCTTTCCAAGACTTGTTAAAATTTAGTGAATTTTAATCAATAAAAATAATTTACATAAAATGTGGCTAATACACTTGAATTACAAAACACATCTCCAGGATTAGACCCCATAAAGGGTATCCTTTTTTCTTGGATTTCTAGCATAACCCTGGGGTTACTCGGCCCTCCTTTCCCCCTCTGTTCTCTCTCATCCATCTCAGACCTAGGAGTTGGGAGGTTTTTTGTATCTGGGAACATTTTAGCATCTTAGGCCTCTACTGACCCAGGAGTGGTTCCCTTCCTGGGGCAGCTAGGAATCTTGGTGATCAGGAATCTCACCGGGTTGACTTTAATTGTGGGGGAATGTTCCAGCCTTTCAATCAAGGACTGCAGTTTCTCAGCTACCACGTGCCAGGCAGAGCGGGGGAAATCACAGGTCTCCAACACCCTGCCTCCACTGGTAGGAGCATTTGTAGAGAGCGAGCATACACCGAAATCAGAAAAGGAAGAGAAGGACAGTGTCCTGGAATGGCTAAGAGCTTGTGCTCCCAAGTCAAAGATAATACGCAAGTTTCAACTCTCCTAGGGGATATTGGTGAGGATTTCTTGGCTTCCTTAAGCCTCAATTTTCTCATCTATAAAATGGTGATCATAACCATACTTGCCTTTGAGGCAGGGCCACCCCTGGGCTGCGTGGGCCCTAGGCAAACATTTGTGTGGGTCCCCTGTCCATACAAACAAACTGGGTCTTTGCGAACAAGTAGGCTGGGACCAGTCTGGCAGCCCCATCCCACATTGTCCCTCCACAGAAATGCTGCTCTAGGTAGCCCTTTGAGAAAGGCTTGCTCACCAGGCCCCGCTTCTGGAACCCTGGGACGACCCCACAGATGCAACTTACAGAGGTCCTTGCTTGGTGGACCCTACCCCTTGTGTAAAGGAACTGCATGCGGACCAGTCCCCCATGCTGGCAAGGGACCTAGAAAAGTGTGAGTAAACTGCTTCAGAAAAGCCTGGGTTCCCTGAGATGGGGGGCAGGATGTGGGCCCTTCACCGGCCTGTACCTGCTCCTATCTGCTCCTGGTGCAGCTCGCACCCTCAGAATACCACAGCCTTCCCCTCTCCTGTGCACAGGGGCTGGCAAGAGGAGCTGAGTGGTCCCTCGCTGGCTTTTGAAGGAGAAGATCAGGTGACCTCTGCCAGGGCAATTTACTTTCTTTCCAGCTTTCCTGAGACATAATTGGCACAGAACATTGTGTAACTTTGGGTGCAGCCAGATGACTTGATACAGGTACATATTTGGGGAACGGTTGCTACAATAAATTTAATTAGCAGATCCTTCCCCTTATGTAATCACCATTTTATTGTTGTTCTGGTGAGATCATTAAAGCTCTACTCTCATAGTGACCTTCAGGGACACAACCCAGGATTAACTATAGTCACACGTCCTGGCACTTATTTAATCCTACAACTCAAAGTCTGTGCTCTTGGACCACATCTCCCCATTTCCCACACCCCTTAGCCCCCCACTCTCTGGCTCTACGTTGGATGTTTATAGATTTCACATAAAAGAGAGGTTGGACAGTATTTGTCTTTCTCTGACTTCCTTCACTTAGCCCAAAGCCTTCAAAGTCCATCCATGTTGTCACGAGTCACAGAAATTCCTTCTTCCTTGTGGCTAAGGAGTATCACTTTTGTTTATCCACTCATCCAGCAAGTGGAAACTTAGGTTTTTTCTGTGCCTTGGCTATCGTGAATAATGTTGCAATGAACATGGGGATGCAGGTACCTCTTTGAAACAATTGCTTTATCTCCTTCAGATATATACCCGGAAGTGGGACCGCTGGGTCACATTGTTGAGGAAAATCCGAGGTGACCGAGGAAACCCAAACGGCACACAGAGAGATGGGAGAACACAGCTTTATTAATGCTAGCGGGCTCAGTGGGATCCTTCCCAAGGACTGAGCACCTGACAGGGTTAGGAGTGAGTTTTTATGGTTACAGGCAATGGGGGATGGTAGCGGGGTGTTTTCTCTCTCAAGGCCAGGGCACTGTCCTAGTCTCTCAAGGCCAAATGGCCCTTTCCTGTGGCAGTATAATCTGTCTCGGCGGAGTGCTAAATCACCTCTGGGGGCTGTGTCTCTCTCTTTTCTTATTCAAACAGGACCAGGCATCTGGTCTTTTTCTTCTGTCTCAGCAGGAGCAATGACTTGTTATCTTATCTTAGTCAAAGGGGATGCTATTGGTCCTTTTCTTGGCCTTAGCAGGAGCAAAGGGGAGCCTGAGATGGAAAGGGGCTGGAGCCGGCAGTCTCTATCCGCCTCAACAGGGCAGTTCTTTTATTCATTCATTCATTCACTCATTCATTTTTGAGTTATCTCTACTGCCAAGGTGGAGCTCGAACTCAGGACCCTGAGATCAAGAGTCACATGCTCTACCGACTGAGCCAGCCAGGAGCCCCAAGCAGTTCCCCGTAATGTTTTGAGGCACCCCCATACTGTTTTCCATAGTGGTTGCACCAGCTTATATTCTCACCAACAGCGCGCCAGCATTCCCTTTTTCCTCCACATCCCCACCAGCATCTGTTCTCACTTTTCTACAATAGCAATTTTAGCAGGTGCGAGGTGACCTCTTGTTGTGGTTTTGATTCGCATTTCCCTGATGATGAGTGATGCTGAACACCTTTCCATGTCCTTGCTGACTTCCTGTACATCTTTTTTGGAAAAATGTCTATTCATGTCCCCTACCCATTTTTTTTTAGCGTTTAAAAAATTATTTTGCTATTAAGTTGTATAAGTTCTTTATATATTTTGGATATATGGTTTGCAAATATTTTCACCCTTTCCATAGGCTGCCTCTTATTGTTCCCTTTGCAGTGCAGGAGCGTCTTAGTTTGACATACTCCCACTTGCTGATTTTTGCTCTTTGCCCGTGCTTTGGATCTCAAACCCAAAAAGTCATTGCCAAAACCCACGTCAAGAGTTTTTTCTAGAAATGCAATTTTAACAGACCCTAGGGGTCTGGAGGGAGCTAACAGGTTTCCCCACTAGGGGTCTTGCTAGTCTCAGTGAGCAACTCTCAGAAGCCGGTTCTCGGTGATGGGTCTACCTGCATCCTCCCCAGAGGCCTTTCTACATCCTCTTCAGAAGTGAGTGCTTTGGGAAAACAAAACAAAAACAAAACCCACCATTTTTCTTTTGTGTTTCTTATTTGAAAAAGAATATACTGAAAATTGAGAAAATACTGAAACCCATAAATTAAAAAAACAAAAATGCATACATTGCATGTTATGTAAATAAGCTTGTGCCCCTCCTTGGGTGGAGATTTTAGCGTTATAGGGAGGTAGAGACAACCAGTCACTCCACCGTCCATCTGCGCAGGCGTGAGTCCAGGTTTAAGCTCACACTGGTTAGGGTGCTCTGGGCGACTGGAGCTCTTCCTCTGGGCAATTTTTACTGCTTGAGAGGTATTTTCGGTTTCATCTTGGGACGTTATGGCCCTTAGCAAAGTGTCAACATCGTCGAGGCAGATGAGTTCCTAGAGGAAGGTCATTCTGTTTCAAGGACTTGTCAGTGGGCAGTAGGCAGTAAGGAAATTTAATTTTTTTCCTTTTGCCTTTGCTTCATATATATAAATAAATATATGATATTATATTATATATTACATCATGTATATACTTGCCTGGAAGTTAGTACCCTGGCTGGAATGGTAATAAGACCCAGAAACTTGATGCCCTCTGTTTACTCCTGTCTTACACAAAGTCATCTCTTGGGCACAGGACAGCCGCCTAAGTCACCAGTACAGCTGCCAATCTTAAGACTCCTGTGTGAGCTTTTCTCCTTGTTGGTCTCATGTGAGCCCCTCAACATCTCTGGTCTAGGAGCTTCTGGCTAGGAGACCTCGAGTGGGACCCAGCAGAAAGCAGTACTGAGCTGACTCACCCGGTGAGTCAGAGTCCCCTTAGGGATGGCCTGTGTTTCCTCTAGCAGCCTGGATCCTATTAAGAGGAGGTTCTTAGGTCCAGTTCCTGGTTTAGAGCCCTGAAGGCCTGGACCTCAGGTACCTTTGTCTATTTGCCATGTTTCCTGCAGAGGAAATCTGATAGATTCTACTGAGGCCACGCAGTGTTACAGGAGCTCAGTCCTTCCCTAAACTTTGTATTCTGAATTGTCTCCGGTGGATTAAAAGGCATTCCAAGGACACGTCCTTGGGCACTGAAAGAGAGAGAAAGTCCATTTGCACTTCTGACTTAGTGCAAAGAAACTAAGGTATTCTGGTCTGTGGGAAAACATGCTTTGTGCTTTAGATGATTCATAAATTTGCAATCTACAGAATTCCCACGTGACAACTCAGAATTGGTTACTACTTAGTTTTCACTGAAGACTAGGGTTTCTAAGAGCTAAAATTCTGCTAAATGTACTTAAGACTGATGAGAATAAGGGAAGCAACTCTGTACTTGTATGACAGGTGCAAGGAATGGGAATACGTTTTTGCTGAAGGTAAAAGAAAGTAATTTTGTCCTAAATGAAACTAGCTGTCTGGAAAGAAATAGCTGGGGACAAAATCCGAATGCAAAAGAAAGTCGTAGAAGGTCTGTGAAGGGAAATCTTTGGGAAGGAATTTTATGTGTGGTCAGGATGGACTAAGGTTGAAATGAATGGATTTTTTTTTTTTAGACTTTATTTTTATTTATTTGAGAGAGAGAGCACAAGCGGTGGGGAGGAATAGGCAGAGGGAGAGGGAGAAGCAGACTCCCCACTGAGCTGGGAGCCCAATGCAGGACCCGATCCCAGGACCCTGAGATCATGATGTGAGCTGAAGGCAGATGCTTAACCCACTGAGGCACCCAGTTGCCCCGAAATGAATAGGTTTTTAAAAGTACACTGGTATTCTCCTTTCTCTCTGTTAAAAAGACAAATGCAATGAGAGGGTATCATGCTAAGCAAAATAAGTCAGTCAGAGAAGGACAAATATCCTATCGTGTATTTCCCCAGGTGAACATAGGGGAAGGGAAGGAAAAATAAAATAAGATGAAAACAGAGATGGAGACAAACCATAAGCGACTGTTCACTCTAGGAAACAAACTGAGGGTTGCTGCAGGGGAGGTGGGTGGGGATGGTGTAACAGGGTGACAGGCATTAAGGAGGGCATGTGATGGAATGAGCACTGGGTGTTGCATGCAAATGATGAGTCACTAACTAATAATACACTATATGTTAATTAAACTGAATTTAATTTAAAAAAAGAAAAAAGAACCTCTAACTGCAACATGTAAAGTTTCTGTTATGATTTTCATTATCTTCAAGCATGTGTGACGGCACTGCCAGCTCTGGTCAAAATGTGACCTTCCTATCCCAGAGTGTAACTGTGTAGAGAATGTTAATCTGCAAAGGGCAGTTTTTGAGAATGGAGAGGCTGGATGGGGCTCAGACAAGGTAGGGTGTGAGGAGTGGGGCTCCTAGGGCACATCATTTAAGGAGACACTCACACTTACGGTCATGCAAGTGCAGCGTGCAGAGGCCAAGTGCCTCCTTAAATTTTATTCCATAGGTCCTCACTCACCTCCTCTCCCCCAGTTCTGGTTCTGGAGCCAGACCACAAGGCTGAAGCTAAGCTCTGGCTGCTAGCTTGCTTGGGAGTAAGAGGTCTTATGCAAAGTATTTAATCTCTTTTAGCCTGTTTCCTGATCTCTACAAAGGGGATAATCACAATATATATAATAAAGCTGTTTCAGAGAGAAAACACAATGGTATATGCAGAAGAACTAAAATAACTCCTAGCCCATGGCTAAGGATCAATAAATGTTAGCTATCTTTGCTTTTATTTGTGTTACATTCAAATATTAGAGGTATTTACACATGGCTGAAACTCAATAAATACTGACTGAGTTAATGAATGAAGAGAAATGGATGGATGGAGGGATGGACTGACAGATGGACAGATGGACAGAAAAAATATGTATTCCAAGTTCAGTTTTCCTGAATTTCCCCTCAGCTTTTGAGAAAAGTACAGACCCAACAGAGGGAACAATTGTTGATCAGTTACTGGTGATCATTTGTAAATGGCAGAAATCATTTAGAATGCGCTCGGCTGCCCACGATCAGGTTTGGCGCTGGGACTGGGCTGGCAGCAGCGGTGCCATCTTCATCCCGGTAAAGATCAAACCTCCGCCTGGTGTATTCTACTCTACCATTGTTCTTACACACAGAATAGTCGCTTCCCATTCTCCTTATGGGAACAGGGCTCCCCCTTGTGGTTTTGTTTTGTTTTTAAGCGTTCCAGTCTCTGAATTACAAAGGTCACTCCAACACACAGAGCGCTGCATCCATGTGGGGACAGGACATAGCACACTGACGGTTTGAGGATCTGTCATCCAACCCTGCCTCTTTCCTTTAGTTCCCCTCTCCTCGGTCGGAATAAGACTTTTGTGAATCTCTTGGTTCACGGCCAAGAGTCTCAGGGAGACCAGCAAGACGATGACAGCAGGACAAAGAGTGATTCTTTCCAAAGTAATCTACAGAGTTTCTTTCTCAGGCAGTATGACGAGGGTGGTTGTATTTTCTCACTTCCAACAATGTCCTATCCAGGCGGGAAGAGAAAGAAGAGGGGACAAGACTCGTGCCCTCCTTATATAAAACTTCTGACAAGCAAGAGAGGCCACGCTGGGCTGACTCCAAAACTAAAGTCCAAAACAAGAATAGCTGGGATTGATCACTGTATCCAGGAGGTCTACAAACAATACTGAAGGGATCAATTTCTCTCTGCTCTGGTGTGTCAGGGAGGTGTGGAGGGGGGCCCAATGAATGGCCATGCAATAATAAAATGCAATTCCCATTTATCAGCAGCTTACAATTTGCCAGGCACCATCCTTGGGGCTTTTTTGGGTTTATTTCATTTAATCCTTATACAAACGAATATGTTAAGAATCAGAGGCAAAGAAAGGTTGAGTAACTTTCCCAAAGACACACAGCTAGAGTGTTGCCCTATTAAACTTCAGGGCTAGAGGACTAGACAAATGCATTATGTTAGTTTGGAATATTAGCTCCAAAAATAAAATTATAGATAGGCTCCAAATAGGCCTTCACACTCTGAAAAAGTAAGAAATCTCACAAAATATAATTGAGTTGTGAAAAATATAAAGTCTTAACACAGGTTTAAAAGAAGTAATACTAGAAGCACATAGAATATATATTACTGTTACAGACACACAAATTATATAGATGTAGAATATGATATGTGATAGAATATATCACTTTTACATACTATGTAGAAAATATATTATGATAATATAAATACTATACAATATATTGATATAGTTTTATTGTATTATATTTATGTTATATTTAAATATTGCTATAATAGTAGTGTATTTACACATATGTATTTATATTCCATAATATAAAATATTAATTTTAAATTTCATATATAATATCATTTAAAAGAATATACAAATATGCCCTACATGGAAGTATAATAAATAAAATATATTCTTAAAGAATATATAATGGAAACAGAATGGAAAAGATTTTTATCGACAATTGCTTTACTGAGGCTCATATGCAAATACACTTAAGAACATGGCTTTTCTGAAGGATCAGCTGGTATGAAGATGATATGTCCCAGAAAAATAGCCGCCATTTTTGGCTGCATTAACAGAAGTAGAGCAGTTTAAAAAAAGGAGGGGAGATGAGAATTGTTCAAACCTCACAGGTCATGAGAGTCTGTTTGGTGTGATGTGTTCATCTGAGACTCCAGATTTTAGGGATGAACAGAAACCTGGCTGTCCCACCTTCTCCCTTCTGTGACATATCCCACCTTCCTCCCTTCTGCTTAGTTTGGTGAGAGTCTGCTCATCGGCGAATAGTCGAAAGAGACTATTTCATAAAAGAGGATGGATGTAGGGTATGGGGAGGCCCTAGGCAGCCATGAGGTTGGGGGACAGTTCTGGAAAACATCTGGGGATTAACTTTCTCTCTGAGTGGCAGGTGGTAGAACCCAGGGCAAAATGACAGTGAAGAAGGCTCCCATCTTCAAGAAGGATCTCAGATTTCCAGATGCAGATTTTCAGATGCCATTTCCAGATGGCAAAAACCAAGGTCCTGCCATGACCCTGGGTTGGAGACAAGAAATTCTAGCCAAACCACAAAGAACGATAGAGACGACCAACAGAGAAATCCCTCCATTTCCTGAGAAAGGTCTTGGAGCTGAATCTTAACCAATAATACCTTAAATTATTTTGGCCTTGAAACTTCAGAAGACGCATGAAGAAGGAGTAGAGAGGTCATTAATAGAGGCCTTGATGCAAACTTCATACTTTCTAGTGTGGCAAAGCTTGACACAGAACAGAAAATCTGGAAAAAGCTATGAATTACTTATAAAAGGTTTATGAATTTTTACCAAAAACAGCCTACCTGGTTTTCCAGACCTGAAATTACTCTAGGGAAAAAGTCAAACAAGTTCAAAATGCAATGGGAATGAATAAACTGTACAAAATGCCTATGGGAATGAATAAACTGTACAGGCTCTAAGGTGTGCTATCAATTTTTTTTTTCAATAAGGTAATTTACTGTTATTTTTTCCTTCCTTTTTTATTGAGATATAATTGACAACCCTGTTTAAGGTATATAGCCTACCGACTTGACATTCCTACATATTGTGAAATTGTTATCACAACATTAACATTCATCACCTCACAAAAACTTTTGTTACAAAATTTTTTTTTCCTTGTGATGAGAACTTTTAGCACCTACTCTCTTGGCAACTTTCACATGTACCACACTGCGTTGTTATCTGTGGTCATGTGGTATATTACATCCCCAGTACTCATTTATCTTATAACCAGAAGCTTGCACATATGATCACCCAACTCCCCAAGACTCCTGTCTCTCTGGCAACCACAAATTTGATCCCTTATTCTATGAGTTTGGGTTTGTTTTTTTTAATATTTCACATATAAGTGAGGTCATACAGTATGTGTCTTTCTCTTAGTTCACTTAGCATAATGGCAACATTTCCGTTTTCATGACTGAATAATATTCCATTATACATACACCACATTTTTTTTTTCTTATTCATCCATCGACGGACACTTACGTTACTTCCATGTCTTGGCTGTTGTAAGTAATGCTCTTCAACATAGTGGCTTCCTTTCCTTCAGATATATACCGGGAAGTGGAATTGCCGGATCAGTTTCAAATTCTTAAGGAAACTCCATGTTGTATCTGGTAGTGGCTCAAATTCTTTAAAGGCAGCTGCTGAGTCCAATGAGAATATCTGCTGCCTACCAACACCTGGCTCATAGGTACATGGAGACAGTGAAGTGTGGAAAAGCAAGAGGCTACTTCCAGAGAGAATTAAGAAAGGAGTGAACTCCTACAAGAAAACAGTTGGTACATCTGCAACAAAGCAGCTTCCAGCCACAAGAAGTAAACTCTGAAGACAGGCCATGTCCTATGCACCCGTCCATCCAGCTGCCCTGGGGCTCATTAAAGAGGCTGGAGAAGACGGAAGAAGTTATCCCATGGAGAAAATCGTGTTCTAATGGTAGCAACTTTCCCCTAAGCAAATCTGGACATGGCAGGCAGTAAATATAAAACATTCCCCTGGATCTTTACTCATCCATGAGGCAGCATAATTGGGTAAATTATGGGGCCTTTCATGAATATAGGGACTAGAAGAAGAGGAGTTTGGGGAGAAAGATAAATTCCATTTTAGACTTACTGAATTCACTTATGATAGGGGTCAGCAATTTTTTTCCACAGAGGGCCAGAGAGTAGATAATTCTAATTCCAGCCCTTGCGGACCACAAATGGTCTCTGTCATGTTTTTCTGTGTGTGCGTATGTATGTGTGTGTTTACAACCCTAAAATTGTAAAAAAAATAATAATAATAAAATTTTTTTAAGCATTCTTAACTTGAAGACTATACAAAAATAAGCAGAGGAATGGATTTGGCTCACAGGCTGAAGTTTCCTAGCTCTTAACTCAGGATTATCCCAGATAAAGATGGCCAGTAACCTATTGAAAGAATTTCTCGAGTCTGAGCAAAAGATTCTCAGACAGACTGACAGAGAGAGAGACAGATGATAGGTGGGTAGATAAATAATCAGATAGATAGATAACGGACCCACCCAGGGGCCCCCAATTTTCAATTTTTTGAGGAAGCTTCATACTGTTTTCCATAATGGCTGAACCAACTTATGCTCCTGTCAGCAGTGTATAAATGAACCATGTAGTTGAGATCTTTAGATCAAGAACCACGTAGTTGAGATCTTTAGATCAAGAGACTCCTTGCTCAAGAAGACATCCAGATGGCCAACAGACACATGAAAAAGTGCTCCATATCACTCGGCATCAGGGAAATACAAATCAAAACCACAATGAGATATCACCTCACACCAGTCAGAGTGGCTAAAATTAACAAGTCAGGAAATGACAGATGCTGGCAAGGATGCGGAGAAAGGGGAACCCTCCTACACTATTGGTGGGGATGCAAGCTGGTGCAGCCACTCTGGAAAACAGCATGGAGGTTCCTCAAAATGTTGAAAATAGAACTACCCTATGACCCAGCAATTGCACTACTGGGTATTTAACCTAAAGATACAAACGTAGTGATCCGAAGGGGCACGTGCACCCGAATGTTTATAGCAGCAATGTCTACAATAGCCAAACTATGGAAAGAACCTAGATGTCCATCAACAGATGAATGGATAAAGAAGATGTGGTATATATACACAATGGAATACTATGCAGACATCAAAAGAAATGAAATCTTGCCATTTGCGATGACATGGATGGAACTAGAGGGTATCATGCTTAGCGAAATAAGTCAATCAGAGAAAGACAACTATCATATGATCTCCCTGATATGAGGGAGAGGAGATGCAACATGGGGGGTTAAGGGGTAGGAGAAGAGTAAATGAAACAAGATGGGATTGGGAGGGAGACAAACCATAAGTGACTCTTAAACTCACAAAACAAACTGAGGGTTGCTGGGGGGAGAGGGGTTGAGAGAGAGGGGGTGGGGTTATTATGGACATTGGGGAGGGTATGTGCTATGGTGAGTGCTGTGAAGTGTGTAAACCTAGCGATTCACAGACCTGTACCCCTGGGGATAAAAATATATGTTTATAAAAAATAAAAAAAAATTAAAAAAAAAAAAAAGAGACTCCTTGCTCATAGGCCCCACAATTAAACAAGTGAGGTCCTTGAGTCAGACAGATCTGGACTAGCCTCCCTGGGCATGACCCATAAGCAGGCTGAGTGTTCTCTTATTCATCTGCTAAAAAGCCATCTCTCACATGGGGGTCAAACGGAGTAAATCAGGTGAGTCCTACAAAGCGCTGAGCAGAGCTTTGCCATCAGTATTAGTCAGTGGTCTGACCGTGGCCATGGCTTCCTGAAGACACACGGATACAGCAGTCACTGCAATTTCTAGTTCTCTGACTGCTACAGGTCGGGTCCTCCCTCCAGGAAATTTTCCTCCACCTTGAACATCCTCACATATGCTTTCTCCAAAACATTTTGTCCCAGTTGAGTTTCCAGTCGGAAAGATCGAAGCTCTCCTTGGTCATGTCTCCTTTTCCCCCAACAGGAAACCAGCATGGCTGAAAACCAGTTGCACTTGCCAGGATACATTTCATTCAGGTGTGCAAGCACAGAGAGGTACCCCTTGTTAGCAATGCTGTGCTTCTCTTCCTCAGGCTGCCCCTTGCTCCAAAAGCCAGTACTTAAGGTGGGAGTTTTTAACGGAAAGGAATATGAGCTTTACACTCTTGGCTAGCCACCTGGGGAGAAGGCAGTAGGTGGGCTCTGGTCCAAAGGCCAACTCCAAGGTTTCTGCCTGGCCCAGAGATTTTTAAAGGGGTTAGGGCAGTGAATTCATTAAGGGAGTGCTGTGGTCTGTAACAGCTATGGATGTTATCATGGTGCTCAGAAGTTCTGCAAGAGATCTGGTTCCTTGGTGCCCAGCAGGTGGTGCAGGAGAGTTCAGTGAGGTGCAGAAAATACTCTGCTCCTTCTCTCAAGAACGCCTGATCTCTGGAAATGGCAAGAAAGGTTTAGTTAATCAATCACGTGGGCTTAAAGACTAGTAGCCTGACCAGGGGGCCAAGGCGGCTTCCAGCTCAGGCAGATTTCAGAGCAGCAAATCAGCCCTTCCAGAAGACTGCAGGACAGCTGGGCAGCCCAAAGCCTCCCACCATGAGGTAAAAGGTTTTATCTTGCATTGATCTCTTGAAATTGTGTCTAGTGTCTTTGAAAAATGTCAAGACAAATTTTTCTTAAGTGCTAGATTTCAGCGCCGGCTTAAATATTTAATATACCTTACATCTAGATAATAATCATTGCAGGCATTTTAAATTTTGCAGCACTTTTCAGACACACACAGGCTTTCTCCCCAGTAGAAGCTTTTAAAAGAAATCCTAGCCAGGACGTGGCCAGAAGCTGGAGGAGGGAAGAAAAGGCACTGGGAGGCATTGGGGGGATGGGGAGGGGCAAGTTTACTTCATTCCGTTTCAGGCAAATTTTCATCAGCTCAGGATGCCAACCGGGCAGAAATATTCTTACAAGCTTTTGTCTTCCTGTTTTCCATTTGAAAGGAAAAGTCAGGAGTTTGGGGTTATTTAATCAGAATTTTTAAGGGAAGCGTACTCTTTATAAGCTCAGCATTGGATGTCCTGACTAAGGGATGGGCTGGATTGAACTATTCTTTTCCAAAGAACTGCAGTCGGGCACTAAACCAGAATTCACATCTCTGAGGTTCCCCAGAGCCTCCAGAGAAGTTGGGCTCCATCAGTCCCAGTACCCACACTTTCCTTTTCTGTTTTGTTTTTAATCTTCGGTGACCTTTAAAACACAAACAAACAAAAACCAATTAGGCTCATGAAGGACTTTTTTCAAGATAAAGATACTATGAGCACGCTAAAGAACTTTGGAAAAATCCCAGCTAGTCTGGGAAAATGCAATCATCTCTTATATAACCAACCAGAAATAAACTATTTCAACAATGGATATATATATATATATATGTATATATATATATATACATATATATATATATACACACACACACACATACATACATACACACACACACATACTTAAGTAAATAGATTGTGGGGGAAATCTTTTCAAAGTTGAAAGTATAGATTCCATACATAGGTTCCATACAGTTTCATCTTATATTTTCACTTAACATCATATTGTGAGTGTCATCAGTAAAATTTTTCAATGATTTTCGAGGGCTTCAATAATGCTGCAAAATATGGATGTATCATGATTTCTTCCTTCTTTCCCTTTGTTCTTTCTCCCCCCTCTCCTTCCCCTTTTCGATTCTTCCCTCCTTCCCTCCTTCTTTCCGGATTCCTTCCTTTATAATCGAATTTATGCATTCACAACACTTAAATAGTCAACATCATCTACAAGGTTGGCAAAACAGCAGCCATCACCCCCAACCATATTTCCCACTCCCCAGAGGCAACCAGTAATTCTTTCAGTGACTATTGTGCTATTTATAACCATATACTTAAATAATATGCTTGTATTGGAAGTTCTTGATTTTTTAATTTTAGCCATTATCTGTTTTCCACCACAGCACCCCTTCCCCAATACACACACACACTCACACTTACAAACCTCCTTCCCTACATCCTCCCCTCCCAATATCATTTTGTGACTTTGGTTGGATCAATATTCAGAATTTGGATTATTACAATCCCATAAACCCTATTCACAGCTGAGCCTTGTCTTGTTCTATCTACCATGAGCTTTCTTTTCCTGCATTTTGTTTCATTTTTTTCTGAAGCTAAAGGAAACAGCAAACAAAAGTGGGGGTTTTTTTTTGTTTGTTTCTTTTTTTTCTGTTACTAAGCACTTATCACCATCTCGGCCCCAAGCTCTAGTCTAGTTGAACAAAGCTCCTTTCCATATTTTCAAACCTGAGGCAGTCTGCCATTGTCGTATTTCAGTGGTGATCACTCACAGGACCTTTGAGCTACTCCTGTCTACACTGGTTGTTCTCCAGGTTGGTGGGGGGAGTATAGAGTATTTCCTTCTCCCCTGCATCTTATGTAAGAGCCTCTCTTGCAGTTCATCCTGTTTTTTAAATCTTACTTCTTTATTTACTACCTGAGTTTACTCTTAATTTTGAGGGGGCATCTCCTCTGAGCTTCCTGAGCAAGTGTCTGTAACATAAATTTTTTATTTAAGTGTATGAAAGGGTCTTCACACTTTCCTTGAATTTTAAATGATTATGTGATTATGTTAAGAATTCTAAATTTAAAATTCTCTTTCCACAGTTTTTGGAAGGCATTTCTCCATTGTCTTCTTGTTTTTCTCATCATTGTTCAGTTGTTCAACAGCATTTGGATTCTTGTTGTGTTATATAAATCCTTTTTCCCCAGGAACTATAGAATTTTCTGTCAGTAGTGTTCTAAAAGCTTACCATCACATACTTGGTAAGAAGTTGTTTGTTTGTTTGTTTTTTTAATAAAGTTATTCCTCAAAATGTACATTTGGTAGGAAATGTTCAAGCATCTTCACCAGCACCTGGGACACCTCCACTTTCGGTGTTTCTGGTGTAAACGACTTGTGCTCTGACTTTGAGACCAGTTTAATCTCAGTCTTTGACCAAGGAGCTCCTGAAAGGCTGTCCTGGCAAAGGAATCCTGAGTCTCTCAGAGACAGCTACTGGGGGTCTAAGCTTATAATGAGAACTTCCGCACAGAGTTGTCATATGTCACTTTGTCAAATGACACTGGGTTATTGAGCTTGTTCTGAGCTTTGCCTTTGCACCACTTGTTTCTGGCCTCACCCCCAGATCTGTGCCCTGGATCTTTGTCTTTCTTGGCCAGCTTCCCAGCATCTTTCTTCTTCTCATCCTCGGGTGGCATCGCAAAGCTCGGGGAGCCGCTGCTCCCCCTGCAGCCTCACTAAGATGTCTGACGAAAGGGGCTAAAGTTTCTTTTTACCACGCGGAAACTTACAGCCTTCCCATTCAGAGGAAACTCTGTCGCATTCTTCTAGAATGTTCTTTCTTCCTTTCCTTTCCCTTGTCCCCTCTAGAATTCATATTATTCAGATGTCGGTCCTCCAAGTCTGTCCCTCTAATTTTTTTTCTTACCATTTGTCCTTTCAATCATAAGCTTTTGAGTTTTTCCACCTAATTTAATTGTCTTACTTTCCAAGACTTCTTCCATGTTCTTTAAATGTTTGGGAGTTTTTCAAAGCATTTTCTTTTATTCCATGGATGCAGCGTCTTCTCCCGTATCTCAATTTATCAGTGACCCTTTATTTGTTCTGTTCTTGTTGTTTTAAGTCTTCTGCTCCCTTCGGGACACTTTTACCACGTGCCTGTTCGGGCCACTGTCCTGCAGGTGCGAGGCTTTCCTAAAATATCTGGGGATTCCCTGACGCCCCGTTCATGACTGAGAGAGAAACGCTAAAGAGCCCGCAGGGAGCCTGGAGCTCCTGCAAGGGGCGTCCTTACATGGGGACCCCACCACGCCATGGGACGAGGAATTCCTGATGTCGGTGACCTGGACGTCCTCCGCTTCCTCCGTAACAGGCGACTCGTCCCTTGCCCGGAAGGAGTAAGCCGAGCAGCGGCATTTTTAGAACTAACTCGGGAAGACGTGGTCTCAACATGCCACACGCAAACTTTATTTAATTCTCCGGTTGGCGGTGCCTGTAACGGCGGCCCAGGACCATCCGTCTCACCCTCTGCACAGGGCACACCTTCAACCTTCTGTGCATGGACCGGAGCCAGAGTCTATAGGGACAGCATTTTTTTTTCTTTAAATTTTAAAGATTTTATTTATTTATTTGACAGACAGATCACAAGCAGGCAGAGAGGCAGGCAGAGAGAGAGGAGGAGGAGGCAGGCTCCCTGCTGAGCAGAGAGCCCGATGTGAGGCTCAATCCCAGGACCCTGGGATCATGACCTGAGCCGAAGGCAGAGGCTTTAACCCACTGAGCCACCCAGGCTCCCGAGAACAGCTTCTTCTTAAGCTGACTTTTCATCAGTCTTCCTGCTGAGACAGAGCCGGGCTGGACTGGGGGTCCCCTACATCCTGACCGGAACCCCGGGGCTCCCTGACAGCTGAAGCCGCGCTTTGGAGTAACACATCTTGCGGGAACGTAGGAGGCAGGAGCTTACCAAACGGGCCTCCACCACGAAGCCTCGTGAAGACAGAACCAAACCAGTCTGCTCCGAGGTGGACCCCAGCGCTGACCCTTTGACAAGCTGTGTCCCACGTTGTAACATAAAAATCGCGCCCCACGGTGGAGATTTAACGAGCTGAGGAGACCCAAGAGGCAGGGTCTGTCTACTGCGCCTGCGCACGCGACTCCAGTCTCTCCTCCATCCCTATCCCCTCTACCCCCGACCCCAGCCCCCAAGTCCTTAGAGGTCACTTCTTTCCTCAGTCTCTTTAAAATCTTTCCCTGGCGTTTGTTCCGGGAGCCAGCATGAAGGACCCTTTTCTCTGTGGTGTTCGCCTTGTGCTCGATCATAAGCCCGCAGTAAGACTTGCCTGGAGCTTCCAGTTTGGCTTCTGGTCGTTTTCTATTGCGGGAGAGCCCAGGGACCCCAGTTGATATTCTCTCTCTCTCTCTCTCTCTGTCTCTCTCATACACACATACGCACACTCACATTCACACACACACACTTCTGCAGCACCTCGGTGCTGCTAACTCCTGAGCCTTTGGGAATTCTGCATTACCAATGGGTTACTTCTTGGGTGGGTCCTCCCTGCTGGCAGAGTTAGCTCTCCCATGTTCCCGTGTTTGGTAAAAGCAATCCCCACTCGCCTAGCTGTGCCAGGGTTTCCAAGATCTTGCTGTCTTTGTGTTCCCTTTCCTTCAGGGTTAGAAGCCTTCATAAACCATGTCATCGTAGTAGGATTTGAGGAGGGAGCTAAAACAGTCTCATGTGTCCCATGGGTAGTCTCATGGTACCTTCAAATATGTTTTTCCACCATCACCTACAGTTTTAAGCAGTTGTAACTCATCCTGTGATGAACATCCCTCATTCACAGACTTCTGTGGCAGTCAGGGTGCAGCAGAGAAGCAGACAGCAGGAGAGATACAGGAAGAGACATGATGTAAGGAATCGGCCTAGGTGATGATGAGGGCTGCCGTCACTGGCAGAATTTCTGCATCAGGAAGCCTCAGCACTATCTCCTGAGCCTTTTGACTGGTTAAGCCAGGCCCACCCAGGTTATGTAAAATAATCTTTCTTACTTAAAATTAAATGCTTGTGGACTTTATCATGTCTCCAAGATACCTTCACAGCAACATTTAGGTTCATGTTTGAGCGGATAACCATGCACGATAACCTAGCCAAGTGGACATATCCATAGGCCGTCACAACCTCTGACTGAATGTCTGGTTTTCTATACATTCTTAACATACAAATTTTTATGTCAAGAGCTCCTTGTATGTTTTGCCACAGTTCCCTGAAAGTTCTACGTCAAAATGTGTTCCAAACCCTCACGTACAAGTAAAAGTGCCCAGCTGTGATTTTTTCAAAATCTTTTTCTGTAACTGAAGTTTTAATGGCACTGAAATGCTACTGATTTAATTTGCATTTCTTTGATCAGTGACTTTTTTTTAATATGTGTATTGGTGAATTTTGAACTACCTGCTCGTCTAAGTATCTTCTGAAATACAAATACTAAAAGAGCCTTTTAGGTAGTAAATTAGGTATTAATTAATTAATACCTAATTAATAATTAAATTAGGTATTAGGTATTGCCATGCTTATAATCTTTTAATTTCTGTTTTCTAGTTTGCCCTTTGACTTTTGCAAATAGCATTTGCATGTGGGCTCTTTGTGTCCTGTGTCTCTTATGCTCCAGATGTCCCTTTGTCTCTGTAAGGAACCAGACTACTGTCTTTGTGGCCACTGAGCAAATCGAAAGGGTGGTGGACTGCAGCATCAGGGGGCACCCACCTAGGTAGAGGGTGGAGGACATTGGAGCTGTTCTAGTTCGTGAATCTGCCCAAAGAGCCAGCTCAGCAAAGGAAGAGACGGTAACACAGATGGGGCCACACTTGTTGGCCCCACGTCAGAAGGGCCAAAAGCCTGTCCCGGGTCAACCTAAATAAATTAACACTCTGTGCACACTCCATCCCTAGGAAAGGACCCCCGAGGGATATCTTCACATCCAGCCCCAAATGATTCCTCTCTCATCTCTTGGTGTCTTAAGCCCAGCATTTCCTCTTAGTTTCCCTGAATATTGTGGTGGATCAGAAGTCCAGGCTCACACCCTGGTGTCCATGCTCGAGAAAAGAAACAAAAAACCAACCTCACTAAATATTATTACTCACCTACCGCACCATTCTCCAACAATTTCTACAGAGAAATTTCCTTCTGTTGCAGCTGGAGTTCCAGAATGCCTGTGCCTGTCCTTCTCTAAGACAGGTGGACTTGGGGTGTCCCTGGGTAATAAATTTCCTCCACTCCCCCTTTCTTTCTGGGCCATCCCATCATCTCCATCCCTTTGGGGGTCTATCACAAGATACCACAGACTGGGTAGCTTATAAACAACAGAAATTCATTTCTCACAATTCTGGATCAGAGTGCCAGCATTGTTTGGGCCTTCTCAGAAGTGGCCAAGTAGCCACGCCCTAAACCTGTTGCTTTGTCCATCCGCTCATTCACATCCCCAAATGTCTGCTCTTCTTCCCCAGTGAAATCACCAAACATTCCCTGGAGAATAGCTTACTACAACTGAAATGCCATTTTACCTGGAATTTATATGATGAAGAAAGTTCCTTAAATGACTTGTAGAACAGAGTGTGTGACCAGGTACAGTTTCTAAACAAAGAATTCAAAGCAATCATGTACAATCTGTTTGCCTATGTTAAACACCTCCGAGGCCAGAACGAGGCGGCTCTGGAATATTTACAGCAAGCAGAAGAGTTTATCCTGCACATACAGGTCCGCCAAGGCAAAATCTGAAGTCTGGTCACCTGGGGAAACTACGCCTGGGTCTATTATCACATGAGCAGGCTTCCAGAAGCACAGGCTTACATTGACAAGGTAGGACATCTTTGCAAGAAGTTTGCGAGCTCTTACAGAATTGAATGTCCGGAAATTGACTATGAAAAAGGATGGGCCCTTTTAAAATGGGGAGAAAAGTATTATGAACAGGCAAAGGTGTGTTTTGAGAAGGCTTTGCAAAAGAAACCCACCAATCCGGAATTCTCCCTGAGACTGGCCATCACACTCTACTGTCTGGGTGACAAAGCACCAATAGAGAACACTGTTCGCCTTCTGAGGCGGGCCATCCAGCTGAATCCTGACAACCAGTATGTTCATGTTCTCCTGGCTCTGACTCTCCAGAAGACCCAGAAACAAGCTGAAGGAGATAAGCTAGTCGAAGAGGCCTTGAAGAAAACGCCATGCCCCATGGAAGTACTCTGCAGTGCGGCCAAGTATTACCGAAATAAAGGTACGCTAGACACGGCTATCGAATTACTTAAAAAGGTTTTAGAATCGGTACCGAACAACGTCTTTCAACATCTGCAGATCGGATGCTGCTACAGAGCCAAAATCAGGCAAATACAGAGGTCACGGAGGTACGCCACGAAGGAGAAGGAAGCAGAGCTGTGGGAGATGACGAGACGCGCACTGGATCACTTTAAGAGAGTTGTCGAGTTGAATGTTAACCTTCCCCGTGCCTGCTCTGACCTTGCCTGCCTCTATGCCATCACTGGCCGGTATGATAAGGCAGAGTATTACTTCCAGAAAGAATTCAGTAAGGATCTGCCTCCCGCCCAGAGACAAGTGCTCCACCTGCGCTATGGAAACTTTCAGCAGTACCAGAGACTGCGGGACGACACTGCCATCCACCACTACCTGCAGGGCTTGAATATCAACGGGACAGTGACTGAGAAGGAAAAGCTGATTGTCAAACTAAGAAAAATTGCCCACAAACGACTCTCTAAAAATGCCTCCGATGCCATGGGTTGGCAACTCTCCAGATTCATTCGTGAGCTGAATAGAAAGGGGCACCCATGGGACAGTGTGCCAGCAGAGGCCAGCGGTGTTGTCCCCCCTGCCCTGCGGGCTGAGAAGGGCAGTGAGGAAAAGACCGCGGAAGCAGGTGGGACCCACCACCCAGAGAAGCAGAAGGCCCTAAAGAGAGCCTGTAACCAGTCCCGGGGGCTTCATATAGAGAAGAGCCAGAGCGAAAGCAAGAGAGAGGTGTAGGAGGCCAGGCAAGGTGGTTACGAAGGGGAGGGAAACAGGGACGCGGAGAGACTGAGAAACCACAACTAGCAGGAGATGGGCCAGATGGCTGGGCTTCTCATGTTGTTGTCTCTTTTTCTGGGTTCCCCAAAATTCTCTCAGCCAGACCTGGAAATGCAGAATCATTTTTTCCTCTGTCCTACAGATATTTTGAGCAAAATCTCCTTTGAGGGCAAGCACTTGCTTTGGGACCTTGGGACTCTGTACCACCCAGCTCTCGCCCCACGCCTTGCCCTTGGCCTGGGACACAGTGGGTACTCAACACTGCTTACGGGAACAAGGGAAGACAGCAGCACTGGGGCCTGGTCCTCCTTCCTTGCTCCTCACACTCCCAAATGAATTCCATACAAACCAAAGATTTAAATGTTTCAGAAACAGAAATCACAACATTTCTAGAGGAATTCTTGAGAGGATTTTTCAGATCACACAGTCTGGAAGCTGTAAGTATGAAACAAAACACAAAAGGGCAAAAGTATTAAGGAATTCAACCACACTATGAAACACATTTCATAGAAGAGGGCCCTCTGAAAAGTCAACCACACTATGAATTCAACCACACTATGAATTCTGGAATTCAACCACACTATGAAACACGTTTCATAGAAGAGGGCCCTCTGGAAAGTCAAAAGATCAATGACAGACTTAAAAATACTGTTTCGGTACGTTACCAGATAACGGATTAACTTCCTTAATGCTGAAACAGTTCCTCCGGACAAATGGGCAAAGGTCAGGAAATCAAAATGGCTTAAAAAGGGGAAATGATTCTCAATGTCGCTCTTAGGAAGAGAAAGCAAACCAACACTATTAAGAGAGGTCATCTCACTTTTCGGAAAAAGGTCCTAAACAAGGATGTGGGTGAATAGGCTCTATCACACATCGCCATTGAGATTATAAATCCTGTAGATGGAGGGCATTTGTTGATGGCAGGTAAACATTTGTGAATCTTTGTCCCAGCAATTCCACTCATTAATCTATCCTGTATTTGCATATGCATGCAAAGACATGTATAAAGATACTCATGAAGTTTTGCTTATAATAACAAAGGACTGACAACAACTCAAATGTCCATCGCTAGGGGACTCATTAACTCAATTTTCATATTTCATGCTGAGAACAGCATGCAGCTAATGTAAAAAAAAAAAGGCCGTTCTAACTATAAAAATACAGAACACTATCTCTGAGATATAGATAAAAAAAAATTTTTAAGTGCAGAAGAGTGTATAAGACATGCTAACACTGTTCAAAGGAAGGAAGGAAGGGTAGGAGGAGGAAAAAAAGCCTATCACATTATTTGCAGAATATTTGTGAAAAGGACGTAGCTCCTCTAGGGTAGTCTGCAGAGAAGAAATGGGTTGGCTGGGAGTCTATATGGAAGGAAGACTTATCTATTTCAACTGTATAGAATTTTTAATTTTGAATTTGATACCCAGAGCATATATCACATTGTCAAATAAAGTAAGCAACAAAACAAATTCAAAACAAAAGACGGTGACGCAAGAGTGCCGTGCCCACCCCACTGGTGTCCATTCTGCAACTGGTTCTTGCTGGGTCCAACCCACACTAATAAACATTTGAAGATCTCTGCACCTAATCAACAAGTCTCTAGATTCCAGGTCTTTCTTCATGCCTTCATCTTACATGCCACTACTCACCCACTCACCCCACCCCTAACATATACAGTGTGTCCTCTACTCTCTTCGCTAGTCCATAATGGTGTCCACCACAACTGATCCTTGAAAGTCAAGGATCTTTCTCTGACCTTTGCTCTGACCTCTCTTCATCTGTCCCACCATCCGTGTTCAGGAATTTACTTTTTGTGCAACAAACTTCTCTTGAGCTCCCAAAGGCATCAAGGAATTTGATGAATGAGAATGCACCAAGACGAAGGGCACAACTCTTTAAGTTCATGCTCCAATATTGTGCTTCTGCTGATGGCACACGCCCTGTAGTTGTCTCATTTCCCGATGAAGAGGGAAGAGCTTCATCATCCTGTGTGCTTCCAGGTTGCAGGGATCCCCGCCCCCCCAACCCCCGGTCATTAGATGGATGAAAGTTTAACCTTGCCTTCAGATCATAAACTCCACAAAGTTCACGGTGATATTTCCCTGCCCTGACATTGAGGGGTGATCTTAGTCGGCATTTCTTGGCCTTGCATGTTATGGGGATCCCTGCCTGTAGCCCTTTACCGAGTGCAAGAGGAGCCCCAAGGAACGGGCAAAGTCTGGTCGGAAACTGAAGTAGCCATGGCTTTCTTCCAGAGAGCTGGTGGAACAGTTGGGGAGAGAGGTGGAAAAGCTCCTGTTGCTAATTCAAAGAGAACCAGAAGTCCGTACACGTGCAGAGATGCACTTCCACACATTTCCTCTGCTGTCCCTTGTATCTTTATGTGGCCTTTTTCATCTCTCTTTTACTTACCAATGCTTCCATGATCATCAACTTTTAAAACTCTTTATTCTCAGAATCAGACACTGACAAATATTTGAGGCATTCTTCGAAGGCATTGCTTCATTGAATAACCTCTCCATCGAAGGGTATTATCACCAAAGGTTCTGTGTGAGCACAGGAGTCTCTGGGGCCCAGAAGGTGAACATAAACCCCAGCTCGTGGCAGAGATGTGGGAACACAAGAATTAATGTCCCAAAGAGCCTCCCAGGGGGTGGGGCCAGGGATATGGAGAATGATGGCAAGGTTCTCATCAGAGAGCAGAATCTTGGTCTCCCAAATGCCTATCCAACAGAGGCTGGTCATTTCTACTGACTTGAGATCTTTGAACTTCCTCCATGTTTCCTTTCTTCAACTGGGATGTTTCCTTTGGTTCTCGTGCCCCATCGGGTCTGTAGGAGTTATCTAATCTTATCTAGTCTTTTAGGTTTTTTCTCACCAGACCACAGGAAGTCACACCCTGTCCATAGAGGGGAACCGGGGATCTCTGAGAGTTCCCTGAGCATAGCTGGGAAAGATGGTTGCCTTGATTCTGGGTGGACTCTATTGGGAAAGTCCTGAGTACGTTCTGTGTTAAGCAAGAAGGGCACATTATGGATGTTTAGGGTATGAAGAGTCCTCTAGCCAGTGTGAATAGTAGTGAACTAGCCACCAACCCTTCTAGGCAGACAAAACTTACGTCAGACATTCTCTACAGAGACAGAGAACAAAAGAGAGGGCCATTCTCTCCCCATAAATCTCAAGAAAAACCTATAGGGTTTTGTTTTATGGAATTAAAATTTTTACTTACAGTCAAAATATTATGTGGTTCTCAGACTTGATAGCATGTATTAGGATTATTTGAGAAGTTTCCTAACACAGAGATTCCTTGGCCCCACTCCTAGAATTTCTGCTGCATTTGATGGAGGATGGAGCCTGACAATTTGCATTTGTGGCAGGTCCCCAGGTGGACCTGAAATTTCTTGGGGTTGATGGCAGCATGGGCCTAGTGCATTATACCACTTCCTAGTTGATGTAACCACTCAGTAGACACATACATAGTTGTAACAGCCTGAGTAATCAGAACACTCGCTGAGTCAGTTTCACTTTTCTCATCATTGACATATTACCAGAAAAGAGCTGGTTTTCCTTTCCAGTTTCTATTCTGCATTCCCACTGCGTCTTCTAACATTAACCAGCTAGCACTTGCTTTCCCTGTGCTTCTCCCCACCTGGTACCTTCATAATGAGATTTAAACATTTCTATCCGGTTGTTTTCTTGAATGCAAATTCAAAACATACGACACCAAAAAATCCCACCGTGTTCCTAGTTTCCTTCTGCAGCATTTCTTGTACAACTAACATACATTTTTTAAAAGACTTTATTTATTTTTTTTATTTGAGAGAGAGAGAGAGAGCATGAGCAAGGGAAGGGGTAGAGGGACAAGCAGATTCCCCCACTGAATGGGGAGCCCAATACAGGGCTCCATCCCAGAACCCTGAGGTCATGACCCAAGCTGAATGCAGATGCTTAACTGACCGAACCACCTAGGTGCCCCTAACATCCATTTCTATAAATATATACTAGAACTTATAACTCCTGAATGATATCCAAAAGTAAGCGTTTCCAATAGGGATAGGCTCGACTCTGTGTCCCAATCAAAGGGTAGAGAATTGTCAAGAAGCATAGCTCCTACTTCCACCCTGCTGCTCACAGACACAAACAGACATCCAGAAGGCTCTCTCCAAGACTGAACTAACGTGCCTCAGCTGTACTCAGTGGTCCTGGAGAACAGGTTTCACTCGTGCTCTGTGTAATTTCCAGACACCAAAGATTCCTAGTGCTGTTATCTCTTTTCCTCTTGGGTCCACACACACTGTCACCCCTCTGAGATCAGGGGTATGAATAAGGAAAAAGCAAAGAAAGTACATTTCCTCCATCACAGCAAACCGCCGTGGTTGCAAATTGTGATGTGGGAGTGCGGGACACCAGGGTGAATCAAGGGACTTTAAATGTTGCGGCGCTCGGGGAGGCCCAGAATGTGTACAGGTGTTAGGAGCTGTTTGGCAGGGGTGCCTCGGTGGCTCAGTTGTTAAGTGTCAGCCTTCGCCTTGGGTCATGGTCCCAGGGTCCTGGGATTGAGTCCCACACAGGGCTCCTGGCTCAGCGGGAGGCCCACTTCTCCTTCTCCCACTCCCCCTGTTTATGTTCCCTCTCTCTCTGTCTCTCTCTCTGTCTCTCTCTCTCTCTCTCTCTCTGTGTCAAATAAATAAATAAATAAAATCTTAAAAAAAAAAAAAAAAGAGCATCCCTCACTGGGGCCTGCAGACCATGCTGGTGATAAGGGCAGGCAGAACGAGGATGGGTTAACATTGTGGTCAAGAGGCAGGGTACTTGGTGCTTGGTACCTGTGCCCCTCTCCAAGCTGGGCTCCCTTTATGTCAGCTGATCTAGGCTGTCACTATGGTCACAAAGAGGAAGTTCTGACTCACCACAGGGTGGGGGATGGGGGTGCTACAGGCGCAGCTCTTACTCAAGATTAATTTCTTCTTAGAGCACTGCTGATTGTACTTTCCAGTTTCAGTTTCTTTTTCCTAAAGCAAACCGCAGGAAAACACAGCAAAGGAACCAAGAAATGCCCTCATATATACGTCTCCCTAGCATCTCTGGAAGACAGAGCAGGAAGATCTCTGAAGAGCACAGCAGCCTGAGCTACAGCCTTCCAGAACCGCTGAGAAGCGCTCCGCAAACATGAGGTAAATATTCTGCCCTGATCGTGTTGAAAATGTCCAATCACTCTTGCTGTGGAATGCAAATCCCACACGGCCGTGCTCTGAAAACACAAGTTCCTGACTTCTTTTGCTTTAGTGTCTGTTTGTAGCCTTGCCGTGACTGCTCTGTAGGTCGTGGCTTTGTCTTCCCATTGCCGGCTTGTTTATTTCTGTGATGTTCTGCCCCACATTGTCCAGCTTCCTCAGGGCATCTCTCGTGTCCAGAGGAGGGAGGGAGGAAGAATGGCAGAGGGAGAGATGTTTACCAGCAGGTGCTTCATTTAAAATTGGATCTGGGGCAGGGGGTGGCTCCTGTAGACTGTCCCTTTTGTTTCTTATTTGAAAGGATGAAGCAAGGGGCTTTTAATAAGATTCTTATTTAACAAAGGCTCTGTTTTTAGTAGATAGGGTTAGAATGTACTCCAGGTAGCAACCCCAGCTCATGCTAAGGTGGATTTTACTTTAAATATATTCATTCATCTCATATTTGCATCAGGGCTGGTAAAATGTATCCCTTTTTTTCAACAGAAATATATTTTATCCATTCTTTCAACAGAAATATATTTTAACCCAAAATGCTACTGATTGGCTAGAGTCCTTCTCTCTGAAGTATGAATTGGAGGTGGGGTGCTTGGAGAAAACAGCTCCCAACTCTAAAATGCTCTTACACCCCAGACACATAAGATTTCCCTGGGAGGAGGCAGGGTAGGAAGGGAAATTTTGTTTTCTCCAGTGTGAGGGTGTGGCCAGGCTAGACACCTCAGGCTCAGTCCTGGGAGCTCCAACAACTGGGAACACCAGCCCTAGCTCTCACTTCCTAGAGGACACATTGCCCTCCTTCTGTAAGCTTCCTGATATCTCTTCTTGAAGCGATACATTTTCTGCTACTCTCTATGTCTGCCTGATAAGAAAAAGATCTGATATATTTCCAGATATCTATTTCTAGGGTGACTCAGAATATTTAGAAACCTTGTTCCTATTCCTTAGAACTTTAGTCTTAGAATCTCTCCATTAATAACACAGACCCACCCAACTCTTTTCTAATTTTCTTTGATCCCTTAGCTATAGGCACTGTCACCAGGCATTGGCCCTGTGCTCTAAGACAGTCATTCTCAAATCTGAGCATGCATAAGATCTACCTGGAGGGCTTGCTAAAGACAACCCCCCCCATTGCAGATTCTGATTTGGTAATCCTTAATTGAGGTCCAAGGATGTGCATTTCCAACAGGCTCCTCACTGATGCCAGTAATGCCCGAAGATACTGGCAGCAGCATTAGCTCTGAGCCTGGGGAATGGTGTCACTGTGGCTTTTCTGCTAACAAGAAGCAGGGCAACACACTGCTGTGTGTAAACTTCTAGAGTCATCAGGTGCATAGGTCTCAGAAGTCTGAGTCCAGGAAGCAAGTGTCTGGAACCAGCTTCTGAATTACTGGTGGAAACAAAAACCCGTAATCACACAGTGAAATTGGATGCTTTCGAATGGCTGCTCAGAGGGATTCTACCTAAGTGTGTCTAGTAAATGCCTCTATCCTACAAATACACAACTGTCTATGTGCTTTATATGCTGGAGATAATTTCAACTGGATTCATTCTCTCTGCTTCTTTTATAAAATGAGGACATTGCAGGGAGCCTGGGCAGCTCAGTCAGTTAAGTGTCCAACTCTTGATTTTGGCTCAGGTCATGATCTCAGGGTCATGAGATTGAGACCCATGTTGGGCTCCACACGCTACATGGAGTCTGCTTGAGATTCACTCTCTCCCTCACCCTCTACCACTCCCCCACACTTGCACACTCTCTCAAATAAATCAATAAATCTTTATAAAACATTAAATGAGAAAGTTGCTAAAAAGCTAATTGCTAAGCTTATGCAACCTTACCGAGAAGGAAAACAGATCCATTTGGACACGAACTTTTCAAGGGGAGGCTGCTGTCATTACAATGCCAGATATCACTCCAGGCACTCTCCCGGGCGCACATACACACACCCACCCCCCATCCCACCCTCCATATTGCATCAAGAGGCTCAGACAACCAGGCTCCTCACTGAGACCTGTCTAGGACTTTGAATAGACAGAGGGTCCTTCCCCCGGCAAAAACTCCTACTCATTTTCCTTCCTCTCTTCTGTTTATTCTACTTGGGGTTAAGTTTCCATCCAATTCAAGTAAGAAATGAACAGGAAATGATTCAAGGTTCCCAGAATGGCTCACGGGACCCACACACAGGACTAGAGCAACACCAGGCAGGCCAGAACAGGACAATGGAGAGCTTCAGGGACCCAGACTCTGCGTCTGCTCCGTATGCATCTGGGTCACACTCTCTGCTGTCCACACTGCAGACCACGGCCCCTGAGAGCCCTCCAGCACGCACGGTGCTCCTCCTAAGTCCAGACACCTGACTCCTCACCCCCTTCCCCCGTACCCAGCTTCCACTTGAGTTTAGGTGCTCAGCTCTGATCTAATCATCAAATTGGTGGTGGGGGGGGGGTCCTAAAAAGTGAAAGCTAAGGGGCAGGAAGAAAGTGGGGGAATATAATCTTTCATTTGGACAAGCATTTCAAACATGGTCTTTGCCACATTACATAACTTTCCATATATCTACTGCTTGCCTATGTCAGAATCCATAATAGTTAGAATATCAGCTCCTGATAAAAGGGCTAATTAATATACACCATGAAAAAATGTTTTGAAGTGAGAAAAACAACACTTCAGGGACTCCAATATGTAGGCAATGCAGAGAAATTATCTGGGGCAGTTAATGATTTTTAACCTTCTCATCTCTAAAGTTATTCAAAATAAGGTTTCTGTGTGGTGAGTTTTCCTTATTTGTTATTTGATTTGATTTGATTTTTAAGAACCAACGTTGAAGGGAATGGGAAATCTTCCCAGAAGAGTACCTTAAGGGAAAAAGAGCATTTCCCATAAGAAAAGAAGCTAGTGTGAGCCTCCTCCTATAGCTTCAATTCCAACACCCTGCGTGAAAGCAAACCACAGGAGAGGAAAAATAAAATTTCAAAAGATAATTATAGCAACAAAATGCAGAAGTTTTAATAGACCAGCACAATGAGAAATGTTAAAAACAGAAATCACCAGTCTAAGAAATAGCGGTGGGGTGGAGAGGAGAAAAAAAAAGATTATATTTTGTTCCAAAATAAAAGTTTAAAACATTGCTAACATATATGATGATAATAAACTTAAGCAGTAGAATAATATAAAAGCAGAGTATATAAGTAAGCATTTAGAATTGTTGAAATATGATTTAAAAGATCAAAATGGAAAAGTTCAGATAAAAGGAGAACAGAGAGGAGCACCTGGGTGGCTCCGTGGGTTAAGCCTCCGCCTTCGGCTCAGCTCACGATCTCAGGGTCTTGGGATCAAGCCCCGCATTGGGCTCTCTGCTCAGCAGGGAGCCTGCTTCCCCCGCTCTCTGCCTGCCTCTCTGCCTACTTGTGATCTCTGTCTAATAAATAAATCTTTTAAAAAAAATGGAGAACAGAGAATGCCAAATTAATAAAAAGACAAGACAAAACCAATTGGATTAAAAAAAATTTGGATAACCACAGAAAGTCAGTTAAGGATATATGAAAAGCTCAAATAATAAGACAAGAAATGTAAAGTAATAAGGACAAAAGGACAGATTAAGGGGAACTAAGAAACTGAAAATACAGGAGACAAATGTGGTTGAATTTCAGAGGGATAATGAGATTAAAATCAAGCTGGCAAGACAGGAACAGAATAGACAATTCTAAAGCTAAAATTTTCAAACCAGGAAAGCAAATGCTGGGTAAGATGAAGAACAGGAGCATAAAGCAATCAAATAGGCTTTCTTCTTAAAAACTGTGTCAAGTCAGGGGTGCCTAGGTGGCTCAGTCGGTACAGTGTCTGACTGTGGCTCAGGTCATGATCTCCAGGTCCTGGGATGGAGCCCCAGCCCCAAGTCCTTGGGTTCTGCACTCAGCAGGGAGTCTGCTTCTCCCTCTCTCTCCCTCTGCCCCTCTCCTGCCCATGCTATCTCTATGTCTTTTTCTCATAAAATCTTTAAAACAGAAAACCAAAGCGACACAAAGTCAATCCTCCACTGAAATCTGTCCCCCAAGACGTGCTGCGCCTGCACAGGCCCTCACGGCAGACAGCAGAGAGCCAGCCCGACCCTCACAAACCGCCCTGTTCAGGGAAACGTAGCTCCCGGGCCTCCAAATCCCACCCCAACCCTTTCTCTAATCCTTCTGCCCCCCACCATCACCCAACCCCTGTGTCCCTGTGCACTTAATGTAGATGCCAAAATATAGAAAGAAATGAAAAGGAAATACTGTTCTCTTCTGGTTGAAGTGAACACTGTCGAGGAGGAGAAGGAGTAGGAAGAGAATTGCACTTGCTCTGCTCCCCGGGAGAACCCATGCCCTGTCTGACAGCCTGCATCTTTCTGTTTTGCCCTCCAGCGAGAGCACCATGACCGCCCTGGAGAGCTGCTTACTGCAGCTGAAATGCCATTTCAACTGGAACTTGGTGCAGGGAGGAGAGTCGCTGGATGAGTTTGAAGACGAGGTGTGTAACGCCACGGAGTTTCAGAACAACGAGTTCAGAGCGACGGTGTTCAACATCCAGGCCTACATTGAGCACAGCAGAGGCCGCGGAGAGGCGGCGCTGGAGTGCCTGCGGCGGGCGGAGGAGCTGATCCGGCGGGAGCACCAGGAGCAAGCGGACATCCGAAGTCTGGTCACCTGGGGCAACTTCGCCTGGGTCTCCTACCACCTGGGCAGACATGCAGACGCGCAGATGTATGTGGACAAGGTGAGACGAGTCTGCGCGGAGGCTCGCAGCCCCTACAGAATGGAAAGCCCAGAGCTGGACTTTGAGGAGGGGTGGGCCCGGCTGCAGTGTGGAGGGAGGCACAACGAGAGGGCCAAGGTATGCTTTAAGAAGGCTCTGGAAAAGGAGCCCAAGAACCCGGATTTTGCCTTGGGACTGGCCATCGCCAGCTACCGTCTGGACACCTGGCCGCAGCCTCAGAATCCCATAGACCCTCTGCGGCGGGCCATCCGGCTGAATCCTGACAACCAGTATGCGAAAGTCCTCTTGGCGCTGAAGCTTCAGAAGATGAAGGAGGAAGAGGAAGCAGACAGACTCGTGGAGGAGGCGCTGAAAGGAGCCCCGGGGGCGACAGATGTGCTCTGCCAAGCAGCAAAGCTGTATCAGAGGAAAGGGGCCCTGGGCCAAGCTGCAGAGCTGCTGAGAAAGACCCTGGAAGGTTCTCCGGACAGCACCATCCTGCACTGGCGAATTGGCTGCCTCTACAGGACCAAAGTCCTCGAGATGCTCCAGGACCCAGGAAGGAATGAGATGAGCGGCCAAAGGGCAAAGTTACAGGAAACCATAGAACAAGCTGTGTATCATTTAAAAAGAGTGGATGAGGCCAGTGCAGAGCTCCCCTGTGTCTGCTCCTACCTGGCCTGTCTCTACGCCCAGGCAGGTAAGTATGATGCCGCGGAGCATTACTTCCAGAAAGAATTCAGCAAAGAGCTTTCTCCAGGAGCCAGACAAGTGCTCCACCTGCGCTACGGCAACTTCCAGCTGTACCAGATGAAGTGCGAAGACAAGGCCATCCACCATTTCATACAGGGCATGAAAATCAACCAGGAATCAAAGGAGAAAGAAAAGATGAAAAATAAGCTGCAGAAAATTGCCTGTACCAGGCTTTCTAAAAACGGAACTGATTCCGTGGCTTTGCACCTCTTGGCATTTCTTCAGGAGCTGAATGGAGACATGCGGCCAGCAGAGGAAAACTCTGAGAGGTGTTTGGACTCTGGAAACTTCCTCCATTCAGTATCTTTCACTGAGGCATAAGGAATCAATATATGGTGCTGGCGGGATGATGCAGGGAAGGGAGCAGAAACCCCTCCACCAAGTGGGTATTCATGATATGGGACAACTTTACAGCAGCATAGGCGTGGACTGAGCTGCTGGCCATGGGTCTGCACCGGGTTTGGGGAGGATACCTGCTGGGTATCACACATGAATTGCCCAGGGAGTTCTGGGACAGGGACTAGATTGGAGAGGGGGGAGGGTCGCAGGGCTTGGTTAGGGGGCTACTTCCCAACTGACCTCTTCGGAGTAGTTTGCATTGTGATATTCCCTTAGTCATCCTCCCATTGGTGATGTCTTGGGTTTGTCTCTGGGTTTAGATAAAGCAGCCAGATCCCTCACATCTGAAACAGTGTGGTCCGTTTTTGCAATGTTTTTCCACCCTTGGAATCATTTTAGATCTTGTGCAGTTTGGCCCTGCAGAGACACTAATGTGTCCATTCAAAGGCAGGGGGACCAAAGCCTCCATAGGGCTGGGTATCTTCTCTCCCTCACTTCTGCTTCCTTCCCAGACAGTCCTCAGTCTAGACTGTCTGTACAACCTGAGTTCAATTGCCCCATTAACTGAGGTGGGAACATAGTTTGAAAACAAGAGAGCAGAGAACAGGTTGAATTTGGAAAGAGCACAACCAAGACGAGCAGTGGGGCCAGGCCGTCAGGGTACAAGGGTTTCAGGAGGCACATGGGAAGATTTCACATCCATTCTGGCCTCCCCGGATTACAGCATGTCAAGAATAAAAAGAATAAATAAAAACTTTAAAATGTGTGTAAAAAAAAAAAAATAAATGTCACGCCAGTAGGGACAGGGATTGAGCAGACAAAAGAGAGAGAGAAAAAATGCTGGTTTGTCCTTGCAGACTATAAATCCACGGAGAAAAAAAATCTCATTTTCTTGGCCACTTTTAGGAAAATTTCCTTGTATGATGAAGACTTGCTTTGTTCAAAAAGGCTTGGATGAGCACAGGCCCACAGTAAGAGAAAAACAGCAGAACAGAAGGCTCATTTGGACACCAAGGACCTAGCAAAAGGTCTTGCGAAATGACATCACTAATAGAGAATTTTTTTCCCCAATTATACTGTTGTAAGTTAGGTGATATAAAACTTCTTTTCACCCTGAAAATCTTCAAGGAAACCACAAAATTCATGGTTTGCTTGGAGTGATTGGGGTTTTCTAGGTAAATACTCAATAGTCCATGAGATCAGGATCAGTGCGAACCAAACCAGAGTCAGGTGACCCAGCATGAAACAAACCCTCAGTCATCCTCTGGGTTGTAAAATATTTGCCTATTCAGATTAATTTAAAATTAAATACTGGTTACCAGGAGCTGGGGGTTGGGGAAGTGGGAGAGATGTTGTTTAAAGGTACAAACTCACAACTAGTAAATAAATCCTGGAGATCTAAGGTATAGTTTCATGAATATAGACAACAATATTGTATTCTAATCACCAAACCTGCTAAGAGGCTTGATCTTCATTATTCACACCACAGAAAAGAAATGATAATTACATGACATGAGAGAGGTGGTAACTATTGCTACAATAACTGTTGCTACAATCATAATTAATCATAATTAATCATAATATATAAATGTATCAAATCAACATTAAATTTGCACAGTATTGTATGTGAAATGTATTTCAATAAATTGATGCATAGTATGGATTCCTGGAAAAAGCCACAGATTTAATGAATAAATAACTTGGAGGTGATGGAACATAAAAGAGTGTTCTTGGTTTTGTTTTTGTGTTTGAAATTCCGCTGCACCGTGAGTCTTGTGGACCCAGCTACTAATTAATGAAACATTATATTGGTTGCAAACTGCCTCCATATAACCCAGACCGGTCTAGCATTATAACCACTGAATGGAACAGACTTTTTTTCCCCTAAGCCTTAGGAATCCAGGACTCTAGCTTACGCCCTGACACCCAGGACCATGCACCCTCACGTGCACGAACCCCCGCCCCCACACTGAGAATGGGCGGGCTGCTTCTCTTCTCTCTGTTAGGCCTTATTAACACCATGTGTTTCCATCTGCATCCTGACCTCCATTGTGAGAATGAGGCAGTGTCACCCATTCTGTTATCTGCCCCATTCTGGAGGCAATCCAAATGCATGTTGGAGAGTTTTTTTCCTATTAGTCAGAAAATAGAAAGAGACAAATAGCCCTGAAGTCTCTCACACTTTCTGAGAATTGTCTATGGAAAATATGATTCACACCACCTGCAAAGGTAAACTCATCCCATCGGACCGAATGGGACAAGCGTATGTCTTAGGGAAAGATTTAGCTTCCTTATTCTGGGCTCTGGTGCCTGGGGAGGAAAACCGGGGTATTCTGAGTGGAAGGTAAGAGGGGCAGGTACGCTGACCTTGAGAGAGGACCACCTGGCCCCTGTAGAGAGCTGAAGAAGTCTGCCCAGCTGTACACAATCTTGCCCATGCAGCAAAACCCTTGCTAGAAGAGGTTCCTGAAAGGAAAAAGGTGGAAAGAATAGGGAGGAGACAGACGACATAGTACACTCAGTTTTTATTTGAGGACTTAAAGCCCACAAAAATGATTAGAAAATAATAAACAAAATTGTGTTTATAGCCCAAGTCTCCTGAAATCTTTCTATCCAGGAACAATGAATAGATCCACGTTAACTGGGATGACCCGTCATTCCTGGGCTCTTAGCCTCTTAGCCATTTTTCAGTGCACGACATTTGACTCCCCTCAGATACCCACCCAGGAAAAAATAAGCCCCTGGTAGGCGTGTTGATGAACAAGTCGGTCAGAATGACCCGATCACATCTGTTACGTGCAGGCTTGGCACCCCTACACACTAATGTCCTCCGCCCACAAAACTGCTTCAAAATGTCTCATCATTCTCTACATCTGATTGCCACCTTGAGAGTCCTGATGCCCCGGCAAAGATGGTCTCAAATATGTCAGTGCCCATGAGAGAGTGAGGAGAATTTCTCACATCTGGCTGGGTGCCAAGTGGCACTGAGTACTGATTTGCCAGCCTCGGAGTCCTCTGTGAGACATTCCTCAGCTCCTGCCCATAGACCCTTTTACCACAGAGCTCAGACACAGTCCCCAGGGGCAGCAGACCTCGAGTCACGGTCACTGTTTATCTTTCTTCCTACTTCCTGCCAAGTGACTTTCATAATCTGTGCCCAGCGTCACATGTACACAATCAACCTCAGAGGCCAACCTGGGCAATGTGGGTTCCACCCAGAGACCACGTGTTCCTGGATCCCCCCCCCACCGCCTTTCCTCCACCATTTCCTCCACCACCTAGTTTTGGGAAGGGAGTCATGTAGTTTGACTAATAATTAAGCTATTTTCCTGTGGTTTACAGTGCAACTCCTTCTTGCTGGGATCTGTACCTTCCTGGGACGCTGCAAGAGGGAAACTAAAATCCTTCATGTAACACAGTTCAGCGACTCTGACAACAGTTCAGCAGCTCCTGGAATGTTAAACGTGGTGCTACCGTACAGCCCAGCGATTCCACTCCTAGGAATATACCCAAGAGAAAGGAAAACACGTTCCCATCAACTTGTATATGAGTGTTCATAGCAGCATTATTCAAAATAGCCAAAAAGCAGATTCATCGACCGATGAGTTGACCTATTAAGTAAGAGATATTCCCCCAGTGGAATATTACTCAGCAGTACAAATAAGTGTAGTACTTACTGCATTTATTCCAAAGAAATGTAGCACTGATACACGTTACAATATAGAAGAACCTCGAAAACATTATGCTAAATGAAAGAGCCAACCACAAAAGGTCTATGGATATGAAAAGCTCAGAGAAGGCAAATACAGAGAGAGACAGTAGACAGGGGTCGCCTGGGGCTGGGGTGAGTGGCAGGATCACAGGTGTCAGGAAAGGGGTGTGGAATTGCGTTTTGGGAGTGATGGGAATCTTCTAAAACTTACTGTGGTGATGGTTGCACAGCTCTGTGAAACGCTGAAAGCTACTGAATTGGACCCTTTACGTGGGTGAACTGCACAGCATATAGATTATATTTCAATGTAACTATTAAAAAATCATAATAGCCAAAAAGCAGATTCGACTTATGAACAGACTCTTGTTCCAGATGAACATAAAGAAAGCCAGCTCTTCTGTTGCCTTCTATTTTAACCTCTAGGTTCGTTTTCATTGTATTGTACCCTTCTTATTACTAGCATTTAAAATGCTGTTACTGCCTTTGTATTCAAAAGACAGGTTGGACAACTCCCGTACTCTGTTGTCTGGGTATGTATGGGTATGAAAATCTAGTCCTGTATCATTTTATCTTTAAACACTGGTACCGAACAACCATTCATGGGCAAGTTGGCTCCAAAGAAGAGTCCAAATGCAGAAGGAAAGTTTGGCTTAGTGTAGAAATCTAAATCTACGTGCTTACAGATATAAGAGGACTGTGCAGGGGCGCCTGGGTGGCTCAGTTGGTTAAGCGACTGCCTTCGGCTCAGGTCATGATCCTGGAGTCCTGGGATCGAGTCCCACATCGGGCTCCCTGCTCAGCGGGGAGTCTGCTTCTCCCGCTGACATCTCTCCTCTCATTCTCTCTCTCTCTCTCCCTCTCAAATAAATAAATAAAATCTTAAAAAAAAAAAAAGAGGACTGTGCATTTCTTAATTTGCAGAATGTTATTTGACCACCATATGCAACTGTTGCGAATACTGTATGGATTCATGAGTACTTCTTGAGCCAGGAATTAGAATAAGAAGAGAAGCCAGGAGAGAGGCAGCCAGTACTAATGCACTGGAAAATAATTCTTCATTTGGGCTAAGAGGAAAGCTTTGAGCAGATGGATAAATTTGCCTTTTCTCTAATCTAACCACTTCTGTTGCAGAGCTCCTCCCTGCACTCCAAACCCGGTGTGTGTCTCTCAAATCAGCACCCTCCCAACACAGAAACTTGCGCTTTCCTCTCTGAACGAAGAAGGTGAGACACAGAGATGCATTTCCCCTGGGATGGATGTTGAGGTTGTGCAAATCCTGCTCTGCAGGGATTAAGAAGCAGATTCTGAGCAGCAGAGATGTCGTGTCTTCTTTTAAAAATTTACATTTTTTGTGGGTATCTATGAAATGTGGGACCTTGTAAAGCATTAGGACAAAGTCAGGGGCCCCTCTTCCCTCAGTCTAAGGGTAGTATTGATACCATCTATAGTACCACAAGAATTTATACCATTTATAAATGTATGTCCCTTTATGACAACAGGATAACAAATTGTGAAGTAAGAGAACCAATCAGAATTACAGACTTATCCAAGTTGCAGGTTTCTCTCGCTAGATATCATCTCTGGACTCACAATACCTCGTGATACTCCTGTTGTTGGGAAAATCATCCGTCCCAACCATCTGTTGGGAAAATCATTGTCTGCTTTCTATAGTTTCAAGAATGGAGGAAGCCTTTATCCTATCTATCTACTTGACCATTCTTTCACCAAATCAACTATGAGAACTATACTCCCTAGGTTTTTATGATTATATACATCATGGGTAGAAGTTTTATAAAAATTAAAAAAAAAAAACCTCTCAGGATAATATCACTCCTTCAGAGCCTAAAGCATAAATACATGAATTTCTGAGACAGCCATTAAACAATATTACATGGGTTACTATTCCCATTATACAGCTGGAAAAACTAAAGGATTGCCTTAGACCTCACAGATCTAAACTGCACTCCGGGGCCTAGCGTTCCATATTTGGTGTGGGTCAAAGAAAGGAGATTCAGACTCAGTGATTTGACTCATGGATCATCCCACAGGTCGTAAACTGAATACGCAAAATTAATCCAGGTCTCCCGTTGCAAATTGACTCCCACAGGAGTTTTATTGCAAGAGACTACTTTTTACCAAATATTTCTGGATAGTCTTTCATATCATGTGGTCCCAGAAACCCCTGTATCAGAATCTCCTGCAGACTCTATTAAAAATGCAGTTTCTGGGAGTTCTTGGGAGTCAGGTCCAAGACGCAAGAATGCAGGAAGACCCCAAACTCACTTTCTCCACCAGAATATATATCAAATTACACCTAACAATCGAACAATTTCCCCTGAAGTACTGAGGGCTGACTGAAGAGCTACTGAACAACCAAAGGCAGAGAGAATGACAAGAGAAGAGCAAGAGACATTGGAAGGAAGGAAACCCCTGACCCCAACCCCCATGCTGTCAGCGGCCGCGGGGAAAGAGGGAAAGAGGGACAGAGAACACATCCCTCTGTCCTGGGGCACAGAAAGAGGCTGTGGTTTAAAAGAGCAACTAACAGGGCGCCTGGGTGACTCAGTGGGTTAAGCCTCTGCCTTCGGCTCAGGTCATGATCTCAGGGTCCTGGGATCGAGTCCCACATCGGGCTCTCTGCCCCGTAGGGAGCCTGCTTCCTCCTCTCTCTCTGCCTGCCTCTCTGCCTACTTGCGATCTCTGTCTGTCAAATAAATAAATAAAATCTTAAAAAGAAATAAAAAATAAAAGAGCAACTAACATATGGAAGAGACAAGGCGAGATGGCCCAGGAGCAGAGGAGCTGGGAGAACACTCTGGGGTAGAGGGACGACCGTCATACGGTTTATGGTTTATGCTCTCACCCCACCTTAAGGCAGAGTCTGGACACCATCACAGGCAGGTCCAGCTGTCACAGGGAGTTCATAACCTCAACAAGCCCAGGGTCCACAAGCCCACACCAGCTCTGGTCTCACTGAGACACAGGAAAAAATGACAGAGTTTATAAAAGCCGAAGAACTGTGGGGTTGCTCTCTCCTCCTCCATCTTAAAAGCCCAGAGTGGAACAGGGTCTCGATGCTGTAAGTGGTGGGTCTAGTCTCCACAGAGAGCTTGTAACCTTACCAACATCTGTGTTGCTGGGAGACAGAAAATAAGCCATGGTGTATTTTTTTCTTTTTATGTTTTGTTTTGGTTTTAATTAAAATTTTTTTCTTAATTTGTATTTTATCTTACTTTTTCATTTTTTTTAATTTGTCTTGTCTTATTTTAATTTGTGTTATTTTTGGTTTGGTTTTGTTCTCATTTGTTGTGGGTTTTTTTTTTTCCTTTTCTGCTTTTTTCTTTTTTCCATTCTTCTTTTCTTTTCTTCTTCTATTCTTATTCTTACTCTTATTCTTATCATTATCATTATTTTCTTTCTGTAGAAAACCACTATTTTTTTCTTCCAAGATTTTATTTAAATTTAGTGTGAAATTCATTAACATACAGAGTAGTATTGGTTTCAGGAGTGGAATTTAGTGATTCATCACTTACATAACAACACCCAGTACTCATCCCAACACATGCTCTCCTTAATACCCATCACCCTTTTAGTGCACTCCCCATCCTCCTCCCCTCCAGCAACCCTCAGTTTGTTCTCCATAGTTAAGAGTCTCTTGTGGTTTGCCTCTCTCTCTGTTTTTATCTTATTTTATTTTTATTTTTCTTCCCCTATGTTCATCTTAAATCCCACACATGAGTGAAATCATATCATATTTGTCTTTCTCTGACTGACATTTCTAAAAAGCCATTGTCTAAAAAGACAATGACTAGCATATACAGCCACAGCTCCAGCCAGCCAGCAAAAGCCACCAAGCACATAATCTACAAAGGGGATATTATTGACAAGACTATGCCTTCAAGTTTAGTCCTAATCCACAGACATAAGGTCAAGCAAAATGGGGAGACTGAGGAATATGCTCCAAAAAAGAAAGAAAAAAAAAAAAAAGAACAAGAAAAAAAAACTCAGGATAAGAACTAGGTAAAACAGGGATAAGAAACATGCTTGATAAATAATTTTTTAAAAAATTTTTAAGTAGCTCTAACATGGGGCTTGAACTCATGACCCTGAAATTGAGGGTCACATGCTCTACTGACTGAGCCAGGTAAGTATCCCACCTAATAAAGAATTTAGAGTAATTATTGTGAAGATGCTTACTGGGTTGGAGAAAAGAATGGAAGAGCTCAGTGAGATCTTCAATAGAAAGATAGAAAATCTTAAAAAGAACTAGTCAGAGCTGAAGAATACAAGAACTGAAATATAAAACACACCACAGAGCATCAGCCATAGACGAGAGTATGCAGGACAAGGTATCTGCCATCTAGAACACAGGGTAATGGAGAGCACAGAGGCTGCATGGCAAAACAAAAAAATAATTTAAAAAAATGAGGAAAAATGAAGAGATCTCTCAGACAATATCAAGTAAACAAATATTCACAATACGGTGATCCCAGAAGAAATAAGAGAGAGAGGTGTGAAAACCTACTTGGAAGAAATAATAGCAGAAAACTTTCCTAACCTAGAGAAGAAAACAGATAGCCAAGTCCAAGAAGCACAGAGATTTCCAAACAAGATGAACCCAAGAAGGTCCATAATACCTAAAATGTCAAAGGATAAAGATAAGAAGAGAATCTTAAAAGCAGCTGGAGAGAAACAAAAAGTTACCTACAAGGGATAACCTATAAGGTGATCAGCTGATGTTTCAGCAGCAGTTTTGCAGGCCAGAAGGGAGTGGCATGATATATTCAAAGTGCTGAAGGGAAACACCTACAACCAAGAATACTCTACCCGGCAAGGTTATCATTCAGATTTGAAAGTGACATAAAGAGTTTCCCTGGACAAAAAGATAAAGGAGTTTATCAGCAGGAAACCAGCCTAACAGGAAACGTTAAAGAGACTTCTTTAAGTGTAAAGGAAATGACTGTGATTAGACATAAGAAAATTATGATTAAAAGATGTAAAATATGGGGGACCTGGGTGGCTCAGTGGGTTAAAGCCTCTGCCTTCAGCTCGGGCCATAATCCCAGGGTGCTGGGATTGAGCCCTGCATTGGGCTTTCTGCTCAGCGGGGAGCCTGCTTCCTCCTCTCTCTCTCTGCCTGTCTCTCTGCCTACTTGTGATCTCTGTCAAATAAATCAATAGAATCTTTAAAAAAAAAAGATGTAAAATATGACAACGTATACATAAAATGTAGAAAAGGGAAGAAAAAGTGATAAAGAAAAAGAAAAAAGGGCTTTTTTCTTTCTTTTTTTTCCAGAATGTGTTTGAACTTAAATGACCATCAAATTAATATAGACAGCTATTTACTTAGGATGTTATTATTGTAGCCACAAACACAAAACTTATGATAGATACACAAACAAAACAGAGAAAGATAGCCAAACATTACACTATAGAAACTTATCATCCACAACGAAAGAGCAAGAGAAGAAGGAACAAAGAAAATCTATAAAAACACCCAGAAGACAAATTTCAAAATGGCAATAAGTACAGACCTGTCAATAATTACTTAAATGTAAATGGCCTAGGGGCACCTGGCTGGCTAAGTGGGTGACTCTTAACATTAGTGTCATGAGGTTAAGCCCTATGTTAGGTGTAGAAACTACTTAAATATAAATGGCCTAAATGCTGTCAAAAGACATAGGAGGGTAGAGTGGGTAAAAAATTAAGACTCACCTATGTCACCTATAAGAAACTCACCTCAAACCTAAAAACACATACAGACTGAAAGGGAAGGGATGGAAAAACATTCACCATGCAAATGGAAGAAGAAGAAGGAAAAAGAAAAAAAGGCAAAGTAGCAATACTTAAATCAGATAAAACAAACTTTAAAATAAAGACTGCAGGGGCGCCTGGGTGGCTCAGTGTGTTAAAGCCTCTGCTTTCAGCTCATGTCATGATCTCAGGGTCCTGGGATGGAGCCCCACATCAGGCTTTCTGCTTAGCAGGGAACCTGCTTCCTCCTCTCTCTCTCTGCCTGCCTCTCTTTCTGCTTGTGATCTCTATCTGTCAAATAAATAAATAAAATCTTTTTAAAAATATAATAAAAGAAAATAAAGACTGCAAAAACAAACCAAAAAAGACTCTAACAAGAAAAAGAAGGGCAGGGGCGCCTGGGTGGCTCAGTGGGTTAAGCCGCTGCCTTCGGCTCGGGTCATGATCTCAGGATCCTGGGATCGAGCCCCGCATCGGGCTCTCTGCTCAGCAGGAGCCTGTTTCCTCCTCTCTCTCTGTCTGCCTCTGCCTGCTTGTAATCTCTCTCTGTCAGATAAATAAATAAAATCTTAAAAAAAAAAAAAAAAAAGAAAGAAAAAGAAGGGCATTACCTAATGATAAAAGGATCAATTCAACAAAAGGATATAACAATTGTAAATATCTACACACCCACTGGAGCACATAAACACATAAAGCAAATATGAATGGACATAAAGAGAGAATTGATGGTGATACAATAATATCAGGGGACTTTAATACTCCACTCACATCAAAGGATAAATCATCCAGACAGAAAATCAATAAGGAAACAATGTCTTTGAATGATGGACATATTATGTCACATGGACATAACAGGTATATACATAAAGAATATTCCATCCAAAAACAGAAGACACATTCTTTTCAAGTGTACATGGAACACTTACATGGAACTTACATGGAACACTTACACTAATGCCTTACATGTAAGGCATTAAACAAGCCTTGATCAATTTAAGAGGACTGAAATCATACCATACATCTCTTCTAACCACAATGGTATGAGACTAGAAATCAATCACAAGAAAAAAGCTGGGAAAACCACAAACACATGGAGATTAAACAATAGGACACCAAACAACAAATGAATCAACAAAGAAATCAAAGAAGAAATAAAAGAAATACATGGAGACAAATGATAATGAAAACACAGTCGTCCAAAATCTTTGGGGGATAGTAAAAGCAGTTCTAGGAGGGAAGTATGTAGAGATACAGGCCTACCTCAAGAAACAAGAAAAAACTCAAATAAAGAATGTAACCTTACACCTAAAGGAACTAGAAAAATAAGAACAAAACCCAAAGTAAGTAGAAGAAAGGAAATAATAAAAATCAGAGTAGAAATAAATGACACAAAGACTAAAACGACAATAGAGAAAATCGATAAAATTAAGAGCTGGTTCTTCAAGAGTATAAACAAAATTGACAAACCCTCAGCCAGACCTATCAAAAAGAGAAAGTACCCAAATAAATAAAATTAAAAATGAGAGGGACATCATGACTCACATCATGGAAGTACAAAGGATTATAAGAGAACACTATGAAAAATTACATGCTAACAAACTGGACAACCTATTAGAAATGGATAAATTCCTAGAAACAAACAATCTTCCAAAACTGAACCAAGAATAGAAAATCTAAACAGATCAATTATAAGTAACAAAATTGAATTGGTAATCAGAAAACTACCAAAAAGTAAAAGTCCAGGACAGGATGGATTCAGAGGGAAATTTACCAGATATTTAACAAAGAATTAATACTTACTCTCCTCAAACTATTCCAAAAAAATAGAAGAGGAAGTAATGCTTCCAAATATATTCTATGAGGTCATCATTATCCTGACACCAAAGCCAGAGAAAGACACCACAAAAAACAAAACAACAACAACAAAAAAACCTGTAGGCTAATATGCCTTATGAACATAGCAGTGAGAATCCTCAACAAAATGTTAGCAAACTGCCTACAACAATACCTTAAAAAGATCACTCACCATGATCTGGTGGAAGTTATTCCAGGGAGGCAAGGATGGCTCATACTCAGAAATCAATTAACACCATACACCATATCAACAAAATGAAGAATAGAAATCACCTGACCATCTCAACAGATGCAGAAAAAGCATTTGCAAGATTCAACATCCATTCATGATAAAAACTCTCAACAGAGTGGGTTTGGAAGGAATATACCTTAACATAGTAAAGGCCATATATGAAAAACCCATAGCTTGCTTACATCATACTTAATGGTGAAAAACTGAGAGCTTTCCCTCCAAGGTCAGGAACAAGACAAGGATGTCTACTCTCACCTTTTTTACTTAACATAATACTGGGAGTCCTAGCCACAGCAATCAGACAAGTAAAAGAAATTAGAGGCATCCACGTTGTTAAAAAGAAGTTAAACTGTCACTATTTGCAGATGACACGATATGATACATAGAAAATTCTGAAGACTCTGCAGAAAAACTACTAGAAGTAATCAACAAATTCAGTAAAGTGGCAGGATACGAAATTAATACAGAAATGGATGGAGCTTCTACACCCAAATAACAAAGTAGCAGAAAGTGAAATTAAAAAAAAAAATCTAAAATTGCATCAAAAAGAATAAAATACCTAGGAATAAACTTAACCAAAGATGTGAAAGACCCGTACTCTGAAAACTATAAAACACTGATGAAAGAAATTGAAGATGACACCAACAAATGGAAAGACATTACATGCTCCTGGATTAGAAGAATTAACATGGTTAAAATGTCCACATTACCCAAAGCAATCTACAAATTCAATGCAAACCCTATCAAAATATCAACAGCATTTTTCTTTCTTTTTTTTTTTAAGATTTTATTTATTGGGGCACCTGGGTGGCTCAGTGGGTTAAAGCCTCTGCCTTCGGCTCAGATCATGATCTCAGGGTCCTGGGATTGAGCCTCGCACTGGGCTCTCTGCTCAGCAGGGAGCCTGCTTCCTTCTCTCTCTCTGCCTGCCTCTCTGCCTGCTTGTGATCCCTATCTGTTAAAGGAATAAGTAAAATCTTTTAAAAATATATTTTATTTATTTGAGAGAGAAGGAGGGAGGGAGGGAGAGAAAACATGAGCAGGGGAGGGGCAGAGGGAGACGCAGACTCCTCACTAAACAGGGAGCCTGACACTGGGCTCTATCCCAGGCCCCTGGAATGATCACCTGAGCCGAAGGCAGACATTTAACTAACTGAGCCACAACAGGTGCATCCCCTCTCCCAAATGGCAGCTTTCACAAAACTAAAATAAATATTACTAAAATTTGTGTGGAACCACAAAAGACTCCAAAGACCCAAAACAATCCTGAGAAAGAACAAAGTTGGAGGTACTACAATACCAGGTTTCAAGATCTACTATAAATCTATAGTAATCCAAAGAGTGTGGTACTGTCACAAAAATAGACACATAGACCAGTGGAAGAGAAATGAGACCTCAGAAATAAATCCACAATTATATGGTCAATTAATCCATAACAAAGGAGGCAAGAATATTATACAATGGGGAAAAGACAGTTTCTTCAACAAATGGTGCTGGGAAAACTGGACGGCTCCTTACAAAAAAGTGAAGCTGGACCACCTACTATATACAAAAATGAACTGAAAATGGATTAAAGACCTAAAGGTGAGAACTGAAACCATAAAAACCCTAGAATAGAGCAAAGGCAGTAGTTTCTCTGACATCAGCCACAGCAACATTTCCTTGATATGTCTCCTAATGCAAGGGAGACAAAAGCAAAAATAAACTCTTGGAACTAAATCAAAATTAAGAGTTTTTAACATAGCAAAGGAAACTATCAACAAAACAGAAAGATGACCTACTGAATGAGAGAATACATTTGCAAATGCTATATCTAATAATGGGTTCATATCCAAAATATATAAAGAACTTACACAACTCAATACTGAAACATCACACAATCCAATTAAAAAATGGTCAGAAGACCTGAACGGGCATTTTCCCGAAGAAGACACACAGATGGCTGACAGATACATGAAAAGATGCTCAACACCACTAGTCAGGGAAATGCAAATCAAAACCACAATGGAAAATCACCTAATACCGGTTAGAATGGCTAAAATCAAAATGACAAGGAATAACAAGTGTTGGTAAGGATGTAGAAACAAAGGAACCCTTGTGCACCGCCGGTGGGAATGTAAACTGGTACAATCACTGTGGAAAACAGTATGGCATTTCCTCAAAAAATTAAAAGTAAGATAGTATGTGATCTAATAATTCCACTACTGGATATTTACCCAAAGAAAATGAAAACACTAAATCAAAAAGACAAATGCATCCCCGTTCACTGCAGCATTATTTACAATAGCCAAGATATGGAAGCAACCTGAGTGTCTATCATTAGATGAATGGATAAGGAAGATGTGTACACACACACACACACACACACACACACAGAAGAATATCACATAGCCACAAAAAAGGATGAGATCGTGCCACCCAAGACAACATGGATGGACCTAGAAGGTATTATGTGAAGTGAAATCATCAGACTTAGACAAATTCCATATGATTTCACTCATAAGTGGAAACTTCAAAAAATTAACAAATGAGAAGTAGAATCGGGACTATAAACACAGAGAACAATTGATGATTGTCAGAGAGGAAGGAGGTGGGAGGTTGGGCCAAACAGGTGACAGGGAAAGGGAGACACAGCCTCCAGGTATGGAATGCGTAGGTCACGTGAATAAAAATCAGAGTATAAGGAATACGGTCAGTGACTCAGTCATGCAAGTTAATGGGACACATGGCAGCCACACTTGTAAGCATAGCGGAATGTGTGCATTTGTCAAATCAGAGTTGTACATCTGAAACTAACGAATATTGTGTGTCAACTACACTAAAAAAAAGTTTTGGGGGTCCCTGGGTGGCTCAGTCGGCTGAGTGGTCGACTTCTGACTTCAGCTCAGGTCATGATCTTGGGGTCGTGAGATCGAGCCCCACATGGGGCTCTGCACTGGGCGTGGAGCCTTCTTGGGATTTTCTCTCTCCCTCTCTCTCTGCCCCTCTCACTCAGTGCTCAATCTCTCTCTCTAGGAAAAAAAAAAAAAGTTTTTGATTTTGAGAGAAAAGTCAATTGAATATGTCATGTTTACAAAATGCCTTGAAAGTAATACCTTGATTGGCATTTGATTCAATACTAGGGATTCAGTACTAGGGATTCAACACTACGGATAGTCAAGGTGACACACAAACACCGTAACATTTATATTTTGTGTTTCTTCATTCTTGGTTTTTCACTAAATTTTTCTTTTCATTTTCAATAGAAAAACAAGTTATTTAAAAAACATTTTTTTTGTGTCTTGTACCTGTATGATTTTATTGCATTTAACGTTTTGTTTGTTTTCAAACAAGGTAAATAAAACAAAACGTTCACCTGCAAGAAAAAAGCCGTTTCCTGGGACTTGCCCTAGATTTACGCTCAGACTCCTGGGAGTGCTTTCACATTCTCTCCAACTGTAAGTTTCAGGGTCATGTTTCGAAACGACATGCTTTGACTGAATCAGCCCAGATTTCCACATTAAGTTTTCTTTTCCTCCTCTTGAACTCAGTCAGTTTCACTTTCCATTTCCCCTCCCTGTCACTGAGGTAATCGCTAGGAAGCCGGGAGAAAACATCAGCTGAGGTCCCTCCCTCCCCCACCATCCCTCACCACCCACAAAACCCTTATATAGCTCCTTCAGCATTGACTTCAGGCAGACTGAAATTTCGGAAGAACGAATCAGCTGGGAGCTCTGCTTTTCAGAATGGAAGAGGAGCAGGTTGCAGACAAGAGGTCAGTGACAGGAAGGCGTCAGCACCCTTGATCTTGCACCCAGCTTGTAAACCACGCTTCTCGGTGCAGGCAGGGTTCTGTGTGGTCGGGCGGCTCGAAGATGAAACATGCACTTTCGCTTTCTGTGTTTTTTTCTGGTGGACATACTCAGGCTCTCAGAACTTCTCGAAATGCTCCCCTAGCTAGCTGGGAGCGCAGACCAGCAGAAAGGGTTGGCAGGACTGTTAGACCCACTGCAGCACAGTTTGCAGAGTCAAAGTGCGACCTCCCTCGGGGGAATTACTCATTATGGGCTTTTGATGATTGTTTACTTTGAAAGGACTAAGAGGTTAAAACCTTCTTGCCGTTTAAAAAGAAGCATTTCTTTTCAGCAGATATTAGTATAGCTGGAATTGGTAGTGCAAACGCAACTCCTTTTGTCCTGAAACGTATGATCAGTCTAAGGTGGGAAGTGGAAGAAACAATTCTTACAGATGGGCATTTTTCCAGAAATCTTATATAAAAACAAAACAAGAAGCTTAGGGCTTGTTTTTGTTTCTGTGGTGAGAGCTGGGGAGCAGCAAGCAATCTCCCTTCAAAATATAATGACCTAATCTCTTTTTTAATACTGATGTCATCTCTGGTGATGGAAAGCAGGTCAGTGGCTGCCCGGGGTGGTGGAGGCCAGTGGCCCTGGTCAGGAGGGCACACTGGGGAATCTTTTTGGGGATGGGATTGAGTCTCTAAGGAGAAAGTGGTGGTGACTGCTTGGGTGTATACATTGGTCCAAATTCATCAAACTATACACTTCAAATTTTATTGTATGTAAAGTATAATCTTAGCAAACTTTTTTTTTAAAGATTTTATTTATTTATTTGTCAGAGAGAGAGAGAGAGAGAGAGAGAGTGAGCACAGGCAGACAGAGTGGCAGAGTGGCGGAGCAAGGAGCCTGATGCGGGACTCGATCCCAGGACGCTGGGATCATGACCTGAGCCGAAGGCAGCCATTTAACCAACTGAGCCACCCAGGCGTCCCACTTTTTTTTTTTTTTAATGCATGTAGACATGCTTAAATTCTGTCATCAGAGCTGAGAGAAGAAGCTGTTCCCATCAAATACCCATAGGGAGGAAGGATCCCACTGACCACTCAGGGAGTGAGGAAAGAAAGAGCAACACCCCACCCCCAAAAGGGTCTGCACGCTGGTATTTGGGGATGGGCTGCGTAAAGGAAAGTCACTGCCAAGTGCCTTTGGTTATGCTTTTCTGTCTCCATGACTGGGGCTGATCAGAAAACATGGCCCAGTGCCTTGTTATCCAGTTTGCCCAAGAGGCTTTACAGAGGACTGTGCTTGGGTGTGTCTGGAGCCCCTGACCTGAGGAAGTCTGGGGGGCCGGGGGCTCTGTGGACTCTGCTGGACTGATGACCACATCAAGCTACCCTGTTCCCAGAGGCTGTATGGACAGGGCCAGGTGGGGCTGCTCCTCGCCAGCAGGGCTTAAAATTGCCAAAGGGGAGAAGCAGCTGAGAGGGGGGCGGATCCCCTCGTTTCTTGGGGCTGGCTGATGGGCTCCCTCCTCTGCCCCACGAAAAATTCACTTAGAACTAGGACACTCATATGCCGGCGAGCATGGCGGTCAGCAATCGGTAGCGCTACTCTGTTAAGAGCTTTTCATGTTCATATCATGTGCCCAGTAGCCCGAGGAAGGAAGAACTGTGATTTTTTTATTAGCCCCATTTTCGAGATGAGCAAAATGAGGCTCAGAGGGTGAATTACTTGCCCAAGAGAGTAGGCGTCAGAGCTGGGTCATTAGTGCTGAGCGTCTCCTAATGTGTATAAAGGCCAGAAGGGTGGAATGTCTTCAGGCTATTAATTATGCTCCTGTTGGAGAGAAGGGGCAGGGACCAGAAGGACTCGGCTCTCAAAGCCACACGGAGCCACACCTTAGGAGAAGGAAAGGTGGACCTCCCCAGGGCATGGTTTCCTATAATTTGGATGGAAGGAAAAAGGAAATTCATTCAGGAATAATTTGAATGTAAAGAAATGAGGCTTAGTAACATGATTTTAAGAAATATTCCAGAGCAGGTCAAAGAGAGAACAGAAATCTGGGTGTCTTGTGGTCGTTTTCCTCTATTCTAGATTGCCTGACTTGTCGGTTGATACATTCTCTCTGACAAGTACATGGGAAACTGCTTTGCAAAATCCCTCCGGAGCAGTGCTTCTCAAAATGGGGTACAGGGAGGGGCTCCTGCAGGTACAGAATTCCCAGGACGCTTGTACAGATGCAGATCCCTGAGTCCAAGCCCACCCCTAGATTGCAACAGATGCTCTGGGACTAGGGCCTCCTTCTATCATGCCCTTTTCCAAACCCCCAAACAGTTTGTGTGGAACCCTGCTCCCAGCAGAGGGTGACCTCAGCTCTGACACATTCAATTTCAGCTTCTCCTTGGAGGGAACCTCCTCAATAGTGTGACATCAGGCTCATTGTCCTTTCCCATTTGACAAAAGTACAGACCTCAAGACTAGCTACCCCGGGGGTGGGGGTGGGGGGGTTGGGGGTATAGCCTCTTCAGCATTTGCTTCTGATCCACCATCCACAGGCAGAGAATAAAATCAGCTCAGACCCCAGCTTTTCAGAACTGAGAGAAATAGCCATCATCAGGTAAATCTGGCCAACTTTTCTGAGAGGAAGTTGAGAATTTCCACAAATCTTGTTCCTGAGAGCAGCTTCCTGAATGATGCCGATTCGGTGTTTGCTTATGGATTAAATTCACATTGATCCCATTCCATCATAAATCTATCTTAACAGTTCGAGCATTCTTATGTCTGTGGCCGGTTCTGATTTAAAGACACTGAGGGAAGTGCTCCCAGGGGAGCTGGACCGGGCAGGTGGGAAGGGGCAGGAGTTGTTGGGAGAGCCCTGAGGGAGATCCTTTGGGCAAAATCCTGTCAAAAGGGCTGGGGCCTCCCAGCGTTGTTACAGGAGGTCCTGGCCCCTGTTTTGTTTCTTTTTTCTTGTTTCTTGTTTCTTGAAAAGACTGAGTCCGTGAGTTTTGTTGTGGTGGTTGTGGTTATTTCAAAAGTGTGCTTCCTTCTGTGCAAAGGTGCTGAGGGCCAACTCAGCATGACACAGCTCTGGCTCTTAATGAGGTTGCCCTTCCCTGGAAATCTACTCTTTCAGAACTGAGTAAATATGTCGAAGGGGAGGAAGAAATGCCGGCCCCAAATGGGCCCCTTTGGACTGGAGGTTACTTTGAGCCAAAGGTAATCGTGACCCAGCAGGCTCCAGAAAAACTTTGGCCTCTCCCTTAACAGCCTGACAGATAGGCGGGCCTGCCCCCCAGAGGAGATGTGACCAGAGATAACTTTTTATCTGAAAGACTGGCCGGTACAGCAGGGCAAAGGCTGGTCACCAACCCTGTGTGCTCATCTTCCTGGGAATTCCTCCCCACCGCCTTGAAATCCCAGGCCCCCGTCCACTCCTCAGCTGAAGGTGGCCGCAAGCCCCAGCAGCCTGCCTTTAGGTCTTATACTTTTATGGGGCTCCTGCACATATGAAATTGAAGTTTTTCCCCCTGCTCATCTATGTCAGTTTAATTACTAGACTAGCCAAAGAACCTAGAACAGTAGGAAAACAGTTCTGAGTCTACCTGAGGCACCCTCTTCTTGACCTGCCATCATCCCCAGGCCTCCCCTGCGGACGAGGAGCAGGGAGAAAGTGTGCAGTATCTCCAACTGCAGCAGATGGCGGGTATCCCAGCCGAGCTGAGGGCTCTGTTAGAATGCACACTAGCAGGCCCTGCATGCTGAAATCCAGACTGAGGAAATCAGAAACAAGGCCCAGAAAAAGAAAATAATAATAATAATAAGTATTTAAAGAGGACCATGGGTATTTCACCTACACAAGAAATGCTCCTTGCACCATACGTATATGCAAGTGCAAGACACCCAGAGTGGGTGGGGAGTGGGTGGCCCAGGAAGGACGCTGATATAAAGCATGGCTTGCCCACTGAAGGGGTGTTTGAGGATAAGAACCTGGTGATTGGAAATCTCTGCCAAAAAGGGAAATCTTCCTGGAGCCTCACTACTCCTGCTCACAGTGTGGTCTGAGTCCGACTTCCCTGGAGGTTGTTAGAAAGGCAGCACCCCACCCCTGCCGAATTCAGATCTGCATTTGCACAAGGTCCTCGGGTGATTTGGTCCCTGTGCACATCAGAGGGGGAGCAGAACGGCTCTGGAGAGTTCCTTGGCTCACTTTCTAAAGTGATGGGCTCCCCGAGTGGTGCCTGTTTTGACCAACTAATTGGGCATGAGATCTGCCTATCCCTGCCCGCGGTCAGCGGGACCATAACCAGAGCATCCCAAGTGACAAGCTGCCTCAGAAATTCCCTGGAAACTCCTGATCTTATCATTATGAGGTTAAGAGTCTCTTTCTGAACATTTCAAGATTCTACTCTAGTGATGGCTTTGACTAGGCCTTGAAAAGAGAAGTGGCGTCTACACTGGGGTCCGTGGGTCCCACCAAAGATGGTCACCATGCAGGAAGGTGGGAAAGAGAAGCAAGGGGTGTCGGTGGGTTAAATCTGGGTATTTCCTAAGGACTAGTACTGCCAGTTTCACCTGTTTTCCTCCGCAAAATCTCACGGCTGCCGCTGGAGGCTGTGAGGAGTCTCTTCCTGGGCCACAGGGACTGCCTCCTCCCCACAGTTTCTAGTAGATGAAGGGAGGGAGAGAGGAAGGGCATTCAACTACCCTTGTTTCACGTGAACTTAGACGTTCTCTTTATCAAGTTTCTGCAGCAGTCATCCTACCCAATTGCTTTGTTTTCCCCTTTAAATATCCGGATTTAATTATTGCTCAGTAATTTCATAAATTGCACACATAAACATATAAGGAACATTTAGAGCAACTTTCAAAAACACGTATGAACTAAATTGCTAAGTGAGAAAGGCTGAAAAATGGGTATTGGTTTTTGTTTTGTTTTGTTTTGAAGATTTTATTTATTTGCAGAGAGAGACAGATCACAAGTAGGCAGAGAGGCAGGCAGAGAGGGAGGGGGAAGCAGGCCCTGCAGAGCAGAGAGCCGGATGCAGGGCTCGATCCCAGGACCCTGAGATCATGACCTGAGCTGAAAGCAGAGGCTTAACCCACTGAGTTACCCAGGCACCCCTGGATTTGGTTTTTAAAAAAGCAATAAGTAGGGGCGCATGGATGGCTCAGTCAGTTGAGCATCTGACTCTTGGTTTTGGCTCAGCTCATGATCTCAGGGTTGTGGGATCAAACCCTGCATTGGGCTCTATGCTCAGTGGGAAGTCTGCTCGAGATTCTCTCTCTCCCTCTCCCTCTGCCCTTCCCCATACGTTCTCTCTCTTTCTCTAAAATAAATAAATAAATCTTTAAAAAAAAAAAAAGGTAAGATGCCTGATATGACTTCAGTCTTCTTAAGTTTTAAGATTTGCTTTGTGGTCTAACATATGATCTATCCTAGAGAATGTCCCATGTGCACTTCAGAGGACGGTGTATTTGGCTGCTGTTGGCCAGAATGTTCTGTAAACATCTCAGTTCGTCTGATCTAAAGTGTAGTTTAAGTCCTATGTCTCCTCCTTCATTTTCTTTCTGGATGATCTCTCCACTGTTGAAAAGGGGCACAGAAGTCCCTTCCTGCTACTGTATTGCTGTCCGTCCCCTTCAGGTCTACCAGTATTTGCTTCACATAGTTCGAGGCTCGTGTGTTGGGTACATAAACATTTATAAATAACCCTACCCATTCTCGGATCGACTGCTTTGTCATTACATCATGACTTTGTTTCCCTCTTTGACTGGAAGTCTGTTTAGTCTGGTGTGAGTAGAGCCACCCCTGCTCCCGTCAGCTTGCCTGGAGCATCTGTGCGTCTGCCCACTTCCAGTCTGTGTGTGTCCTTGAAGCTGGAGGCAGCACGTGTTCTTTACATCCATTCAAACCTTCTATGTCTTTCTATTGGAGGATTTAGTTCGTTTATATGTGAAGCAATTTTGGACGGCTATAGACTTACTATGGCCACTTTGTTCATGGTCTTCTGCCTGTTTTATAATCCCTTTGCTCCCTTCCTAGTCCCTTGCTCTCTCCCTCTATGATTTAATGCTTCTCTGTAGTAGTGGTAGCCTTGTATCCTTTTCTCGCTACCTTGTGGTGTATTTACTACACGTTTTTTTTTTTTTGATGTAACCATGAAGCTTAAATAAAAAACATCTAATATTTTTAACAGATTATTTTAAGGATGTAACTTAAGTTTGAAAGAATCCTTTCTACTCTGCCCTCCCCCCACATTGTATGTTTCTGATGTCACAGTTTATATCTTTTTTACCTTGTCTTTACATTAACAAATTATGGTAGTTATAGTTATTTTTTAAAACCTTTGTATTTTAATCATTATACTACATTTGGAAGCAATTTACCTACCAAGGCATTAGTGTTTTATGGCAGATCCCCTGGATGCCAGCTCGAAGTTTTATGTTTCTTCTTATCTAGATATCAGGACTCCCAGTCCCATATACTTTGCTCCAAATCTTACTTCAGGGGGATATCAAGTATCAAATATCTAATCAAATCAGAAATCTACAGAGGAAGGTTTTTGAAAAACCAACAGACCTTAGTTCCAGTTTTCAATAGACCTTATAATTATGAAGCCACTTATGTAGTTGGCTATCTTCCTGAATAAACTGCCCTTTGTTACCATAAATGTCCTAGCATGGCCAGCTCAAGCACTGTGAAGGAGTGGTATGATGGGATAACCCGACGCGTTCCATCCTCTCGGTCCTCTGCTGGGGTCAGGAATGTAGAGTGAGCTTTTCTGCCTGTCCTACACTTCATGACATCTCCCACAGCTTATATAGGACAGGGTTGGAATATGTTTCATCTTGGAGAGAGAATCTTTATCAATAAGTGCTTAAAAATGTAGTCTGTTGGGGCGCCTGGGGGGCTCAAATGGTTAAGCATCTGCCTTCAGCTCAGGTCATGATCTCAGGGTCCTGGGATCGAGCCCCACATCGGGCTCTCTACTCAGCGGACAGTCTGCTTCTTCCACTGCCTCTGCCACTCCCCCTGTTTGTGTTCACTCTATCTCCTTTCTCAAATGAATAAATAAAATCTTTTTTAAAAATGTAGTCTGATAAGATCTCTCTGGTTTACTGATATGTCAGCCTGCATCACCTCCACAGGGGGGAAAAAAAAAAAGAAGGGAAGAAAGAAAGAAAGGAAGAGTGTGATCCAACTGGCAAAGTGGCTCCTGGTTTTGTTGCGGCAAAGACCTCCAAAGTCTCTTGCCCTTCTCTAGGCTCACTGAGAAGTTGGATGAACACTCTCTACCAATCCTTAGAATGTTCAACCTATTATTTCCGGGCACCAATATCTACAGATACATTGTACTGATCTGAAATTGCCGCCTGCCTTCCTCTCTCTAAAATGTCCTAACTGGGTAATCAGCACAGGTAACCAGTGTCCAAACACGGAAATACCTTTATCACTTTATCAATACCTTGATCGTGTAACAGTTATAAATATATGTGTTCAGTGAGCTTCTTTGTAACTTGCCCTTAGTATTTATTTTCTAATAATTGCTACCCTGAGTTATGATCTGTAGTCCTTCACACAGGGCAGCTAGAATCACCAGATGAAGCCAAATTGGAAAACCCTGGAATGGAGACAAAAAGACATTGGCATTGTGGGGCTCTAGCCAGGGACCCAAGGAATGGGAAAGATTGCCAAGAACAGAAGCCCACACCTGAAAGGCTATCTAGAGAGACAGCAGCCTCCCCCTCTTCCCTGGGCTTGGTTCGATTCCCTTGCCTCTGCGTCTCTCACTATAAAGCATTTTGGCTGCAACCATATCGGGTCAGCAATGGCTCAGCTAGGACTTACTGGAGAGACAGAAGCAGCTAGAACAGAGCACTCGTAGCTGTGCGTGCGGGCTGGGGCTGGTCCACACGGGAAACTGCAAATAAAGTCAGCAGCTCCTCACTGAGTAAAATTATATTTTGACTAAAAGACTTCCCTTGATTCTGATTTTATCTTTCTTCCTTCTTCAGTAATGATAAAAATGCTTCTTTTCTTCCTCTTTGCTTTAATACAGTATTGGTAAGCATAGGTGGTTGGTGTCTTTGGGGTTACGTTTTTCCCCCCAGTGAGTTGGCAACTCTATTTGGCTCATAACTTTTTTCTGATACTGTGCTACTCCGTGGAATCCGAGACTATGGACAATAACTGGGTTTCATGATTTCTGGAAGTTCTTTCCAAGCTCATGGAATCTACTAGTAGGAAAGAAGGAACACAAACTCAGTAAAATACCCACCTAAGCCCCAGGCAAGTATCTACCTGAGAACACACTTTGAGAACTCCGTAACTTACTGAACTGAATAAGGCAAATGATCTCCCTTGGTATCTTCCAAACAAACAGTTTTGTTTGTTTCTCAAAATACATTGGTTCTGTCTGGGGATCTGGCCTGTATCAGGGACTGTGTCTCAGTGAGACTGACCCCGAGCCTCTGGGGATCTGTGTGTGTGATGTGGGGAGAAGTTGGAGCAGCTGAAGGGAAAGATTCGGTCGCACAGCATGGTAGCAAACACCCCTGGGCTTTCGATTCTTTACATGGCTCCTTGTAACCAGTCTGGGAGCTCGTAGGCCGAAGAGGGCCAGGATATCTAACCTTGATTGTTCTTAGCATCCTTTTAAACTAACCAAGTGATGCAAAGGCATAGCCCTGTAAAGGGTCATGGGATGGCTGAATCAACCTTGCCCAGAATGTGAGGACTCAGCCCGACTTCTAGCGGAGCAGGACGAGAGATCCCATCTCCTGTCCTCCCATCCATGTCTGCCCAGACGGTGGAGGCACCTGCTCCGTGGATTCTTGTACAGACCACAGCTAGAGGAGATGAAGCCAGGAAGCAAGAGGGAGGGTACCTCCTCTTCTGTCTAGAAAAATGTAGGGTGTGGAGTGCGCGGGGCTCGCCAGAGAAACAGAACTGGTGGGAGATACATGTATGTACATAGAAGCTGCTGGGCGATGCCGGCCCCACCCACCAAGGCTGCGGACAGGTAGCAGGCATTTGCTAAAGGGAGTTGTTCCAGGTTCTTCCCTGTGTTTGCTCACCGAGAAGTAGACAACTCTGAGCTCCATAATAGAGGAAATTCATTCAGCCCACTCCAGAGCTCAGGCTTCACTAAGGGCTTTTAGTTCAGGTTCTACTTGAAGGTTAAGACAGGATGGACTCCGTTATGGAGAACACTTGGCTGTCCTGCCATCAGCTCAGCCTTGCCCTGGAGCCATCAACTTCGCTCAGATTGAAAGTAGGCAGGTACAAATAGTGAACTCACAGCATTTGACCTCAACTGGTTTTTCTGTCACCTTGTATATTTGTCAACAGCAGAACCAAACTGGATCTTTACGGCTTTATTCCCATTTCTTGCAAGGGAGGAGACTTTATACAACTGGACATAGTTTTTGGTTTCCCTCACTGAGAATTTTAACCCTCTTTTTTATGCATTCTACAATAACTTCTAAACATACTTATTTTTACCTACTTTTTTTCCTACTCTCCAGTAAAATCAAGGTTAAGATAAAGATCCTCACCTACTACTGCTTTAAAAAATATGTATGTGTGTGTATAGTACATATACGTCATATACTATATATAAAATGTATATATAGTATATTATATATATATATATATATACACACACACACACACACACACACAATGAAAAAGAGACAGATTTATTATCAGAAATTGACTCACACGATATGGAAGCTGAGGCTCATAACCACGGTCCACTGGCCACAAGCTACAGACCCAGGAGAGAGCAGGAGCGTGATTCCAGTCAGAGTCCAAAGGCCCGAGACCTGGAGGGATAAAGCCAGAGGCTCCGGTCCGAGTCTGAACGCCTGAGAACCAGGAACGCCGACGACATAAGCTCCAGTCCAAGGAGAGGAGAAGGCCAGTGTCCAGCTCACACAGACAGACAGACAGACAGACAGACAGAATTCACACTTCCTCTGCCTCTGGGTTCGACTGGGGCCCTCAGCAGACGCGCGAGACCCGTCCACACCGGGGGAGGGCGGTCTGCTTTCCCCGCCCACCGAGTCAGCGGCTCATCTCTCCTGGGGACACCGTCACACACACACCCAGACCTATCGTCTAATGAGAGCTCGGGCACCTCACAGCCTGGCGAGCTGACACAACCTGTCACCGCGGCCCGGGTGCAGTGCCTCGCAGGTGCGTGTCCCAGTGACCGTGTTTATTTTCTCCACAGTGAGGTGGACAAGGATTCTCTGGAGAAAACCCTTGCACAGCTGAAATGCCATTTCACGTGGAACTTACCTAAGGAAGGTGGTGTCTTAGGCGATCTAGAAGACAGAGTGTGTCACCAGATCGAATCGGTAAACGCTGAGTGCAAAGCTACGATGTACAATTTCTTGGCCTACATAAAACACCTGCGTGGTCACCACGAGGCGGCGCTGGAGTGCCTGCGGCGGGCGGAGGAGCTGATCCGGCGGGAGCATCGCGAGCAAGCGGACGCCCGAAGTCTGGTCACCTGGGGCAACTTCGCCTGGGTCTCCTACCACCTGGGCAGACACGCAGACGCGCAGATGTATGTGGACAAGGTGAGACGAGTGTGCGAGAAGTTTTCAAACCCATATAGTGTGGAGTGTCCCGAGCTTGACTGCGAAGAAGGGTGGACATGGCTTAAGTGTGGAGCACAGCACAGCGAGAGGGCCAAGGTGTGTTTTGAGAAAGCTCTGGAGGAGAAGCCCAACGACCCGGAATTCTCTTCAGGGCTGGCCATCGCGACGTACTATCTGGATAATAAACCACAGAAGCCGTGCTCCGTGGACGCTCTGAAGCAGGCCCTGGAGCTGAATCGCGACAATCAGTACGTCAAGGTGCTCTTGGCTTTGAAGCTGCAGAAGATGAATGAAGAAGCTGACAGCGAGCGGTTGGTCCTGGAGGCCCTGGAGGACACGCCTTGCCAAGCAGATGTCCTTCGCAGTGCAGCCACGTTTTATCAAAAAAAAGGGGATCTAGACAAAGCTATCGAACTGTTTCTAAAGGCATCGAAATCCATTCCAAACGATGGTAACCTCTGTCACCAGATTGCGTGCTGCTATAGGGCAAAGGTCAAACAAATTCAGAATACAGGAGAATCCGAAGCTAGTAGGAATGAAGAGAAGATTGGAGAACTAAAGAAGTGTGCTATTGACTATGTGATTAAAGCTATTGAGAAGGGAGTAGATCCGCTGTATGCATATTCTGATGAGCTCCTGGAAACAGAAGACTACCATCAGCTAGCTTGCAGTAAGGAGCTCCCCGGCACCCGGAGGCAACAACCCCCCCAGCACTATCGCAACTTTCGGGGGAGTCATGCGAAGTCTGAAGACACTGCTACCCAACATGATTTTGAAGGTTTGCCCACAAGTGCAAAATCAACGGAGGAAGGAAAGACAAAATACCCACCACAGAACTTGGCTGGAAATCAGCCTCCGCAAAACGCACCGAATTCTTGGTATCTCCAAGGATTAATCCACAAGCTGAATGGAGAGCTGCTGCAGGCAGCCGAATGTTATGAGAAGGAGCTGGGCTACCTCTTAAGGAGCAGCCCCACAGGCATAAGCAGCTTTTTCCTGCCACTGGCTGAGCTTGAAGAAGGCGGTGAGGCCTCGGGCACAACCCCACTCCCAGAGCTCCCGGGAGCCTGAGCTGAAACGCAGCAGAGGGCCAGGAGCACAGTCAGGGAACCCGGGACGCCCCAGGATTGCTTTAGGGTATATTTGTAGGGTTGCTTCCTCATATCTGCTTCCCATTTCCATCTCAGCCACACACACTCCTCTAGCCTATGGGCCTTACAGTGCAATCACCTATGGACGCAGGGCTTTGGGCCTGCGTGGGGCTGGCTGTTTCTCAGTTTGCGCTCTGTTCATCAGCTCTCCCTGCTCCAACCTCCTCACCGAGGCTCACCGCTGGCTGCTGCCTGCCAACAGCTCTCCCGGCCTCTGCCCCACTGCCATCTCGCCTTCTGGAGCCCCTGAAAGACCACCTTTGGACTAACCCTAGAATATTCCTTGTCTTCCTCTTGGCTTCAGCCCTGTGTTTATATATATTCTCGATCGCAATACTCCAGTAAATATGTGTTCTTGATAGTGATGTTATAATAAATTTTCTTTTAATTTCGACTCAGGATTGAAGTAAGTGTGTGGTTTGCGTGTGTGACTAAGGGTGATACTCCTTTCCCAAGTTTCTCTTCAGGACAGTATCTAGGGACAGTGGATAAATGATACAGTCATACCGTACTATTTTCAGCATGCCCGGGGTAGGTCTGAGGAGGAGCTGGCCTGCCCTTGACCCTGTTCCAGGCCAGGCGCTGAGCCCAGGGCCCAGTCAGTAGCTGCTGCTACTGAACAGGGTGGTTCTTCACCCAGAAATATGTGGGCAGTGGCCTCCCTGTGTGTAAGGGGCACTAGTACGAGGCTGGAGGGGGACAAAGATCTTCACCCTCCTGAGTGAATGAAAATATTCAAATAGTCACCTCCCAGCTGGGAAGCCCATAGTGTCGTCCTCCATGCAGCAACCGTCTGGCTCTTCTCACCCACTCCAAGGCCCATATTCGTACGCTTTCCTCGTGGTCTCATCCGATTACCTGTGTGCAGAGGAAGACTGTTGGCTATGCCAGTACCCAGACAAGACAGAGGGCCTGGCATTCCCATCTCCTTTGTGAGTGGAGGGTCAGAAACTTGACTCTTTCCTCATGCAGAAGGGGAATTCTGGGAAGGTGTTTCATAAGCTACATTGGCTATAAAAGCAGCAGACTTCAGTGAGGTGCCCCCCTCCCCAAGCTCTGAATTGTCTGCTGGTTCCCGCAAGGCTGGGGGTGCAGCTGGGTGCCCAGCACTGAACTGTTGACTCCTGGCCAGCCTTGGCCTGGAGTAGCACTGTCTCTTGTGTCCAGTTCCAGAGGAGTGGCTGGGCCCAAATAAAGACTATTGCCATGGAAACCAACATTGAGAGCGTGGAAGAGCATGGGGTTAGGGGCAAGGTGGGGACTGGCTACCGCTACCGCTGGGGCGCAGTATGGTGTGGAGTGGCCCACCATATGCAAACACACATGCTCAAGGACCCAGATTCTAAATAGCGGTGGCAATCAGGGAGATTGAAGGTTTCCCCAGCAGGGGTTACCACCCAGGCTGTCCTTCTATGCTTCGAGTCCCATCCACCTTCTAGACAGTGTTGAGGCTCCCGGAATTTCTATTGACTGGTCCTGACCTACACATGTAAGCTGTGATGTATTTTGCTGCTGGACAATTTTTTGAAAAGATGCCTCTCCATCTACCATCTACCGTTGTCTGAGGGAACACCCCCATTCCACTCTTTCTGGTGTGAGAGCCTGACCTCGCACAACTCTACCCCTGGAGACCCAGAGGGAGTAACATAAACTGTTGGTTTCCACTGACATCCTCTCTTCCTTACTACCTGGGGCCATACCCAATCTCACCCAGCTAGGAACCCAGTGGGGATTTTGAGCTCCAAGACCCAAGCCATTTTGCCACCGAGGCTGTGGGGCAGGCTCGACTGGTGACCACACAGCATGTCCCAGCAGATTCCTAGGCTGTCCACGAAAGAGACAATTGGAGGAGCACGGGGGGTGGGGGATGCCAGTCTTCCCAGGGGAAACCATGGGCTCCTCCCCTCAAGCTTACCAGCTCCGAGGAGGCAGAGACTCTAAGTCCTCTGCTCACAACTGTATGCCCGTCCCCAGCCCCATAGTGCCTGGAATGAACAAGGCTCTCAAAAAATTTTGAAGAATATAGGAACACATTGTCTCCACTGAGAACTATGACACTGCCATTATCGTCAGCTCAAGGATCACATCTTCCACGACGACTTCCCCGAATCCTAGAGGAGGGTGCTGGGAAGAGAAAATAGTAAGTGTCCTAAGCTACAAAACAGTAACAATGAAACAAGAGCAGGTTGACGTGCTGGCCTCTGAACTACTTTCCGGGATCTGTGCTCAGCCCGTTGCTAGCATCTAAAATCCGGTGTGGAAGGTAGGAGGCTCAGAAAGGTTGGCTAACTTGCCCGACACTGCGCAGCTAGGGAGAGGTCTGACTGGCACTCGAGCCCGTAACTGTATGAAACCAAAGCACTCCGCTCCCGTGTATTTCTGTGCATTCTGAGATACTATGTCCTGATTCTGCTGGCACAAGCCGAGAGGTTTCAGGCTCTCCTACAAGGGCAGCTCAGAGTCCCGATTTGCGGATTTCTACTAGACTCTTTGCCCGTCATTTTCTCCACTTAATCCAAACTCCCCGCCCTCACATTGACTCCCGTGTGTGATTCCTGAGTGTTCAGGCTTTCCATCTTCCTCCTCCTTCTCACCATGTTTTGCAATCTAGTCTCGGGTTTTTAAATTCATCCTGATCCGGCCAATTCACAGGACCCTGACAGTGGTAATGCTTCTCAAGCTACATGCAGAGAAATTTAGAATTATGTCCGTGCCGGGTGGGAGCAGCCCCTCCAGAACCACCAGCAGCTGACATGGGGAGCTCCGTTTTGTCAAAGTCAGGCCTGGATGCCAAAGATCTCTTCACATCTCAGGAAATACTAGCCTTGGCCTCTAGGATTTTCTTCTGTGGTTCATTTTTGGTTCATTCTCATAGGAAATTGGGAAAGGTGGAGACAGACTCACACTCAGCAATTCTTGGCCTGTCTTCCCTGTCCTTTGCTCCGCTGGATGGAATTACCATTCCCTAATAGGCTGCTACATTGTGTTTTCCAATGAGAATACTAGGGAGTTGGCATCAGGAGTCCCCAGGACACACCTCTGGATCTGGTGATTCACTAGAAAGACTCACAGGACTCGACATACAATCCTGCTCGTGCGTTAGACTTATTACAACAGAAGCAAACTCAGCACAGGGAAAGAGAACATGGTGGTGAAGGCAAGAGAAACTCAGGCGCAAATTCCCCAGAGTTCTGTCCCAGTAGAATCCTACAGGATGTGCTTAATTCCTCCAGCACTGAATGTGACCATACCTCTGAAGCTAGTTGGAGCCTCAGTGCCCAAGGGTTTTACCGGGGACCCGTCACACGGGCACCCTCTACTTATTAGCACATATCAAAATTCCAGCTCCCAGGTGGAAAGCAGGTGTCAGCGTTAACCACGTTGTCTGCATGAACATTTTGGGCACGGTGAGCCAAACTAACCGGTTAGGGAATGGTGAGAACATTCCAAAAATCCAAGTTGCCAGATGCCAGCCAAGGGCAAACCTCGCAGGAGGGCCTTTCTAAGGATCGTAGTCTAGGCCTGATGTGTCAGCTCTTTCCGGCGGCCCCTCCCCTTGGTGTCTGCCGCCAATGACTGCACAACCACCAGTACCACGGGTACCTACCCCTTCTTTCTTCCTTTTCCCAAACAGTGGTCTCACCATGTTCTGGTGAGTGAGGGTCCTTCAAGCATGGAGTGAGGGGACCCACGACCCCCCTCAGGTTTGCCAATATGCTAAAAAGACTCACGTGCTCAGCACGGCATCAGAATCGCCGGTAAGTTTTACGACAGTGTAAGGGAGGAGAAGAAATCTTCTTCCCCTACACTCCTGGCCTGTCATCCTACCAATTAGGCTGACAAGAGAAAGACCGGCAAGAGAAAAACAGCTGTTTATTAACTGGGACATCCACCCGTACACATGGGGGAGCTCAGGGATGCGTCACTCAAAGCGGTGGCTGGAAGTGAGCTTATATAGTACAGGCGAGCAAAAGTCTTTCTCCTTTGAACCCACTTTCGGTGGCTGGGCCCATGAATCCAACCGATCAGAGCCAGGTGAACAAGAGAAAAAATAGTTTGAATTATATACATCATTGGATTTTTCCTCTCTTTTCATTTTTTTTAAGGGTTTATTTGAGAGAGAGCATGCACAAGCCTGGGGTGGGGGGCAGAGGGACAAGCAGACTCCCCGCTGAGCATGGAGCCAAACAGGACATGGGGTCCTGAGATCATACTTGAGCAAACTCAGATATCCCCCTCCACATAAAGCAATGTTTGGCTGAAAGCCACTCTTCCCTTTAAGTGAACGTCTGCTTCCACTGTGGGCCCTCTTGGCCCTGGTTCCCTTCCTTCTGCCCCCTGGGTACTCCCACTCTCCATTTCCATGCTCCCATTTTGCTAAAAGAGTTACTGCTACTTCTATCATCAGAGCATACTTAGGGAGTGGGACTGGGATTCTCTATATATGGGCAGTCTTGAGACGTGCTGAGTTTGGGAGGAACACACAGATCCAAACCATTTCCTGTGCTTATAAGATGTTAAGAGGGCCTACATTGTTCCAGGAACTAGGAATGGGCAGATGTGGTCTACTGCAAATTGCCCAAGTCCCTCCCTGGATGAGAGATAGAAAGATGTCTTAAACTCATCCAGAGAGAGATCTTATACTACGTTCCCTCTGAAGCATACACTTTTCCTAAAAAAACAAAACAAAACAAACAAAAAAAACCTTTATACTGGAATGCATAAAATAGACACATTTCCTATTCGATATTCTTTTTCTGGGTAATCCTTCTTGTCTATATAACCTTCAACTTAAGAAATGTCAGGACACCCCTCTGTGTGCTGAAGCCACAATGTAGAAGTTCCCTGAAGAGAAAGAAGAACGAGCCCCCACACCTGGGAGCCAGCCCCACACCATCAGCTAGCCCCTGGTGTTGCTGGACAGCGACCCACAGCAGGAACCCGTGTCCTCCCACAGTACCTTCGCATGACATCAACACTAGATTGGGAACCCTGACACCAGGACAGATCACGACAACCAGGCCACTCCACAAACATGTCTGAACACAGACGAAAATATGAAGGCCGTCCAGCAGGGTCCAAAAATGGCCCAACACAGGGGGATGCTATCTCCACTTTTCCTCAGATGGGCTTAGGGATGTATCGCAATGTTGAGAGGGGGCAGAGGGACAAAAGGGTTTTGTAGTGTTGAGGGTGGGGCTAAAATGATGTTGACATTAGCAGAGTTAACCTCTTTCAAGTTGCTTCTAGAGAACACATACCCTACCTGTTGGCACCATGAAGGAATTAGCATTTCCTCAGGCTTTCATGTCAATGACCACAGAAGGCAGAAAGGCAACAGATACTGGCAAGGAAAGAACAGTGGGGGGTAGTACTTGACCAGTCAAAGTGATGGC